>NC_091176.1:34276083-34343583 GCF_040958095.1 Procambarus clarkii
GGTCCCCCCCAGAGAAGAAGCAGAAGAGAATTGTGAGAGTTTGAGTTTGACTTGTGAGAAGTTTTGGAATAAATTGAAATTGGTATAAGGAAGTTTAGCTCGGAAAATTTCTAAGAACTTTCTTTATTCTTTAACCTTTATTCCTGTCGTGATATTCAGCTAGGTCGCCTGAGGAAGGACTTGCTTAGCTAACACACCAGTGTAGTAACCAGCTCATTCCTCACTTTGGGACCATGTATGAACAATTGACTAGGCGCGAGCAAACGCCGAGACCCCAATGAAAATTGAAATCCCCCCCACTTAGGCCGCCGACCTTCGCCAATCGCCGAAGCAAATCTAACGAGTAGGTCACGGGCTCTCACAACAATAATTTATTGTTGTGTGGTGCCGTATATTTGATTCAAAGCTCAGAAAATTAGTCTCAATTTTATTAGACGAGTGTGAAGGACATTTGCATAACAATAATAATGTGTGGGGGTGTAACGAAAAGACAGTGTTAACTATAACAACTTAGTTTATTCAATAAAGTACTAACTACTACAACAAAACAAAAAGAAATGTCAATGACGTTACTCGAAATCCTTCCTGTGACACTATCAATGACAGCTAGACACCAGCCCCTCGGACTGCATAATGAACTAACTCGAACATAAGCGTGACCACAGAGGAATCAACAAGAAACAAGAACTAACAGATCTATAATCACAATTACAACAAATGACACAGTAGGTTCTGAAATACGTCTCCAGTAACCTCCTAACTGTTCTACGCCTCAGTACAGTCTACTCCTGCAACAGCGGTTGCAATGCAATCAAATCAGTAGTCTTTCAATGACAACAATAACTAATGGGTTCACTGGCAACTCCAGCACCCTTCCTCAAATTAATTCTTACGTTAACACTCCGTCCCACGGACGGTCAACAATCAATACCAATTGATTTACGTTAATAACACAATAACATTTACGTTAATAACTAGGTAACATTTACGTTAAATTAACAACTCTTACAACTGTCACTAGTAACGCGGGAATTGCACAACACTCTACCCGTCGAGCATTCAGTGAGAAAATCCCATTAATCCCTGTACTACCAGACAGCTAATTAATCTCTTTACTAGTTACGTTAATTTACGTTAATCGGTTACTAATCACTCAGTGATGGTAAACTCTGATTTACAATGTCCAAAGTGCTAAGAGAACGGTAATCACTCATGATTACCTTTAGAGTAATTAATTACTATCCTCAAGATCAATAATTAAACAATTAAAATACGCAACCTTTCACACTGGCTCAGCAATTTACAATAAGGTATGAATTCCGTCTAAGCCTTCCATACTCAGACCAATTCAGGCGACTAATAACAGTAATTAGCCCCACGTTTACATTATTCTAAAATGACGCTACTCCTCCCACGAGTCAATCAAATGCCGGTACTTCCGGGCAGATAACGACGTTACGTTAATGGAACAATTTAGCCTTCGTGTGAGTCGATCAAACAAGGATCGAGATTAATTACTTTGACTTCCTGAAACACGTCAATTACCCGGCTCACTGACCGTTAATTACGACAGACAATACTCTAATTCTTATCTGGCTGATGGCTAGGCTCCTCGAGACTACCGTAGCTGCTTGCAGGAAAGTAAATTAACCCAAACGTATTCTACGTTACTCAAATTGTCAAAGAACAAATTCTCTTAAAGCAATGGGCGTTCCCTTGGTTACGTTATATTAATTGCCTCGCAATCACCTCACTGAATACTGGACTTCGATATCCTACCAGATAACCAGGAGAATATATTTGTACCCAAGTACTCGTCTACAGCCGAGTTCCCCCACGACAATGACAAATCACACTCACAAATCACAGTGATTTACGTTACAATCCGGTTGCTATGACAATACTGCAGAATCTAGCAAAATAACATACAGGACATGAACCCTCTAAAACACTGCCCCACAATGGCTTTACTGGACTGCAATCACATCCGGTGATTGCTCAACACTAGCAACAATCACTATCAAATAACAACCCCTTTTGCAATAACACACACGGCAAGTACTCTAATTTCCAAATATTAGGATACTGCACACACTTACTTACTTACTGCTGCAAATGACCCCTAGAACATAGGTCAATATATATCAATCACCTCACAGTAAATAACACCATAACACTGGGCACCGTGACACTACGATTATATATATATATATATATATATATATATATATATATATATATATATATATATATATATATATATATATATATATATATATATATATATATATATATATATATATATATATATAATTACTGCTGACACATGTAGCCAGCAGCTATCAAACGTTATTGGGAACACTAAGGAGAATCTCACACTCCTTAAATCACATGGGTGAGTGATTTATCGATCACGCATGTCGATAAACACTCTCAAGAGTTACGTTACTCGACAGAGCGGGGGCGGTCTCTCTAGACGGCCTCGTCACTCACCAAAACTCACCAAAATTACGTTAATTATTACTGCAACCACAATATATATTTATATAAATCACACTTGTCCCGGCC
This sequence comes from Procambarus clarkii, assembly GCF_040958095.1. Classification (NCBI taxonomy): domain Eukaryota; kingdom Metazoa; phylum Arthropoda; class Malacostraca; order Decapoda; family Cambaridae; genus Procambarus; species Procambarus clarkii. The sequence goes on from NC_091176.1 coordinate 34,278,652, forward strand.
CTGGGAACAATACAAGAAATTAAGCACACTGTGGTACACTCCACCATAATCATTGCCAGGAACCACTGGCATTACACATACCTGAGCGCTCAGTGTTGGAATTCCACACCTGCAAGACCACACATGGAAATGATATCACTCCGTCCCTCGGACGATCAAAAATGATTACCACAATGAAATAATATACTTATTACAGGGACATCCTCTCAGTCCTTGGCTAATCTATGTATATTCTGTTCCCGTGTGTACCCACACACACACACACACTGTACATCTGTGTACACCAGACTTAAGTCCCTCTGGACTGACAAGATGACAACACAGGTGATTAATCTCCTCGCCCACAATTCACTCCACCTGAACAGGTGCTGCGTGACAATGTGACGGAACACTTGACCTCGAATTCAAGCTTTAGAGACTACTAATCACCAGAAATACACACATAGGTACTTACTCATTCACACTGCCGGCTTTACACACCATTCCCATACATCAGGCACCCCGCTATAGGTGGCTGGCTCGTCCCAATTGGCGTAAGCGGTAGTATTTATTCAAAAAGATTGGCGCACACTCGAACCCCTCCCACTCAACACGGCTGAGTTCGCACCCTCGACTCCCCGGTGAAGTGAAGCGTTTATACCCAGGTGACACGCCCAACGATAGTGTCTCACACCAACCTTGGGAAATTTGCCTTAACACTGACGCGAATTTCCCCGTTCCCATCGACTGCTACAGAGCACTAGCAAGTCTAATCATCACTGGTATGGGATCGACGAGTCTGTTGCTGCTCGTATGCACACTTTCCCCGATCCCAGATCACTGTACCTCTACCTCCTGAATAACAATGTCTTAAACCCCTCCAAGCGACGACTTCGGCCGGATTCTGTGACGACCGATGTCGTAGGTGAAGCAGGAAGCATCAGCAGTTGGGTAGTCCAGCCACCACGACGCCCTATACTCCAATTTGGCCGAATTGAGTACAGGAAGCGTCCTGACAAGGTGGCGGCTGAGTTCAGAATGCTGCTACACCGGCTACTTTCCGCGTCCTTCTCGGAATAACCAATGAGAGGAAGGCATACAGCGGCCTACCCCTCTCATCCAATCAGCGACGGTGTAGCATAGCCCCTAGGGCAGCTCCAAGAAGGCCGACCAACATGGCGGCTCAAGATGTTTCTAAGATGGCGGCTGGTTTCCATGACAACCACTCAAGTGGCCGGCGAGCGTGGGGCCCCACATGTCACCCACGCCTGCGGCCTAGCCGTTCGCGCGCAAAGTTGTCTGGCTCCATGCCATACAATGAGATGATGCTATCAGCTCTAGCACTGTCCACAGACATGCCACCCCGGCCAGGGTAACATTTATGGACTGCTGATGACTGGGGCTCTCACATGAGCCCAAACACTAGAGGTTTCGGTTGCTGGTTACCAAACTTAAGTCCGCCCACTTAACAAGTGCACTGAACAAGTGTACTGGCTCCCACAGGCATAAGAGCACTATTGTAAGTGAGCTGGTGAACCACCTCCTCACATAACCCCCACCAAAAAGATAAAATTTCCTGGAGGAAAATTTCATCTAAAATCACCAGCCACTTACACTTGCGCTCTAAAGTGCACGGCGGCTGGGTGGTGGTGATTCATCCGTTTTCTGTTGACGTCGGTGGCTGGCGGGACAAGATGTGACGTCACTGGCTCGTCCAGGGTGGTACTTCCTGACCATAGTGCGGTCGTGCTCAGGTTCTGGGTCCAGGTTAAGCCGGCTCAACGCCTCGCAGCTTCCCTTCCTCAGTCCCTTAACACTCTCGCCCCACAGGTCTGTGTCATACTGGACACAATAGGTAGCACACTGGGATGGACTTACCAATGAAGTACAGACTCCACACCTTCCCTACTCTACCGACACAATTCCGACAGTTAGCAGACTGTCATGACTTCCAGTGACAGGGTCTTTCTTCCTGTCTGTCTGTCAGTCTCAGACCGGGTTGCTCTACCGACTGAGTTGACTGGGCTGAGGCCTCTTCAGCAGCTGTCAAACCTCGCCCCTCACTGAGCACTTGGTCACTGACCTGCTTGTTCATCAATCTCTCAGCGACCGTTCGTTTGTCTGAACGATCTTCCAACAGCCTGAAAGATTGGTCCAGAATATCCACTTCACTTGTGGGAACCACAGCTACCTTAGCCTCACCACTGGTAACATCAAGCAGACGTTTACTCTCCTGAGTGGTGTTAACCCTCGCGGGCCTGGCGGGTCGACAGGTTGTGGCGGGATCGCCTGATCCGGGCCACACCCGTCTCACTGGGCTCACCTCCGTTTTCTGTGAAATGAAAGAAGGAAAATTGTTCTTTTTTCCTTTTACCTCATGCATCTGATCTTTCGCCTGATAAGAGGCGACCATGACTTCCTCAGCTGGCGGCCGTGTGACATCGCCGTCAGCTGGTGAGACCCATCTGAGTCCCTCTGAATCAGTTCTCATTTTCTGTGCAATAGGGAGAGGAGGATGGCTCCGGTTTCCTTTCACCTGCAGAATCTAGCAAAATAACATACAGGACATGAACCCTCTAGAACACTGCCCCACAATGGCTTTACTGGACTGCAATCACATCCGGTGATTGCTCAACACTAGCAACAATCACTATCAAATAACAACCCCTTTTGCAATAACACACACGGCAAGTACTCTAATTTCCAAATATTAGGATACTGCACACACTTACTTACTTACTGCTGCAAATGACCCCTAGAACATAGGTCAATATATATCAATCACCTCACAGTAAATAACACCATAACACTGGGCACCGTGACACTACGATTATATATATATATATATATATATATATATATATATATATATATATATATATATATATATATATATATATATATATATATATATATATATAATTACTGCTGACACATGTAGCCAGCAGCTATCAAACGTTATTGGGAACACTAAGGAGAATCTCACACTCCTTAAATCACATGGGTGAGTGATTTATCGATCACGCATGTCGATAAACACTCTCAAGAGTTACGTTACTCGACAGAGCGGGGGCGGTCTCTCTAGACGGCCTCGTCACTCACCAAAACTCACCAAAATTACGTTAATTATTACTGCAACCACAATATATATTTATATAAATCACACTTGTCCCGGCCCTGGGAACAATACAAGAAATTAAGCACACTGTGGTACACTCCACCATAATCATTGCCAGGAACCACTGGCATTACACATACCTGAGCGCTCAGTGTTGGAATTCCACACCTGCAAGACCACACATGGAAATGATATCACTCCGTCCCTCGGACGATCAAAAATGATTACCACAATGAAATAATATACTTATTACAGGGACATCCTCTCAGTCCTTGGCTAATCTATGTATATTCTGTTCCCGTGTGTACCCACACACACACACACACTGTACATCTGTGTACACCAGACTTAAGTCCCTCTGGACTGACAAGATGACAACACAGGTGATTAATCTCCTCGCCCACAATTCACTCCACCTGAACAGGTGCTGCGTGACAATGTGACGGAACACTTGACCTCGAATTCAAGCTTTAGAGACTACTAATCACCAGAAATACACACATAGGTACTTACTCATTCACACTGCCGGCTTTACACACCATTCCCATACATCAGGCACCCCGCTATATGTGGCTGGCTCGTCCCAATTGGCGTAAGCGGTAGTATTTATTCAAAAAGATTGGCGCACACTCGAACCCCTCCCACTCAACACGGCTGAGTTCGCACCCTCGACTCCCCGGTGAAGTGAAGCGTTTATACCCAGGTGACACGCCCAACGATAGTGTCTCACACCAACCTTGGGAAATTTGCCTTAACACTGACGCGAATTTCCCCGTTCCCATCGACTGCTACAGAGCACTAGCAAGTCTAATCATCACTGGTATGGGATCTACGAGTCTGTTGCTGCTCGTATGCACACTTTCCCCGATCCCAGATCACTGTACCTCTACCTCCTGAATAACAATGTCTTAAACCCCTCCAAGCGACGACTTCGGCCGGATTCTGTGACGACCGATGTCGTAGGTGAAGCAGGAAGCATCAGCAGTTGGGTAGTCCAGCCACCACGACGCCCTATACTCCAATTTGGCCGAATTGAGTACAGGAAGCGTCCTGACAAGGTGGCGGCTGAGTTCAGAATGCTGCTACACCGGCTACTTTCCGCGTCCTTCTCGGAATAACCAATGAGAGGAAGGCATACAGCGGCCTACCCCTCTCATCGAATCAGCGACGGTGTAGCATAGCCCCTAGGGCAGCTCCAAGAAGGCCGACCAGCATGGCGGCTCAAGATGTTTCTAAGATGGCGGCTGGTTTCCATGACAACCACTCAAGTGGCCGGCGAGCGTGGGGCCCCACATGTCACCCACGCCTGCGGCCTAGCCGTTCGTGCGCAAAGTTGTCTGGCTCCATGCCATACAATGATATGATGCTATCAGCTCTAGCACTGTCCACAGACATGCCACCCCGGCCAGGGTAACATTTATGGACTGCTGATGACTGGGGCTCTCACATGAGCCCAAACACTAGAGGTTTCGGTTGCTGGTTACCAAACTTAAGTCCGCCCACTTAACAAGTGCACTGAACAAGTGTACTGGCTCCCACAGGCATAAGAGCACTATTGTAAGTGAGCTGGTGAACCACCTCCTCACATAACCCCCACCAAAAAGATAAAATTTCCTGGAGGAAAATTTCATCTAAAATCACCAGCCACTTACACTTGCGCTCTAAAGTGCACGGCGGCTGGGTGGTGGTGATTCATCCGTTTTCTGTTGACGTCGGTGGCTGGCGGGACAAGATGTGACGTCACTGGCTCGTCCAGGGTGGTACTTCCTGACCATAGTGCGGTCGTGCTCAGGTTCGGGGTCCAGGTTAAGCCGGCTCAACGCCTCGCAGCTTCCCTTCCTCAGTCCCTTAACACTCTCGCCCCACAGGTCTGTGTCATACTGGACACAATAGGTAGCACACTGGGATGGACTTACCAATGAAGTACAGACTCCACACCTTCCCTACTCTACCGACACAATTCCGACAGTTAGCAGACTGTCATGACTTCCAGTGACAGGGTCTTTCTTCCTGTCTGTCTGTCAGTCTCAGACCGGGTTGCTCTACCGACTGAGTTGACTGGGCTGAGGCCTCTTCAGCAGCTGTCAAACCTCGCCCCTCACTGAGCACTTGGTCACTGACTTGCTCGTTCATCAATCTCTCAGCGACCGTTCGTTTGTCTGAACGATCTTCCAACAGCCTGAAAGATTGGTCCAGAATATCCACTTCACTTGTGGGAACCACAGCTACCTTAGCCTCACCACTGGTAACATCAAGCAGACGTTTACTCTCCTGAGTGGTGTTAACCCTCGCGGGCCTGGCGGGTCGACAGGTTGTGGCGGGATCGCCTGATCCGGGCCACACCCGTCTCACTGGGCTCACCTCCGTTTTCTGTGAAATGAAAGAAGGAAAATTGTTCTTTTTTCCTTTTACCTCATGCATCTGATCTTTCGCCTGATAAGAGGCGACCATGACTTCCTCAGCTGGCGGCCGTGTGACATCGCCGTCAGCTGGTGAGACCCATCTGAGTCCCTCTGAATCAGTTCTCATTTTCTGTGCAATAGGGAGAGGAGGATGGCTCCGGTTTCCTTTCACCTGCAGAATCTAGCAAAATAACATACAGGACATGAACCCTCTAGAACACTGCCCCACAATGGCTTTACTGGACTGCAATCACATCCGGTGATTGCTCAACACTAGCAACAATCACTATCAAATAACAACCCCTTTTGCAATAACACACACGGCAAGTACTCTAATTTCCAAATATTAGGATACTGCACACACTTACTTACTTACTGCTGCAAATGACCCCTAGAACATAGGTCAATATATATCAATCACCTCACAGTAAATAACACCATAACACTGGGCACCGTGACACTACGATTATATATATATATATATATATATATATATATATATATATATATATATATATATATATATATATATATATATATAATTACTGCTGACACATGTAGCCAGCAGCTATCAAACGTTATTGGGAACACTAAGGAGAATCTCACACTCCTTAAATCACATGGGTGAGTGATTTATCGATCACGCATGTCGATAAACACTCTCAAGAGTTACGTTACTCGACAGAGCGGGGGCGGTCTCTCTAGACGGCCTCGTCACTCACCAAAACTCACCAAAATTACGTTAATTATTACTGCAACCACAATATATATTTATATAAATCACACTTTTCCCGGCCCTGGGAACAATACAAGAAATTAAGCACACTGTGGTACACTCCACCATAATCATTGCCAGAAACCACTGGCATTACACATACCTGAGCGCTCAGTGTTGGAATTCCACACCTGCAAGACCACACATGGAAATGATATCACTCCGTCCCTCGGACGATCAAAAATGATTACCACAATGAAATAATATACTTATTACAGGTGTGACGATAATCTCCTTCAAGAGATTGAGCCTGCTCTTCCCTCCACAATTACATCGTTGAAATTATATAAAACTACTATGGAAGAAATGTCCAACAACGACAACAACACCAGCAAGGTTTGCCAGAGCGCAAAACGTATGCAGCCAGAAGACACCTGTTCAGACTCAAACCGCCAAACTACCTGTTGATCGCTACCGGCTCCGCTGATTGGTCGCCGGCCGGGCTGCAACTGCACTCCACCCCCCCATACTACTTGATGTCTGGGGTCGCCACGACCTCAGACCTCAGAATATTCAGTGCTTTCGTGGTTACCACTCCTCCCGGCTAGACGTTAGCGTGTACTGAGAGAGGTGGTAGCTTAAAGCCAATATTCCAGCACCTTCCCTTTATTTTGTGTTGCACTTCCTGTTATTTTGCCTTAACGTAACTTTCCATTGTGTAATTTAAGTATTCTTATTATTTTGATTGATTGATTTTATTATAAGAATTTGTTTGTCCATTTTTTCATGTTTTGATTTATTTAACGTAATTAAAATTTCATTGTTAAAATTTACTTGTGTTTTGTGTGTCTTCTCCTTACCTTACCACAGACGAAGTTCCAGTTTTTCTATTTTTTTTTATAACTATGTGACGAGGCCATACCCCTAGCCTTAAACAGCCGAACACCAACGCGTTACCGTCACACAGGGACATCCTCTCAGTTCTTGGCTAATCTATGTATATTCTGTTTCCGTGTGTACCCACACACACACACACACTGTACATCTGTGTACACCAGACTTTAGTCCCTCTGGACTGAAAAGATGACAACACAGGTGATTAATCTCCTCGCCCACAATTCACTCCACCTGAACAGGTGCTGCGTGACAATGTGACGGAACACTTGACCTCGAATTCAAGCTTTAGAGACTACTAATCACCAGAAATACACACATAGGTACTTACTCATTCACACTGCCGGCTTTACACACCATTCCCATACATCAGGCACCCCGCTATAGGTGGCTGGCTCGTCCCAAGTGGCGTAAGCGGTAGTATTTATTCAAAAAGATTGGCGCACACTCGAACCCCTCCCACTCAACACGGCTGAGTTCGCACCCTCGACTCCCCGGTGAAGTGAAGCGTTTATACCCAGGTGACACGCCCAACGATAGTGTCTCACACCAACCTTGGGAAATTTGCCTTAACACTGACGCGAATTTCCCCGTTCCCATCGACTGCTACAGAGCACTAGCAAGTCTAATCATCACTGGTATGGGATCGACGAGTCTGTTGCTGCTCGTATGCACACTTTCCCCGATCCCAGATCACTGTACCTCTACCTCCTGAATAACAATGTCTTAAACCCCTCCAAGCGACGACTTCGGCCGGATTCTGTGACGACCGATGTCGTAGGTGAAGCAGGAAGCATCAGCAGTTGGGTAGTCCAGCCACCACGACGCCCTATACTCCAATTTGGCCGAATTGAGTACAGGAAGCGTCCTGACAAGGTGGCGGCTGAGTTCAGAATGCTGCTACACCGGCTACTTTCCGCGTCCTTCTCGGAATAACCAATGAGAGGAAGGCATACAGCGGCCTACCCCTCTCATCCAATCAGCGACGGTGTAGCATAGCCCCTAGGGCAGCTCCAAGAAGGCCGACCAACATGGCGGCTCAAGATGTTTCTAAGATGGCGGCTGGTTTCCATGACAACCACTCAAGTGGCCGGCGAGCGTGGGGCCCCACATGTCACCCACGCCTGCGGCCTAGCCGTTCGCGCGCAAAGTTGTCTGGCTCCATGCCATACAATGAGATGATGCTATCAGCTCTAGCACTGTCCACAGACATGCCACCCCGGCCAGGGTAACATTTATGGACTGCTGATGACTGGGGCTCTCACATGAGCCCAAACACTAGAGGTTTCGGTTGCTGGTTACCAAACTTAAGTCCGCCCACTTAACAAGTGCACTGAACAAGTGTACTGGCTCCCACAGGCATAAGAGCACTATTGTAAGTGAGCTGGTGAACCACCTCCTCACATAACCCCCACCAAAAAGATAAAATTTCCTGGAGGAAAATTTCATCTAAAATCACCAGCCACTTACACTTGCGCTCTAAAGTGCACGGCGGCTGGGTGGTGGTGATTCATCCGTTTTCTGTTGACGTCGGTGGCTGGCGGGACAAGATGTGACGTCACTGGCTCGTCCAGGGTGGTACTTCCTGACCATAGTGCGGTCGTGCTCAGGTTCTGGGTCCAGGTTAAGCCGGCTCAACGCCTCGCAGCTTCCCTTCCTCAGTCCCTTAACACTCTCGCCCCACAGGTCTGTGTCATACTGGACACAATAGGTAGCACACTGGGATGGACTTACCAATGAAGTACAGACTCCACACCTTCCCTACTCTACCGACACAATTCCGACAGTTAGCAGACTGTCATGACTTCCAGTGACAGGGTCTTTCTTCCTGTCTGTCTGTCAGTCTCAGACCGGGTTGCTCTACCGACTGAGTTGACTGGGCTGAGGCCTCTTCAGCAGCTGTCAAACCTCGCCCCTCACTGAGCACTTGGTCACTGACCTGCTTGTTCATCAATCTCTCAGCGACCGTTCGTTTGTCTGAACGATCTTCCAACAGCCTGAAAGATTGGTCCAGAATATCCACTTCACTTGTGGGAACCACAGCTACCTTAGCCTCACCACTGGTAACATCAAGCAGACGTTTACTCTCCTGAGTGGTGTTAACCCTCGCGGGCCTGGCGGGTCGACAGGTTGTGGCGGGATCGCCTGATCCGGGCCACACCCGTCTCACTGGGCTCACCTCCGTTTTCTGTGAAATGAAAGAAGGAAAATTGTTCTTTTTTCCTTTTACCTCATGCATCTGATCTTTCGCCTGATAAGAGGCGACCATGACTTCCTCAGCTGGCGGCCGTGTGACATCGCCGTCAGCTGGTGAGACCCATCTGAGTCCCTCTGAATCAGTTCTCATTTTCTGTGCAATAGGGAGAGGAGGATGGCTCCGGTTTCCTTTCACCTGCAGAATCTAGCAAAATAACATACAGGACATGAACCCTCTAGAACACTGCCCCACAATGGCTTTACTGGACTGCAATCACATCCGGTGATTGCTCAACACTAGCAACAATCACTATCAAATAACAACCCCTTTTGCAATAACACACACGGCAAGTACTCTAATTTCCAAATATTAGGATACTGCACACACTTACTTACTTACTGCTGCAAATGACCCCTAGAACATAGGTCAATATATATCAATCACCTCACAGTAAATAACACCATAACACTGGGCACCGTGACACTACGATTATATATATATATATATATATATATATATATATATATATATATATATATATATATATATATATATATATATATATATATATATATATATATATATATATATATATAATTACTGCTGACACATGTAGCCAGCAGCTATCAAACGTTATTGGGAACACTAAGGAGAATCTCACACTCCTTAAATCACATGGGTGAGTGATTTATCGATCACGCATGTCGATAAACACTCTCAAGAGTTACGTTACTCGACAGAGCGGGGGCGGTCTCTCTAGACGGCCTCGTCACTCACCAAAACTCACCAAAATTACGTTAATTATTACTGCAACCACAATATATATTTATATAAATCACACTTGTCCCGGCCCTGGGAACAATACAAGAAATTAAGCACACTGTGGTACACTCCACCATAATCATTGCCAGGAACCACTGGCATTACACATACCTGAGCGCTCAGTGTTGGAATTCCACACCTGCAAGACCACACATGGAAATGATATCACTCCGTCCCTCGGACGATCAAAAATGATTACCACAATGAAATAATATACTTATTACAGGGACATCCTCTCAGTCCTTGGCTAATCTATGTATATTCTGTTCCCGTGTGTACCCACACACACACACACACTGTACATCTGTGTACACCAGACTTAAGTCCCTCTGGACTGACAAGATGACAACACAGGTGATTAATCTCCTCGCCCACAATTCACTCCACCTGAACAGGTGCTGCGTGACAATGTGACGGAACACTTGACCTCGAATTCAAGCTTTAGAGACTACTAATCACCAGAAATACACACATAGGTACTTACTCATTCACACTGCCGGCTTTACACACCATTCCCATACATCAGGCACCCCGCTATATGTGGCTGGCTCGTCCCAATTGGCGTAAGCGGTAGTATTTATTCAAAAAGATTGGCGCACACTCGAACCCCTCCCACTCAACACGGCTGAGTTCGCACCCTCGACTCCCCGGTGAAGTGAAGCGTTTATACCCAGGTGACACGCCCAACGATAGTGTCTCACACCAACCTTGGGAAATTTGCCTTAACACTGACGCGAATTTCCCCGTTCCCATCGACTGCTACAGAGCACTAGCAAGTCTAATCATCACTGGTATGGGATCTACGAGTCTGTTGCTGCTCGTATGCACACTTTCCCCGATCCCAGATCACTGTACCTCTACCTCCTGAATAACAATGTCTTAAACCCCTCCAAGCGACGACTTCGGCCGGATTCTGTGACGACCGATGTCGTAGGTGAAGCAGGAAGCATCAGCAGTTGGGTAGTCCAGCCACCACGACGCCCTATACTCCAATTTGGCCGAATTGAGTACAGGAAGCGTCCTGACAAGGTGGCGGCTGAGTTCAGAATGCTGCTACACCGGCTACTTTCCGCGTCCTTCTCGGAATAACCAATGAGAGGAAGGCATACAGCGGCCTACCCCTCTCATCGAATCAGCGACGGTGTAGCATAGCCCCTAGGGCAGCTCCAAGAAGGCCGACCAGCATGGCGGCTCAAGATGTTTCTAAGATGGCGGCTGGTTTCCATGACAACCACTCAAGTGGCCGGCGAGCGTGGGGCCCCACATGTCACCCACGCCTGCGGCCTAGCCGTTCGTGCGCAAAGTTGTCTGGCTCCATGCCATACAATGATATGATGCTATCAGCTCTAGCACTGTCCACAGACATGCCACCCCGGCCAGGGTAACATTTATGGACTGCTGATGACTGGGGCTCTCACATGAGCCCAAACACTAGAGGTTTCGGTTGCTGGTTACCAAACTTAAGTCCGCCCACTTAACAAGTGCACTGAACAAGTGTACTGGCTCCCACAGGCATAAGAGCACTATTGTAAGTGAGCTGGTGAACCACCTCCTCACATAACCCCCACCAAAAAGATAAAATTTCCTGGAGGAAAATTTCATCTAAAATCACCAGCCACTTACACTTGCGCTCTAAAGTGCACGGCGGCTGGGTGGTGGTGATTCATCCGTTTTCTGTTGACGTCGGTGGCTGGCGGGACAAGATGTGACGTCACTGGCTCGTCCAGGGTGGTACTTCCTGACCATAGTGCGGTCGTGCTCAGGTTCGGGGTCCAGGTTAAGCCGGCTCAACGCCTCGCAGCTTCCCTTCCTCAGTCCCTTAACACTCTCGCCCCACAGGTCTGTGTCATACTGGACACAATAGGTAGCACACTGGGATGGACTTACCAATGAAGTACAGACTCCACACCTTCCCTACTCTACCGACACAATTCCGACAGTTAGCAGACTGTCATGACTTCCAGTGACAGGGTCTTTCTTCCTGTCTGTCTGTCAGTCTCAGACCGGGTTGCTCTACCGACTGAGTTGACTGGGCTGAGGCCTCTTCAGCAGCTGTCAAACCTCGCCCCTCACTGAGCACTTGGTCACTGACTTGCTCGTTCATCAATCTCTCAGCGACCGTTCGTTTGTCTGAACGATCTTCCAACAGCCTGAAAGATTGGTCCAGAATATCCACTTCACTTGTGGGAACCACAGCTACCTTAGCCTCACCACTGGTAACATCAAGCAGACGTTTACTCTCCTGAGTGGTGTTAACCCTCGCGGGCCTGGCGGGTCGACAGGTTGTGGCGGGATCGCCTGATCCGGGCCACACCCGTCTCACTGGGCTCACCTCCGTTTTCTGTGAAATGAAAGAAGGAAAATTGTTCTTTTTTCCTTTTACCTCATGCATCTGATCTTTCGCCTGATAAGAGGCGACCATGACTTCCTCAGCTGGCGGCCGTGTGACATCGCCGTCAGCTGGTGAGACCCATCTGAGTCCCTCTGAATCAGTTCTCATTTTCTGTGCAATAGGGAGAGGAGGATGGCTCCGGTTTCCTTTCACCTGCAGAATCTAGCAAAATAACATACAGGACATGAACCCTCTAGAACACTGCCCCACAATGGCTTTACTGGACTGCAATCACATCCGGTGATTGCTCAACACTAGCAACAATCACTATCAAATAACAACCCCTTTTGCAATAACACACACGGCAAGTACTCTAATTTCCAAATATTAGGATACTGCACACACTTACTTACTTACTGCTGCAAATGACCCCTAGAACATAGGTCAATATATATCAATCACCTCACAGTAAATAACACCATAACACTGGGCACCGTGACACTACGATTATATATATATATATATATATATATATATATATATATATATATATATATATATATATATATATATATATATATATATAATTACTGCTGACACATGTAGCCAGCAGCTATCAAACGTTATTGGGAACACTAAGGAGAATCTCACACTCCTTAAATCACATGGGTGAGTGATTTATCGATCACGCATGTCGATAAACACTCTCAAGAGTTACGTTACTCGACAGAGCGGGGGCGGTCTCTCTAGACGGCCTCGTCACTCACCAAAACTCACCAAAATTACGTTAATTATTACTGCAACCACAATATATATTTATATAAATCACACTTTTCCCGGCCCTGGGAACAATACAAGAAATTAAGCACACTGTGGTACACTCCACCATAATCATTGCCAGAAACCACTGGCATTACACATACCTGAGCGCTCAGTGTTGGAATTCCACACCTGCAAGACCACACATGGAAATGATATCACTCCGTCCCTCGGACGATCAAAAATGATTACCACAATGAAATAATATACTTATTACAGGTGTGACGATAATCTCCTTCAAGAGATTGAGCCTGCTCTTCCCTCCACAATTACATCGTTGAAATTATATAAAACTACTATGGAAGAAATGTCCAACAACGACAACAACACCAGCAAGGTTTGCCAGAGCGCAAAACGTATGCAGCCAGAAGACACCTGTTCAGACTCAAACCGCCAAACTACCTGTTGATCGCTACCGGCTCCGCTGATTGGTCGCCGGCCGGGCTGCAACTGCACTCCACCCCCCCATACTACTTGATGTCTGGGGTCGCCACGACCTCAGACCTCAGAATATTCAGTGCTTTCGTGGTTACCACTCCTCCCGGCTAGACGTTAGCGTGTACTGAGAGAGGTGGTAGCTTAAAGCCAATATTCCAGCACCTTCCCTTTATTTTGTGTTGCACTTCCTGTTATTTTGCCTTAACGTAACTTTCCATTGTGTAATTTAAGTATTCTTATTATTTTGATTGATTGATTTTATTATAAGAATTTGTTTGTCCATTTTTTCATGTTTTGATTTATTTAACGTAATTAAAATTTCATTGTTAAAATTTACTTGTGTTTTGTGTGTCTTCTCCTTACCTTACCACAGACGAAGTTCCAGTTTTTCTATTTTTTTTTATAACTATGTGACGAGGCCATACCCCTAGCCTTAAACAGCCGAACACCAACGCGTTACCGTCACACAGGGACATCCTCTCAGTTCTTGGCTAATCTATGTATATTCTGTTTCCGTGTGTACCCACACACACACACACACTGTACATCTGTGTACACCAGACTTTAGTCCCTCTGGACTGAAAAGATGACAACACAGGTGATTAATCTCCTCGCCCACAATTCACTCCACCTGAACAGGTGCTGCGTGACAATGTGACGGAACACTTGACCTCGAATTCAAGCTTTAGAGACTACTAATCACCAGAAATACACACATAGGTACTTACTCATTCACACTGCCGGCTTTACACACCATTCCCATACATCAGGCACCCCGCTATAGGTGGCTGGCTCGTCCCAAGTGGCGTAAGCGGTAGTATTTATTCAAAAAGATTGGCGCACACTCGAACCCCTCCCACTCAACACGGCTGAGTTCGCACCCTCGACTCCCCGGTGAAGTGAAGCGTTTATACCCAGGTGACACGCCCAACGATAGTGTCTCACACCAACCTTGGGAAATTTGCCTTAACACTGACGCGAATTTCCCCGTTCCCATCGAATGCTACAGAGCACTAGCAAGTCTAATCATCACTGGTATGGGATCTACGAGTCTGTTGCTGCTCGTATGCACACTTTCCCCGATCCCAGATCACTGTACCTCTACCCCCTGAATAACAATGTCTTAAACCCCTCCAAGCGACGACTTCGGCCGGATTCTGTGACGACCGATGTCGTAGGTGAAGCAGGAAGCATCAGCAGTTGGGTAGTCCAGCCACCACGACACCCTATACTCCAATTTGGCCGAATTGAGTACAGGAAGCGTCCTGACAAGGTGGCGGCTGAGTTCAGAATGCTGCTACACCGGCTACTTTCCGCGTCCTTCTCGGAATAACCAATGAGAGGAAGGCATACAGCGGCCTACCCCTCTCATCCAATCAGCGACGGTGTAGCATAGCCCCTAGGGCAGCTCCAAGAAGGCCGACCAACATGGCGGCTCAAGATGTTTCTAAGATGGCGGCTGGTTTCCATGACAACCACTCAAGTGGCCGGCGAGCGTGGGGCCCCACATGTCACCCACGCCTGCGGCCTAGCCGTTCACGCGCAAAGTTGTCTGGCTCCATGCCATACAATGAGATGATGCTATCAGCTCTAGCACTGTCCACAGACATGCCACCCCGGCCAGGGTAACATTTATGGACTGCTGATGACTGGGGCTCTCACATGAACCCAAACACTAGAGGTTTCGGTTGCTGGTTACCAAACTTAAGTCCGCCCACTTAACAAGTGCACTGAACAAGTGTACTGGCTCCCACAGGCATAAGAGCACTATTGTAAGTGAGCTGGTGAACCACCTCCTCACATAACCCCCACCAAAAAGATAAAATTTCCTGGAGGAAAATTTCATCTAAAATCTCCAGCCACTTACACTTGCGCTCTAAAGTGCACGGCGGCTGGGTGGTGGTGATTCATCCGTTTTCTGTTGACGTCGGTGGCTGGCGGGACAAGATGTGACGTCACTGGCTCGTCCAGTGTGGTACTTCCTGACCATAGTGCGGTCGTGCTCAGGTTCTGGGTCCAGGTTAAGCCGGCTCAACGCCTCGCAGCTTCCCTTCCTCAGTCCCTTAACACTCTCGCCCCACAGGTCTGTGTCATACTGGACACAATAGGTAGCACACTGGGATGGACTTACCAATGAAGTACAGACTCCACACCTTCCCTACTCTACCGACACAATTCCGACAGTTAGCAGACTGGCATGACTTCCAGTGACAGGGTCTTTCTTCCTGTCTGTCTGTCAGTCTCAGACCGGGTTGCTCTACCGACTGAGTTGACTGGGCTGAGGCCTCTTCAGCAGCTGTCAAACCTCGCCCCTCACTGAGCACTTGGTCACTGACCTGCTCGTTCATCAATCTCTCAGCGACCGTTCGTTTGTCTGAACGATCTTCCAACAGCCTGAAAGATTGGTCCAGAATATCCACTTCACTTGTGGGAACCACAGCTACCTTAGCCTCACCACTGGTAACATCAAGCAGACGTTTACTCTCCTGAGTGGTGTTAACCCTCGCGGGCCTGGCGGGTCGACAGGTTGTGGCGGGATCGCCTGATCCGGGCCACACCCGTCTCACTGGGCTCACCTCCGTTTTCTGTGAAATGAAAGAAGGAAAATTGTTCTTTTTTCCTTTTACCTCATGCATCTGATCTTTCGCCTGATAAGAGGCGACCATGACTTCCTCAGCTGGCGGCCGTGTGACATCGCCGTCAGCTGGTGAGACCCATCTGAGTCCCTCTGAATCAGTTCTCGTTTTCTGTGCAATAGGGAGAGGAGGATGGCTCCGGTTTCCTTTCACCTGCTGCCTCTCTTCTTCTGTCTGGGCGGCGGTGATCTCTGCTCGACCGGCCGGCTGACGCTTGGTGTCAACGCCAGCGGGTTTAACCTTCCTCTCACCTGTTCATGTTTCCTCTGGGTCATTTCCACAGGACAGACCCACCTGGTTCTCTATACTAGGAGTATTACCCATCAAAAGTCCATACACTGCCTTTCTACTTAGCGCAGCTTTGATCTTACCTTTGATATATGGGGTGTCTACCAACACGGACACTTCTTCCATGTCCTTACCAGTGCCATCTGGGTACTGGACACGGAGGGTTCGACCTGTTCTACTCTCAGGCTCAACCAAACTGCTCCTGACCATGTTAACTGTAGCACCCCGGTCTCGAAAGACACTCGTCCATTGCCCATTAACTCTTCCTCTAGTTAACTCGAGTGTGTCTCTTAGGGCATCACCTCCCACGGTACTCATGCCTGTAACCTGCACCTTGGTCACCTTCTTAGTCTTAAGCCTAGTGTTGCTCGGGCACTTAGCTGCTCGGTGACCTGCCATGTTGCATGTGAAGCACCTGGGTCCCTTAACCTTGGGTTTCTGTTGGTGTCCCTTAGACTTACTTCCTTTAGGTTTGGCTCCCTTACTTGGAGCTTGAGTAAACCTTTCAACCTTTGTCACACATCGATCTAGGTATGCATCCCTAGGATCGATCTTCTCCTCTCTTGGCAATAGAGGAGGTATCTCTACTTCCAGCGCCGGTACCTCTGAGCTTGGCGCGGCAGGAGGGGCTTGACTCCCCGTCCTTGCCTCGGATTGCACTCTTGCAATTTCCAATCTAGTCAATCTCTCGTGGTGGGCATTCCACATGAAGGCCACGAACTTGGCCTTATTCTCTCCTTGCAGTCCAAAACCATCAGCTTGAGCTGCTAGGTACTGTAAAGTCATTTCCTCCTGGGGTTGTTCAGTCCCCCTCCTGAGAGGTTGTTCTGGTATCTGATTGACTACTTCTAACGAAACGTTTCTGTGGCCCAAGGAATCAGTCCTTAGCCTAGGCTGGGGTCGCGACTCCCCTTCCTTCTCTTGGGGTGGACTCAATCCCACACCCCCTGACATACCGACTATACCACGGTCGGCTAGGGGAACTCCCTTGTCCCCTAGATCACTTCTGTTTGCTCTTTCTAGACATAGACGCTGTACATAGGCATTATGGTCCTCAACATACCGCCTACATTCCTCATCTGTACGACTGTTTCTATCCTTTGGCAGCACGCCATACTTAGTCACATACAGATATACGTACTTATGCCTATAATCCTCATCCATTCTGTGTGTGTGGTGTGTGTGTACCTAATCCTGCTAACCGACAACATACACACCCACAGCAATATTGTTCTGCAATGTTCTGCACACCTTTCTTCACAGGTTTCTCAACTTGATGAGTCTTACTTTTCTGATTATGAATCAAAAGTCTACGGCCCCACGTTGGGCGCCACGATGTGAGAGTTGTGAGCTGAGAATTTGTGGAATAAATTGAAATTGGTATAAGGAATTTTAGCTCGGAAAATTTCTAAGAACTTTCTTTATTCTTTAACCTTTATTCCTGTCGTGATATTCAACTAGGTCGCCTGAGGAAGGACTTGCTTAGCTAACACACCAGTGTAGTAAGCAGCTCATTCCTCACTTTGGGACCATGTATGAACAATTGACTAGGCGCGAGCAAACGCCGAGACCCCAATGAAAATTGAAATCCCCCCCACTTAGGCCGCCGACCTTCGCCAATCGCCGAAGCGAATCTAACGAGTAGGTCACGGGCTCTCACAACAATAATTTATTGTTGTGTGGTGCCGTATATTTGATCCAAAGCTCAGAAAATTAGTCTCAATTTTATTAGACGAGTGTGAAGAACATTTGCATAACAATAATAATGTGTGGGGGTGTAACGAAAAGACAGTGTTAACCATAACAACTTAGTTTATTCAATAAAGTACTAACTACTACAACAAAACAAAAAGAAATGTCAATGACGTTACTCAAAATCCTTCCTGTGACACTATCAATGACAGCTAGACACCAGCCCCTCGGACTGCATAATGAACTAACTCGAACATAAGCGTGACCACAGAGGAATCAACAAGAAACAAGAACTAACAGATCTATAATCACAATTACAACAAATGACACAGTAGGTTCTGAAATACGTCTCCAGTAACCTCCTAACTGTTCTACGCCTCAGTGCAGTCTACTCCTGCAACAGCGGTTGCAATGCAATCAAATCAGTAGTCTTTCAATGACAACAATAACTAATGGGTTCACTGGCAACTCCAGCACCCTCCCTCAAATTAATCCTTACGTTAACACTCCGTCCCACGGACGGTCAACAATCAATACCAATTGATTTACGTTAATAACACAATAACATTTACATTAATAACAAGGTAACATTTACGTTAAATTAACAACTCTTACAACTGTCACTAGTAACGCGGGAATTACACAACACTCTACCCGTCGAGCATTCAGTGAGAAAATCCCATTAATCCCTGTACTACCAGACAGCTGATTAATCTCTTTACTAGTTACGTTAATTTACGTTAATCGGTTACTAATCACTCAGCGATGGTAAACTCTGATTTACAATGTCCAAAGTGCTAAGAGAACGGTAATCACTCGTGATTACCTTTAGAGTAATTAATTACTATCCTCAAGATAAATAATTAAACAATTAAAATACGCAACCTTTCACACTGGCTCAGCAATTTACATTAAGGTATGAATTCCGTCTAAGCCTTCCATACTCAGACCAATTCAGGCGACTAATAACAGTAATTAGCCCCACGTTTACGTTATTCTAAAATGACGCTACTCCTCCCACGAGTCAATCAAATGCCGGTACTTCCGGGCAGATAACGACGTTACGTTAATGGAACAATGTAGCCTTCGTGTGAGTCGATCAAACAAGGATCGAGATTAATTACTTTGACTTCCTGAAACACGTCAATTACCCGGCCCACTGACCGTTAATTACGACAGACAATACTCTAATTCTTATCTGGCTGATGGCTAGGCTCCTCGAGACTACCGTAGCTGCTTGCAGGAAAGTAAATTAACCCAAACGTATTCTACGTTACTCAAATTGTCAAAGAACAAATTCTCTTAAAGAAATGGGCGTTCCCTTGGTTACGTTATATTAATTGCTTCGCAATCACCTCACTGAATACTGGACTTCGATGTCCTACCAGATAACCAGGAGAATATATTTGTACCCAAGTACTCGTCTACAGCCGAGTTCCCCCACGACAATGACAAATCACACTCACAAATCACAGTGATTTACGTTACAATCCGGTTGCTATGACAATACTGCAGAATCTAGCAAAATAACATACAGGACATGAACCCTCTAGAACACTGCCCCACAATGGCTTTACTGGACTGCAATCACATCCGGTGATTGCTCAACACTAGCAACAATCACTGTCAAATAACAACCCCTTTTGCAATAACACACACGGCAAGTACTCTAATTTCCAAATATTAGGATACTGCACACACTTACTTACTTACTGCTGCAAATGACCCCTAGAACATAGGTCAATATATATCAATCACCTCACAGTAAATAACACCATAACACTGGGCACCGTGACACTACGATTATATATATATATATATATATATATATATATATATATATATATATATATATATATATATATATATATATATATATATATATATATATATATATATATATATATATATATATATATATAATTATATATATATATATATATATATATATATATATATATATATATATATATATATATATATATATATATATATAATTACTGCTGACACATGTAGCCAGCAGCTATCAAATGTGATTGGGAACACTAAGGAGAATCTCACACTCCTTAAATCACATGGGTGAGTGATTTATCGATCACGCATGTCGATAAACACACTCAAGAGTTACGTTACTCGACAGAGCGGGGGCGGTCTCTCTAGACGGCCTCGTCACTCACCAAAACTCACCAAAATTACGTTAATTATTACTGCAACCACAATATATATTTATATAAATCACACTTGTCCCGGCCCTGGGAACAATACAAGAAATTAAGCACACTGTGGTACACTCCACCATAATCATTGCCAGGAACCACTGGCGTTACACATACCTGAGCGCTCAGTGTTGGAATTCCACACCTGCAAGACCACACATGGAAATGATATCACTCCGTCCCTCGGACGATCAAAAATGATTACCACAATGAAATAATATACTTATTACAGGGACACCCTCTCAGTCCTTGGCTAATCTATGTATATTCTGTTCCCGTGTGTACCCACACACACACACACACTGTACGTCTGTGTACACCAGACTTAAGTCCCTCTGGACTGACAAGATGACAACACAGGTGATTAATCTCCTCGCCCACAATTCACTCCACCTGAACAGGTGTTGCGTGACAATGTGACGGAACACTTGACCTCGAATTCAAGCTTTAGAGACTACTAATCACCAGAAATACACACATAGGTACTTACTCATTCACACTGCCGGCTTTACACACCATTCCCATACATCAGGCACCCCGCTATAGGTGGCTGGCTCGTCCCAAGTGGCGTAAGCGGTAGTATTTATTCGAAAAGATTGGCGCACACTCGAACCCTTCCCACTCAACACGGCTGAGTTCGCACCCTCGACTCCCCGGTGAAGTGAAGCGTTCATACCCAGGTGACATGCACAACGATAGCGTCTCACACCAACCTTGGGAAATTTGCCTTAACACTGACACGAATTTCCCCGTTCCCATCGACTGCTACAGAGCACTAGCAAGTCTAATCATCACTGGTATGGGATCTACGAGTCTGTTGCTGCTCGTATGCACACTTTTCCCGATCCCAGATCACTGTACCTCTACCCCCTGAATAACAATGTCTTAAACCCCTCCAAGCGACGACTTCGGCCGGATTCTGTGACGACCGATGTCGTAGGTGAAGCAGGAAGCATCAGCAGTTGGGTAGTCCAGCCACCACGACGCCCTATACTCCAATTTGGCCGAATTGAGTACAGGAAGCGTCCTGACAAGGTGGCGGCTGAGTTCAGAATGCTGCTACACCGGCTACTTCCCGCGTCCTTCTCGGAATAACCAATGAGAGGAAGGCATTCAGCGGCTTACCCCTCCCATCCAATGAGCGACGGTGTAGCATAGCCCCTAGGGCAGCTCCAAGATGGCCGACCAATATGGCGGCTCAAGATGTTTCTAAGATGGCGACTGGTTTCCATGACAACCACTCAAGTGGCCGGCGAGCGTGGGGCCCCTCATGTCACCCACGCCTGCGGCCTAGCCGTTCGCGCGCAAAGTTGTCTGGCTCCATGCCATACAATGAGATGATGCTATCAGCTCTAGCACTGTCCACAGACATGCCACCCCGGCCAGGGTAACATTTATGGACTGCTGATGACTGGGGCTCTCACATGAGCCCAAACACTAGAGGTTTCGGTTGCTGGTTACCAAACTTAAGTCCGCCCACTTAACAAGTGCACTTAACAAGTGTACTGGCTCCCACAGGCATAAGAGCACTATTGTAAGTGAGCTGGTGAACCACCTCCTCACAAGAATCAGTTTCAGGGTGATGTACTCGAACATAGATGAGATCACAAGCAAGACAAGTGAACTAAGGGAAAGAGCACAGGAAGTTAACCCAGATGTGATTGGACTCACTGAAACAAAACTCTCTGGAATCATAACGAATGCCGTGTTTCCCCAGGAGTACACAGTAATAAGTAAAGAGAGGGAAGGTAGGGGAGGAGGCAGAGTGTCCCTACTCATGAGAAAGGAATGTAGTTTTAAGGAGATGGCCATCCCGGGCTGTGAGGAGTTCAGAGACTACATAGCAGGTATCATAACAATGGGAGGACCAAGGATAGTAGTAGCAGTAATATACAACCCTGCACCAAATGACAGAAGACCTAGTCAAGAGTATGAAAACAACAACATGGCAGTTAACACTATAATTGAGAGGGCAGCCTCTGCTGCCTGTAGAAATAGATCCCACCTGCTCATCATGGGCGACTTCAATCATGGAAGGATTGACTGGGAGAACAAGGAACCGCATGGAGGCGAGGATATGTGGAGATCCAAACTATTGGAGGTGGTGACAAGAAACTTTTTAACCCAGCATGTCGGAGAACCCACAAGGATGAGAGGCAATGATGAACCAGCGAGACTCGACCTAGTCTTCACTCTGAACGACTCCGACATAAGAAAAATCGGTTTTGAGGACCCAGTAGCAATGAGCGACCACAGTGTACTGGTGTTTGAGTACTTGATTGAAGAAGGGTTATTGAACTCGAGGAGGGATACCGAAACCAAAAGGTTAGCATACCGAAAGGGAAACTATGAGGGGATAAGAAAATTTCTAACAGATATAGCATGGGAAACAGAGCTCAGGGGAAAGACGGCCCAAGATATGATGGATTACATCACACAGAAGTGCAAGGACGCAGCAAACAAGTTTGTCCCAGTCCAAAAGGAAAACAGAGAAATGGAAATGAGAAACCCATGGTTTAATCAGAGATGTGGGCTAGCTAAGCAACAAAGTAAAAGGGCATGGAGAAACTATAGGAATAACAGGACACTGGAGAGCAGAGAAAGATACCAGAATGCCAGGAATGAATATATCAGGATGAGAAGAGAGGCAGAAAGACAATACGAAAATGACATCGCAAGCAAGGCAAAGACTCAGCCTAAATTGTTGCATAGCCACATCAGGAGAAAAACAACAGTAAAGGAACAGGTTATGAAATTAAGGATAGGGGTGGAAGGATTCACTACAAATGACAAGGAAGTGTGTGAGGAATTGAATAAGAAATTCCAGGAGGTCTTCACCTTAGAGCAAGGAGAAATTCCAGAGGTAAGTGTGGGAATAGCTAACCATGAACCACTGGAAGAGTTTGAGATTACCAGCGGGGAAGTAAGGAAGTGTTTACTAGAGTTGGATGTGACAAAGGCTATAGGCCCAGATGAAATCTCCCCTTGGGTTCTAAAGGAAGGAGCAGGAGAACTGTGCCTACCACTCTCCATAGTATATAACAAATCACTGGCAACAGGGGAACTGCCAGATATTTGGAAAGCAGCTAACGTAGTCCCGATATACAAGAAAGGGGATAGACAGGAAGCACTGAACTACAGGCCTGTGTCCCTAACCTGCATACCATGCAAGCTGATGGAGAAGATTGTGCGAAAAAAACTAGTGGAGCATCTGGAGCGAAGGAACTTTGTAACTCAGCATCAACATGGTTTCAGGGATGGCAGGTCCTGCCTCACAGGGTTACTTTAATTCTACGACCAGGCAACAAAAATAAGGTAAGAAAGAGAAGGGTGGGCAGACTGCATATTTTTGGATTGTCAGGAAGCCTTTGATACAGTGCCACACAAGAGGCTAGTGCGAAAGTTGGAGACGCAGGCTGGAGTGAAAGGGAAGGTACTCCGGTGGATAGAGGAGTACCTAAGCAACAGGAGACAACGAGTCTGTGTGAGAGGTGAGGTCTCAGATTGGCGAGACGTTACAAGTGGAGTCCCGCAGGGGTCAGTCCTTGGACCTATACTGTTTCTGGTATATGTAAATGATCTCCCAGAGGGTATAGATTCGTTCCTCTCAATGTTTGCCGACGATGCAAAAATTATGAGGAGGATTGAAACAGAGGATGATAGCAGGAGGCTACAAGATGACCTAGATGGACTGAGTGAATGGTCCAACAAATGGCTGTTGAAATTCAACCCGAGTAAATGCAAAGTAATGAAACTAGGCAGTGGAAACAGGAGGCCAGACACAGGATACAGAATAGGAGATGAAGTACTTAATGAAACAGACAGAGAGAAAGATCTAGGAGTTGATATCACACCAACCTGTCTCCTGAAGCCCACATAAAGAGAATAACGTCTGCGGCATATGCGAGGCTGGCTAACATCAGAACGGCGTTCAGGAACCTGTGTAAGGAATCATTCAGAATCTTGTACACAACATATGTAAGACCAATCCTCGAGTATGCGGCCCCAGCATGGAGCCCGTACCTTGTCAAGCACAAGACGAAGCTGGAAAAAGTCCAAAGGTATGCTACTAGACTAGTCCCAGAACTAAGAGGCATGAGTTATGAGGAAAGGCTGCGGGAAATGCACCTTACGACACTGGAAGACAGAAGAGTAAGGGGGGACATGATCACAACCTACAAAATCCTCAGGGGAATCGACCGGGTAAACAAGGATGAACTATTCAACACTGGAGGGACGCGAACAAGGGGACACAGGTGGAAGCTGAGTACCCAAATGAGCCACAGAGACGTTAGAAAGAACTTTTTCAGTGTCAGAGTAGTTAGTAAATGGAATGCACTAGGAAGTGATGTGGTGGAGGCTGACTCCATACACAGTTTCAAATGTAGATATGATAGAGCCCAGTAGGCTCAGGAATCTGTACACCAGTTGATTGACGGTTGAGAGGCGGGACCAAAGAGCCAAAGCTCAACCTCTGCAAGCACAATTAGGTGAGTACAATTAGGTGAGTACACACACACACACATTCACTATGCCATGTCGTGGCATTGTCGAGTTAGGTGTGTCAGGGATCATCCTGGAAGTAAGTTCGAACCCTCATCATGGCCCCTTGGTGATTTTTTCATTTGATGCATCATGATACTGTGATTTCTGATGTGAATAACAAGACCAACAACTGAGAAGTATATACATCGTTTTCTTTTCAGCCATCGTTTGGATGAAGCAAAAGCTCCCTCTTATCCCACTGGGAGAAGCCCTAATGTTTATGAATTGCAATCGATTAAAGGCACTAATACCTTTTAATATTGAAAAATTAATAAAATGTAAAATTAAAAAAAAATAAAAGTAAATTGCTTTTACCACGATGACACATACTCCACTTTGGTTAATAACAACCACATCAACAAAGAATACTGTAAATCCTCAACAACTGCCTCAGTTATTACCCCAGCCGCATGTTGCAGAGTTGAGAACAGCTAACAGAATACATGAAGATTCTTACTGGGGTCCAATAACAACTACTCATGGGCTCACAACCGAGCCTGACCAGCTCCCATTGTTAGAAGAGATTACCCTAGATGAAAGACTATCAGATATAGAGGTGACAGCAAAGGACGTAATGAAACAGTTGACAACACTGGATGCAACTAAGGCGGTTAGGTCAGACACAGTATCACCGTGGATACTAAAAGGGGCAGCGCAGGCCCTCAGCGTGCCTCTGGGAATGATCTTTAATGAGTCACTTATGTTGCTGCAAGAAGGCAAATGTTGTACCGATTTTCAAGAAAAGTGATAAGGAAGAGGCACTTAACTATAGACCTGTATCACTGACAAGTATCCCCAGTAAAATACTTGAAAGAATAATTAGGCTACGACTGGTTACACACCTGTAGAACGTTTGGTTTGTGAACAAACGTCAAGAAGGGTTCTGGAAAGGGAAATCGTGCCTATCAAACCTATGATAAAATAACGAGGATAAGGCAGGACAGAGATGGTTGGGCAGACTGCATATTTCTGGACTGCCAAAAAGCCTTTGATACAGTACCACACATGAGACTGCTGTTCAAACTCGAGAGGCAGGCAGGGGTGGGAGGAAAGGCCCTAGCATGGATAAGGAACTACCTAACAGGGTCGAGCCATAGAGTTACGGTAAGGAGCGACAAGTCGGACTGACGAACAGTAACGAGTGGAGTGCCTCAATTGAGGCACTCCACTCCACTGTTAGGAGTGAGGCAGTGATACAGAGGATTAAGACAGCCATTGAATAAGTTTGGATCAAGGAAGAAATCTCGATCATATGTGACATTCTTCCAAGAAAGGGAGTTGGGAATAAATGGTTGTCGTGGGCACTTTGTGTAAATTGCCGACTGGACAAATATTGTAAAATAAATGCAATACCATTCACAGATAACTGGAAACATTTCTATGGAAGAAATGAAATGTATATTCGTGATTGGGTGCATCTATCTAGGATTGGGGTTGTTGCTGTTGCGAACTCGTTGGAACCTGTGGTGGGAGCAGTTAGTTTGGGTTTAAACTGCTAGTAGATATTGATATAGGAATCGAAATGGAAAAAGGAGGTAAAAGTATGTGTTTGTGGGGGAAACAAATTGCCAAAATGATCAGGGAAGGAGTGAGGTCTCAAAGTAACAATACATTCCGGGTATATTACACGAACAGTAGGAGTCTAAGAAACCAAACAAAATCTTTAAATGCTCTTTTATGAACAGAAAAATGGATATTATTGCTCTTACCGAAACGTGGATGAATATAGAAAATAGAGAACTATTAGCTGAATATCAAGTAAATGGAATAAAACTATTTCACACAGATATATATATTAGACGAGGAGGGGAAGTTGCCATATATGTTAGGGAAAATTTGAATTGTAGTCTTAAAGAGGGAACAAAACTGAGCCACACACAGAAAGTATTTGGCTAGACTTAAAGGGAAAAAAAATCATCTTATAATAGGAGTTATACAGGTCACCAAATTAAGACAGATTGGAGCCTGACCAGCTCCCATTGTTAGAAGAGATTACCCTAGATGAAAGACTATCAGATATAGAGGTGACAGCAAAGGACGTAATGAAACAGTTGACAACACTAGATGCAACTAAGGCGGTTAGACCAGACACAGTATCACCGTGGATACTAAAAGGGGCAGCGCAGGCCCTCAGCGTGCCTCTGGGAATGATCTTTAATGAGTCACTTATGTTGCTGCAAGAAGGCAAATGTTGTACCGATTTTCAAGAAAAGTGATAAGGAAGAGGCACTTAACTATAGACCTGTATCACTGACAAGTATCCCCAGTAAAATACTTGAAAGAATAATTAGGCTACGACTGGTTACACACCTGTAGAACGTTAGGTTTGTGAACAAACGTCAAGAAGGGTTCTGGAAAGGGAAATCGTGCCTATCAAACCTATGATAAAATAACGAGGATAAGGCAGGACAGAGATGGTTGGGCAGACTGCATATTTCTGGACTGCCAAAAAGCCTTTGATACAGTACCACACATGAGACTGCTGTTCAAACTCGAGAGGCAGGCAGGGGTGGGAGGAAAGGCCCTAGCATGGATAAGGAACTACCTAACAGGGTCGAGCCATAGAGTTACGGTAAGGAGCGACAAGTCGGACTGGCGAACAGTAACGAGTGGAGTGCCTCAATTGAGGCACTCCACTCCACTGTTAGGAGTGAGGCAGTGATACAGAGGATTAAGACAGCCATTGAATAAGTTTGGATCAAGGAAGAAATCTCGATCATATGTGACATTCTTCCAAGAAAGGGAGTTGGGAATAAATGGTTGTCGTGGGCACTTTGTGTAAATTGCCGACTGGACAAATATTGTAAAATAAATGCAATATCATTCACAGATAACTGGAAACATTTCTATGGAAGAAATGAAATGTATATTTGTGATTGGGTGCATCTATCTAGGATTGGGGTTGTTGCTGTTGCGAACTCGTTGGAACCTGTGGTGGGAGCAGTTTGTTTGGGTTTAAACTGTTAGTAGATATTGATATAGGAATCGAAATGGAAAAAGGAGGTAAAAGTATGTGTTTGTGGGGGAAACAAATTGCCAAAATGATCAGGGAAGGAGTGAGGTCTCAAAGTAACAATACATTCCGGGTATATTACACGAACAGTAGGAGTCTAAGAAACCAAACAAAATCTTTAAATGCTCTTTTATGAACAGAAAAATGGATATTATTGCTCTTACCGAAACGTGGATGAATATAGAAAATAGAGAACTATTAGCTGAATATCAAGTAAATGGAATAAAACTATTTCACACAGATATATATATTAGACGAGGAGGGGAAGTTGCCATATATGTTAGGGAAAATTTGAATTGTAGTCTTAAAGAGGGAACAAAACTGAGCCACACACAGAAAGTATTTGGCTAGACTTAAAGGGAAAAAAAATCATCTTATAATAGGAGTTATACAGGTCACCAAATTAAGACAGATTGGAAGCAAAGCAGAAATATCTAGATGATCTAGGTCTAACAGTATATGTGTCTCAGACGACTTTAATTTTAGTGGAATAAACTGCATTAACACAACAGGGAATAACGGAGCAGAAGTTTTCCTAGAATTAATTGACGATTGCTTTCTTATGCAATATATTAAGGAACCAACATGGGAAAATAATATTTTAGATTTAGTAATAACTAACAGGGAAACACAAATTAATGACATCCAAATAAGGAGTGAACTAGGTAACAGTGATCACAAAGAAATCAGATATAGCATAGAATGGAATAGATCTGTTGGAGAAAATTCTGATAAAGTGACAGATTTCGAAAAGCTGATTTTAATAGCCTAAGAATTTTTAGGTGGTGAAATAGATTGGAAAGTATTGGGCATAAGGGGTGGGCGGTCTTGGAGCGAGATGTAAACCCAGCAATTGGTGATGTAAAAAAGGATTTCAATGTGGATTCAAAAAATAACTAATTTAAAAATATTCTAAACAAATCACAGGAACGTAATATGCCATACAAATTGAATAGATCGAATACTAATGACCCGAAATGGATAACAAAGGATCTGAAGAACCTTCTGTGTAGAAAGAGTGCTTGGAACAAAAGAATTAAGAATGGGGAAGTCAGATTAGAACAAGAATTTGTACAACTGGTTAGAAATGTTAAATAAAGAGATAAGAAGGGCATAAAGAAACTATGAAGTTCGTATAGTGGGGCAAGCAAAGGCAAATCCTAGAGATTTTTTCAGTAATATCGAACAAAGATTAGGGAAAGGATAGGTCCATTAAAAACTGGGAAAGGTCAGATAACGGATAATGACGAAGAGACGAGTAGCAATTTTAATAAATATTTTATCTCTGTATTTACTAAAGAGGAACTTAGCTCAATACCTTCAGCCAAGCAAGTCTATGTGGTAGCGGACGAGAACAAGTTGACTAATTTAACAGTTGCCAGGGATGATGTTATTAAACAAATAGAGAAACTCAACCCAAACAAATCCCCAATGGCGGACGAAGAGTTTGCCAGGGGTGCTTAAAGAATGCAAAGAGGAGATCTGTGATTCATTGTCTACCATATTTAATAAATCATTAGAGTCAGGCAGAATGCCAGAGTCGTGGAAGGTTGCTAATATGGTACCAACTTTTAAGAAAGGAGATAGATCACCTGCTTCAAACTATCGGCCAATTAGCCTAACGTCTATTGTAGGAAAGCTACTTGAATTGATAATAGCAAATGCAACTCGTCTTCATCTTCATAAACATATATTAATAAGTGATTCACAAAATGGTTTTACAAATGGCCGTTCATGTTTAAGAAATTTGCCATCATTTTATTCCAACATAGTTGAAGCAGTTGAGAGTGGTAAGGCTTGTGATGTTTAGTACCTTGACTTTAGCAAAGCTTTTGATACTTTTGATACAGTGCCACATGAAAGACTGCTTAAAAAGACAAAAGCTCATGTTATTGGGGGTGCAATATCCAGTTGGATAGGGGAATGGCTATACCAAAGGAAACAGAGAATTAGTATAAATGGGTTAAGTGAGAGTGGGAAAATGTTGTAAGTGGAGTGCCTCAAGTCTCTATCCTGGGACTTCTGTTATTCATAATATATAAAAATGATTTAGATTCAGGTTTGAGCAGCAATATTTAAAAATTTGTCGATGATAAAAAAATTCAGGAGGGAAATAAACACGGAAAACGACTCACTATCCCTTCTAAAACGATCTAAATAGGATTTTGAAATGGCCAAAAGATTGGCAGATGGAGTTTAATACTGTCAAATGTAAGGTTTTGAGGCTAGGTAGTGATGATAGAGTTACAAAATACGAGCTAGATGGTGTTGATATTGCAAAGTCGGATTGCGAATGGGATCTGGGAGTTATGTTTAGTAAGAATTTGAAACCAAAAAATCAGTGCATAAATGTTCATAATAAGGCAAATAGGACACTGGGATTTAGTAATCAAAGCGTTAGTAAGAAGACACCTGGTGTTGTTCTTCAGCTATATCTCTCTCTGGTTAGGCCCCATTTAGATTATGCAGTTCAGTTTTGGTCGCTGTACTATAGAATGGATATAAATTCACTTAAACGTGCCAGCGTAGGATGACAAAGTTAATCCCCCAAATTAGAAACCTGTCATATGAAGAGAGATTAACAAAGCTTAAATTGCATTCACTGGAAAGATGAAGAGGTAGGAGTGACATGATAGAGGTTTACAATTGGAGGAATGGACATAACAGGGGTGGATATTAATAGGGTCTTAAAAGTAGCAGCACAAGACAGAAAACAAAACAATGGGTATAAATTGGTTAAGTTTAGATTTAGGAAAGATCTGGGTAAATACTGGTTCGGTAATAGGGTTTTTGATTTGTGGAACCAGTTACCACATAACGTGGTTGAGGTGGGGCCCCATGATTGTTTCAAATGTGGGTTGCATATGTAAATGAGTGGGATTGGGTGGTTATAAATAGGGACTGCCTCATATGGGCCAATAGGCCTTCTGCAGTTATCTTTATTCTTATGTTTTTATCAGGCCACCACACCACCATTACCGCACCAGCCATGCCACAATACCACACCACCATTACCACATCACCCTACCACACAACCCATGACACTACCACACAATCCCACCACACTACCAAATCACACAACTACACAACCCCACTACACTTCCACCACACCATAACCCCTACCACATCACCACAATATACTACCTCAACACGTCCACCACCACCACAACTAGTACCGCACTACTACCAAACCACAACTACAAAACTGCAACTACTACACTACACCACTGCACCATATTACCTCACCACACCACCAGATCATCACTCTATCATCACTATCACACTACACTACCATGCACACCACAACCATCAATCACTACCACCAACTACGACCATCACCCACCACTGCCACCAACTTTCTTGGTGTTCTTGGTGAGTCAATGAAATTAACTCACCAAGAACAACCAACACCATGGATTCTCCATTAAGTGAAAATAATTAATAAAATATGTTGAACTCTCCCTAATTATGCTCCTGTTTTATTTTTACTGTAGAAATGAAGAAATATATTTTTGAATATATCTACTTTTTTTAATTAATTGTGGAGTACCACCTCAAGCTGGAAGAAGGGGACTCTTAGCCTTGGAGGAAATCACACAACTCATTAGAGGGAATGTTTTGATCCCCTCTAATACAGTTTCTGTGAGCTTTTCTCCTGCCACTCCCTTCCTTTTGTCGAGCTTTATTAAATATTTAAAGGCTACAAGATTTATATTCGTTATTACAATGGGATTAAAGGTAATATATCTCTTGGAGCTCCTCCGCTTCCGGACAGGAACCGAGGATGCAGGAGGCGTTTCCCCTCTGGATCGCCACATTGAAGCGCTGAAACAGGAAACTGGAAGCCCATGGATCTCTGGTGATGTCAATGAGCCTGGAAGTCAATTCTTTAAGGAATCCCAAGGCACTCCTACCCCAGGGGCCATGTGTCTCAGATGCTAGGGGAACAAAGGTGTATTGACCTTCTAGTTTCTAGTACTTGATTGATTTTGCCATTTCGCTGTGGTTGGCCGTCACACCTGCTTGATCAGCACTGAAGCATATGTAGGTGTCAGCCAGGGTGGATACATAAATGTAGTCCAACATTAGTAAGAAAGAAATTATCAAAAGAAGGCACCAAACCGGGAAGGCTATGTAGCACCACCAAATGTGCAGAATAATCAGAGGGCGCTAAATATCACCAAGGACGCCAATACGGGAACAAAAACGCATAAGGCGAACAATATCAAAAGTATCCGAGTCACCAAGAATTCTATTGAGGGACAGGTGACCGCGAGGGGCGGTCGGAAAGCAAGACACATGCTCATCCTGGAAGTCAGGACATTCAAGAAGGACATGCATGACCGTAAGAGGGACAATGCAACTAGGACAATAAGGAGCAATGCGGCGCTCCATCAAGTGACCATGGGTTAGGCGAGTGTGGCCAATACGCAATCTCGCCAGAGCCGTTTCCCAACGCCGGTTACGGTGGTAGGAGGACGGCCACGAGGAAACACAACATTTAAGAGTACGTAGTTTGTTACCAGTAACAGACAACCAAGAAGCCTGCCAACGGGTAAGGACTGAGGAATGGATAACCGGGTAAAAGTCGGAATATGGAATACCTTTACAGAGATGGGACAAGAGCGGACAGCTTCCTTGGTGGCAGCATCTGCACGCTCATTTAAAGACACACCAATATGGCTGGGAACCCAACAAAACTCAACCGACTTAAATTTACTGTGAACAAGAAACAGCCAATGCTGGATCTCGACAACTACTGGATGAACCGGATTAAAGGACCCGAGAGCCATGAGGGCACTACGAGAGTCAACAACAACTACAAAGGAAGACTGACAACGAGAAAGCAGGAGACGAAGAGCATAGAGAATAGCATAAAGCTCCGCTGTAAAGATGCTAGTCTCCGGAGGTAAGCGACACATATAAGTGCGATCAGGAAAAACAACAGAGTAGCCAACACCATCCGCAGACTTAGACCCATCGGTGAAGACAGAAACGGAGCGGGAGTGAGAAGAAAAGTGCTCGAGGAAAAGGAGTTTTAGAACCGTAGGAGGGGTAAAAGCTTTAGTGATACGGGTCAAGGATGTACAAAACCGCGGAAGAGGGACTCTCCACGGGGGCAAAGAAGGAACAACACAAGGAGAAACATCAGAAATACGAACAGAAAGAGAATCCTGTAGGCGAGATAACCGGACAGAAAGAGGGAGGTGGTGAAGAGGAACAGGAACCGCAGGAGGGGTAAAAGTTAAAGCACGACAGAGGCGAGAGGAAGGATGTTGCAAGGACCGCGCAAGATAGCGAAGACAGTAGCGATCACGGCGGTCCTGGAGAGACAGGAAGCCAGTGTCAACATACAAGCTAAGGATGGGAGTCGAACGAAAAGCACCAGAACTGAGGCGCAACCCAGTATGGTGCAAAGCATCAAGACGGCGAAGAGTAGAAGGAGAAGCAGATGTGTAAGCAGGGCAACCATAATCTAGCTTAGACAGGACGAGAGAGGAATGTAAAGCAAGGAGAGTGCACCTATCTGCCCCCCAAGAATTATGGGACAAGACCCGAAGGAGGGTAAGGGCCTTAGAGCACTCAACACGGAGGTAAGAGATATGGGGAGACCAAGACAAACGAGTGTCAAGGAATAACCCCAAAAGCTTCGCGGAATCTTTGTATTCAATGGGATGACCATAAAGTGACAAAGAGGGACGAAGAACGACCCGTTTCCGCGTAAAAGTTGAAGCCGGCGCTGAAGGAGAGGCGAATCATCACCCTGACAGCAAAGGGTAAGATCATCGACATAGAGAGCGGAGAAGACACCAGAAGGAAGAGAGGAAAGAAGACCATTGAGGGCAACCAGAAAAAGAGTAGTGCTCAGAACACTACCCTGGGGCACACCTTCGTATTGCTGAAAAGAGGCAGAGAGAGCGGTACCAAGGCGCACCCGAAAGGAACGACGAGAGACGAAGCTGTGGAGAAAGAGAGGGAGATGACCACGAAGGCCAAAAGAATGAAGTTGAGATAGGATATGATAACGCCAAGTGGTGTCGTAAGCCTTTTCCAGGTCAAAAAGGACGGCAACAACGGAGGTCTTCGCAGGAAAAGCAGTACGAATATAGACCTCCAAGTTCACCAGGACATCTGTCGTCCTGCGGCACTTGCGGAAACACAATTGAGAAGGGGAGAAGAGGTGATGGTGTTCCAGGAACCACATCAGACGAACGTTAACCATACGTTCAAAGAGTTTGCAGACACAACTTGTGAGAGCAATAGGGCGAAAGTCCTTAGGGGAAGTACCCAGAGACCCCGCTTTGCGAACAGGGAGGACAACGGCATCGAGCCAGTCCTCAGGGACTGACGACGACTCCCAGATCCGATTATACACACTCAGTAAATACTGAGACGCGCACGTAGGGAGAAGTCGAAGCATCTCATTGTAACGGGGGGGTGGGGGAAATAGCTCTATCTTGTCCATTATTCCACCCCCCAGTTAACTAACGAGGCCGGGGGAAACAGCTCTCTCTAGTCCGTTATCCCGTCCCCAGTTAGCTAACTATTCTAGAGCACCTCCAGAGTTCCTAAGGCAACCTCTCTCGTTCAACACCTTGTAACCTAGGTATTCGACTACCTAGGTGCTAAGACTACAAGGCGCCGTCACTTGATCAGTTACCCGAAACTCTAGAGAGAACTCTAGAATACAGAATCATTGCCACAAACGTATAAGAGAAAACGAAAGGAAAGAAATGAATAGTGAAGTAATTAGTGAGGGCTTGGGGGTGAGAGGGAGAGAGGTGGGAGGAGCGAGGAGGGTCATTAGTTGAAAAAGTGAGAGTTTAGAGAGGGGGTGGAGGGAGAGGTGTAGATAGGTAGAAGGAGAAGAGTAGATAGTAGAAGTAGAAGAGTAGATAGTAGAAGACGAAATGCTGCCACCATCCATTCATGATCATTACATACAAGACAAGGAATGGAACTTGTCTGTATCACAAAATTCTCAAAAGATGTTATCAAGAGATCATTATTAGTATGGTCCCATCTTTATCATGTACTCATTCTAAACCATGAAACCAGTAACTACAGAGGCTTTCTCATCTCAACTCAAAATCTCTAGGGAACAAAGTTAAACACAATTTAAATAATAAATTCATAATTATATTTCACATGAAGTATCATAATATAAGCAATCCAATTCAAATGTTAAAGAGAGTCATCATCCAAGAATTCGAGAACCCTACAACTTGACTGCCCCTGATCATCACACAACATATGTAAACACGACCAAGTCACCTCACTGTTCACTCACCGAGGACGGAGTCTAAGTTGAATAGAGAGGGGGGGGGGTCTGTAGCTTGACAGAGACTGTCTCGCCCCTGCCGGCCGACAGCCTCCCTGATAGGGCTGTCTTCTCTCTGCTCTCCTGGCTCGTCTGCTGCTCTGTCTGTTAATGCTTCATGCTGGATAGCTCTCCGAGTTTATATTGGGGAACCTAGTAGCTAACTCCGCCCACAAGTAGATAGCCTCCGGCACTACCAAGCCACTCCTTAAACGTCGGCATGTTTGAAGGCTACCCGGCTCCAATTATACGCTTAGCGGAAGCAAGGTGAAATTATCATGATCTGACCTCAGGTCACTTGGGGTCATTAACGGTTAGAGGTGTGAGATCTCAGGCAGACAACTGGCGCCTCTCAGATCCTTGTCTGTGACTCGTGTACTCTATATATATTTTAAATAAACTAACCCAAACACTTTTACAGTGTTACATCTCCCCTTCTCCCCGAAATAAAGTTTTTGCAACACTGCTAAAGCAAGCTAGCTGTGTGCAACAACTTTATTAACGAAAAAAAAATACATCCTAGCTAAACAAATATACATCATCCTACTCTAAAAAAATGAAATATGTAGACAGACGTCCATTGTCTCTGGCTGGGCGACGTCACTGCTTGGTCTTGTAGATAATCCTGTACCACATTTCTTCAACACAACTGCCTCCGTCGCTTCTCCGTCGTTAACGCACAACAACCCTTGGTCAACCCGAAAGCCGTTACTACTTGAACTGCGCACAGGACCGTGGAATTCGGTTGTCCCAGCTGATCTGTAATTGGCCCTACGTCAGTCACCATGAGAGACGTATATTGGGGTTCTTCACAGCTATAGGGACTACAAGTTTCGAGACCTTCATATAGTTGCCAACAGTAGAAATCCCATCCTACTCTTCTTCCTCCCTGTTGCTCCAGCACGCCTCCTTCAGAGAGCTATTTCTGACAGCCACATCAAGTCCGCATGACACAGGAAGAATCACTCAACAGAGCAACATGCTTGTAGGAGGGGCGGCCAGTTAAGGCAACCGATCCTGTCTTGCAATTACGCTCCATGCAATGATGCTGATACCAGCAAGGGACACTAGGTATCATGTCTCACTCAGCTTGTCTTATCTTCTTCTTTCTTCTTTCTTCTCTCTTCCTTCTTCTCTCTTCTTTCTTCTCTCTTCCTCCTCCCATGGGTCTTAGACAAGCGACCTGGGGTCCATTGGGGGTCTGTCCGTCCTGGGGTCCATCCTGGGTAGACCGATGTTGGTGGGACAGACTGGAGTCGTTGTTGCTCCTCTTCCATCATTAATGGGTCGTCTGGGGTCGTCTGCAGAACGACCTGGGGTCCACTGGGGGTCCGCCCGTCTTGGGGTCCCCTGGGTAGACCAATGTTGACTGACCGAGAGGGCTGCATCTTGGGGTCCCCTGGGGTGGTGATGGTGGTGGAGCCGTGACCTCCAGGTAGTGGGCTGGTCGTGGTGGTGGTGATTAACGCCCGTGAGTGTGGTACACAGCAGCCGTCTCCCTCTTTTGTATGTGCGTCTCTCCTCTCTTCTGGCTCCCACCTGTGGGTGAACAGAAAGGCGACAATATCGTGCTCCCAAGATATGTTATGTGACCCTGTAGTTTGTATAGGGTTACACAGTCCAGTCATACCGCTCTCCTCCTGGCAACAACTACACTTAAATTTTTAAAATAATCCAATTAACACTGAATGATATTGACTTGGTGGAACATAAGACAGTAACAGAGGAAAGTTAGAGAAGAGAGAATAAGGTCATCACTACCTTTAACTTGTCACAAAAAAAAATCAACACTAATAGACAAAACACTAGCCTAAACTTAACTGTACCGTTCCTAATCTTAAGTACATAATTAACCATTACTCCCACCCTTAACCTACAGCCACCTACGTGACCCAGAGTGTCTCCCTAGCTTCTCCGCCGGTCAACAACTCCAAACTGTTGCCACCCCTGTGACCAGACTATCTAACGTCGAGCGTCCCCAACGTGAAGTCTACTGACATACTAAGCCTCCCCCTAGTATGCTGTACAAGACCAGTACACCTCGGGTTATTGCGTTCAAATGGAGTAAAACAGTCGATCGCAATAATCTGAGCAGAACCACCACTAAATTCTACTTAAGAACTACACCTGCCACTCCCCAACTGACCTGGAGACCAGCGGTGGCTGGGTGTCCCCGTGGGACATGCGAGGTCACCTGTCACACTCAGCTGACCTGCACTACCAACACCGCTAAGTTCCCAAATCGCCAAATCTTATTACTAACATAAATCACTACACACGCAAGTTCTGGTGAACATTCCCTGAACTACACAAAACTCACAAAATCACTAAACACAACACCAGAGAATCACTATCTCCTAACCTGAAAAAACTCGCTAAATCGCGAAAGTAAAACACCTGTCAAGATCTCCCTGATAGCGCCTGAGCGGCAAAAAGACACGTGGGACTGAACAATGTTAAATGAACACTAGCCTACAACATTGTTCAACACCGCTGCCAACATTGTAACGGGGGGGTGGGGGAAATAGCTCTATCTTGTCCATTATTCCACCCCCCAGTTAACTAACGAGGCCGGGGGAAACAGCTCTCTCTAGTCCGTTATTCCGTCCTCAGTTAGCTAACTATTCTAGAGCACCTCCAGAGTTCCTAAGGCAACCTCTCTCGTTCAACACCTTGTAACCTAGGTATTCGACTACCTAGGTGCTAAGACTACAAGGCGCCGTCACTTGATCAGTTACCCGAAACTCTAGAGAGAACTCTAGAATACAGAATCATTGCCACAAACGTATAAGAGAAAACGAAAGGAAAGAAATGAATAGTGAAGTAATTAGTGAGGGCTTGGGGGTGAGAGGGAGAGAGGTGGGAGGAGCGAGGAGGGTCATTAGTTGAAAAAGTGAGAGTTTAGAGAGGGGGTGGAGGGAGAGGTGTAGATAGGTAGAAGGAGAAGAGTAGATAGTAGAAGTAGAAGAGTAGATAGTAGAAGACGAAATGCTGCCACCATCCATTCATGATCATTACATACAAGACAAGGAATGGAACTTGTCTGTATCACAAAATTCTCAAAAGATGTTATCAAGAGATCATTATTAGTATGGTCCCATCTTTATCATGTACTCATTCTAAACCATGAAACCAGTAACTACAGAGGCTTTCTCATCTCAACTCAAAATCTCTAGGGAACAAAGTTAAACACAATTTAAATAATAAATTCATAATTATATTTCACATGAAGTATCATAATATAAGCAATCCAATTCAAATGTTACAGAGAGTCATCATCCAAGAATTCGAGAACCCTACAACTTGACTGCCCCTGATCATCACACAACATATGTAAACACGACCAAGTCACCTCACTGTTCACTCACCGAGGACGGAGTCTAAGTTGAATAGAGAGGGGGGGGGGGTCTGTAGCTTGACAGAGACTGTCTCGCCCCTGCCGGCCGACAGCCTCCCTGATAGGGCTGTCTTCTCTCTGCTCTCCTGGCTCGTCTGCTGCTCTGTCTGTTAATGCTTCATGCTGGATAGCTCTCCGAGTTTATATTGGGGAACCTAGTAGCTAACTCCGCCCACAAGTAGATAGCCTCCGGCACTACCAAGCCACTCCTTAAACGTCGGCATGTTTGAAGGCTACCCGGCTCCAATTATACGCTTAGCGGAAGCAAGGTGAAATTATCATGATCTGACCTCAGGTCACTTGGGGTCATTAACTGTTAGAGGTGTGAGATCTCAGGCAGACAACTGGCGCCTCTCAGATCCTTGTCTGTGACTCGTGTACTCTATATATATTTTAAATAAACTAACCCAAACACTTTTACAGTGTTACATCATAATGAATACCATCGGAGCCCGCCGCCGTAGAACCGCAGAGGGCCAGGGCAGAACGAAGTTCAGAGACAGAGAAGGGATCATTATAAGGAAGCTGAAGATGAGTGCAGAAATCTAAAGGACGAGACTCAAGGACAGGTTTACGAAGAAGGAAAGATTGGGGAAGATGAAGACCAGAGCTAACAGAAGAAAATTGGGAACCCAGTTCGGAAGCGACCTGCAACAGGTCCGCCACAAGAGTATCATGGAGGTGAAGGACCGGTGAAACATCGGGAACGAACTTACCTGCAATCTTGCGGATACGCTTCCAGATCTGGGTCAGAGGTGTTTCGGACGTAATTGTTGAGACATAACATGCCCAACATTCACGTTTAGCCATACGGATGGCCCTACGGGCCACTGCACTCGCTTTCCGAAAGAAAAGAAAAGAATCGGTCATCTGCCTACGGCGGTGCCTCTTCCAGGCACCGTCCAGGCACTGTCCGCTTACAGCGGACAGCCCGAGCACAGTCCGCATTCCACCAGGGAACGCACTTCCGTGGACCCCGAGAGGAAGAGCGAGGAATAGAGCGTAGGGCAGCGTTGAAGACAGTGTCATGAAAAAGGAGGAGAGCACGAGAGAGAGAGGCAGAAGGGAGAGGTCAGAGAGAGCAGCACTGAGGGTAAATAGGGTCCAGTCCGCCTTAGGAAACTGCCACCTAGGGAAAGAAGGTCATCAAGAACCTGCCACGTAAATGTAAGTAAAGAGAAGAAGAGCAGAGAGAAAGATCAAGACAAGAAAGGGTGCGAGTCCGAGAGTCCAAATGAGTGGGCTCACCAGAATTCAGGAGAGACAGGGAAGAAGAGAGGAGAAACGGCTCAAGAAGGCGACCCCAGGTATTCGTCAGAACGTCACCCCAAAGAGAATGACGACAATTGAAGTCACCTAGTAGGAGCACAGGCCCCGGCAAGGAGTCTAGGAGGTGTTTCAAATCAGGAAGAGAAAGTGGGACACTCGGGAAGAGATAAATGGAACAAACTGTGTACCATTTCCCACAAAGAAACGAGCAGCAGAGCAATGAAGAGGCGAAGGAAAAAGTAAAGGAACAAAGGGAACATCAGCATGAATCAAGAGAGCAGAAGAATTAGATGTCCCAGCAACGGCTGGGGGGGGGGGAGAGAGAGGAATAGCCACGAAAACGACCAGGACGAGCGCCAAGCATCGGCTCCTGGAGACAGACACAAAGGGGCGAAAACCGCGAAATCAGAAGTTGGAGTTCGAGGAAATTTGCGTAATAACCTCGAACGTTCCATTGAAGAATGGACAACGACGAGAAGAGAAAGGACAAAAACAGAGAACAAGGAAGAATCAAAGGCGAAAGAGCAACAGAGCACATTAAAGAATATCAGGGTCGGGATCAGGGTCAGCAAAGTCAGGGTTAGGGGGCATGGGTAAACTGAGCAAAGACGGAGGGAAGGAAACGGGAGAACAGATCAGAGGTG
This sequence comes from Procambarus clarkii, assembly GCF_040958095.1. NCBI lineage: Eukaryota > Metazoa > Arthropoda > Malacostraca > Decapoda > Cambaridae > Procambarus > Procambarus clarkii. The sequence continues at coordinate 34,319,389 of NC_091176.1, forward strand.
GGCGGGTGGGGTCCGGAGGAGGAGGAAGAGGAGGAGACAACAGAGAGGAGCAGTCAAGGACAGCAGCAGGAAGAGGGGGAGTAAAAAGAGGGGAGCACACCCCAGCAAGAGCAGCAACCGAAAGGGAAGCAGGGGCCAAAGAAACCTCCATAGCAGGAACAGGGGGCGCAATTACTGAAACGGGAGGGGAAGGAGCAACAAAGCCAGAAGTAGGAGCCGAGGAAGAAAGCGAAGCCTTCTTACCCGCCGGGGAGGAGGAAGGAGAGGAGTCAGGATTACGCTTCTGACTTAAAGAGACTGGTGTCCCAGCAACTACGTACCAGGCAACGGATTCCAGTGTCTCGACATGAGAAGCTGAACGAGAGCACACACGACGGCCGTTAGGAGAGCGATGGACATCCGCCTGCACCGACAGGCGGCGCGGAGAGCAGATAGATGGAGGAAGAGGATGGGAAGGAGGATCGGAGGGGGACGAGGAAGAAGACACACGAGACATGACAGACCGGGTAGAAAGAAGGGGAACCCCAGACAGAGGACCAGAAGGGGGACCCCTCGGGACAGAACACAAAGGGACAGAGGAGGGGGCAGTGGGCGTATCAGGGTCCAAGGCCCGGAAACGGTTGTGAGTCTGAGAAGGGGGAAGGGCGAGGAGAGGAAGAGCGTAACATGCGAGCATAAGAGATGTTAGTATAAGGCGGGAGCCGGCGAACCTGGCGGCTCGCCTCAGGAAAAGATAAACGCTCCCGGTGCTTCAGTTTGAGGACGGCTGCCTCAAGCTTGTAATGGACACAGGCACGGGAGAAGGTAGGATGGGCCTCACCGCAGTTGAGGCAGCGAGCTTGGGGAGAAGTGCACTCCGACTTAGAGTGACCTTCACCCCCACACAAAGGACAGAGAGAGACAGTCCCAGTGCAGCGTAGGGCACCATGCCCAAACCTCCAGCACTTGTTACAAAGTCGAGGAGAAGGAATATACTCCTGGACAGAGCACCTAGCACCAGCAAGAATGACAGAGGATGGAAGGGTCCTACCATCAAAGGTGATCTTCACAACGCGAAGGGGTTGACGGCGACGACCACGAGGGGGACGAGTAAACGAGTCAACCTGGAGGACAGAATGGCCTTGGGCATCAAGGATATGCCGAATACCATCATGGCAATCCTGCAGATTCCGAACACCGGTTGCAACATGGGGTGGGAGGAGAATAGTGCCAACACTGGCATTCATTGAACGTTCTTGGAGACCCGAACAGGGATCTCGCCAAGGCAAGATAAGGCAGCCAAGCGGGAAGCTGCATCCTGAGAAGGAGCAGCAACGACACGTGTATCCAGACGAATGGGGTTGAAAGTAACAGACGCATCCAGGGAATCAACAAGATGCCAATGGAGGGAGAAATCGTCAGGAGGCGCAGAATCAAGAGGGAGGAGATCATAGTATTTGGCCCATGAAGCAGGACCAAACAAGGCCTGATATGCATCAGCACGGGAAGGAATCGAGCGAGTGCGGCTGAGGCGCGAACGGCGTTGAGAATCCCTAGAGAGAGAGGGGTCAAAAGGCGCAGTAGTCACAACGAGAGACTTAGCCGCACCAGGGAACGAAGTGGTCACCACTGGGGGCTGGAGGCTCGACCCAACCACAGAGAAGGGAGGGGAGCTGGGGGAAGAAGTCAGGACGGTCAAAGGAGGAGCAAGGTCGGGGCCCAACGCAGCGGGAGCTACAGAGCCTGGTCTTCGATTACAAGCCGACTCGGGGGCTTGGTCGCCCACCCCATGAGCCTGAGAGGGTACAACGGAAACATTCATCGACAGAGACGTAGAGAAAGAAATTCATCCACGAATGTGCCCCCATACCCACCATGGAGCCACAATTAGAGGCAGGACACCCAACAGGAAGCTATCGCCGATCATGCCGGGGCCCCCTAGGGGTGCGTCGTGAGTATACGCCCCACAAACGCCACCTTAAGAACCGTCAGTCCGTCGAGATCGGGTTCAGCGACGAAAGGGGGATTGACAATAAAAGGTTCCCCTCGCTTGAGACGTTGGGTACTACAGTTCTTCGGGTGCAAGAGTATGCCTCCTGAAGCACCCGGGCATCAAAATAGAAGAAGTCCAAAGAAATAATCCAAAACAAGCAAAAGGTCGGCAGGAAACGACAAGCAGATAGGAGAAGAGGGGGGAGAAAAACGAAACATAAGGAAAAGTAAAAGCGATCCGGCACAATTAGAGAAGACAGCAGCAGGAGTGCAAGGCCAGAAAAGGACAGAGGACTGCCCCACGGAGCATCACACTCCGGCAGCCGTCCACCAAGCCCCCTCACGACGCCAACGGGCCGGATGGGGAGGGGGAGTCCAACATTAGTTGTCTGCCACTCTTTCAGGGGTATATTGTGATGCCATGCGGGCGACGTGTGGGGTCATCCGGGTTTTGGCCTTCTAGGATGCGAGGTTCTCTCTCTGCTGGGCACTGAGCTGAAACAAGGCTCCACTTGATTTCATTGACCTCGTTGTGTCTTGCATGCCAGCCCTTGGATTTTTCGCAGTGCAACCCTATGCAGTCCATTTTGGTCTGCTTTCACCTTATTGCAAATACATTGGTATTCAGTGTGAATTGGTCACCAAGGCGGATGGCGATTGCTTCACGAAGGGATTCTGAATCTAGATGTGTGCCCATTGCCGACATGGGTACTGCCAGAAGGAAGTCTCCTGATTGAGGGGCACGCACTGCTCTGAGGCGGGCTTTCTCCTTATCTGATGGTGCGCCGCTGAGCATGGCATCAGCTATTTTTTTCCACTAGTGGGTAGTCCCAGCTAGACTGTTTATGTTTTTTGTTAGATCTATGATGGATGCTGCAGCTGCAAGAGCATCCCACTGACTTGAACATTTACTGAAAGCAGGATCGTGTATTCCTGCTGAATTACTCAGGGGTTCAGGTAGGATATATCTTACGAGGTCTTGTGATGCATGAGAGGAGGTAAGGAAGGCTGGTAGAGCAATCTGTGAGGTTGTGCGGACACCAAGGCCGCCGAACCACAAAGGAAGGGTTGCTTGCTCCCATTGAGAGTCGTCTAATGGAAGGTACAGGACTTTCACCAGCATGGACCTCAGAAGGGTGTCATAAACATTTAATTTGGGGCTGATGTAGGATGGAGAACACCTCAGACAGTAAGTCAATTTAGGGAGAGATAAGCATCTTACGAGAATTAAGAGAGCATCATGGGCATCAGCCTTGTCAATCCTGTCTAACATTCTCCTTAGGTCAGTGATTTTTGCCTCCAGAACTTCCTCGATTGCTTGCAGGCCTATAGGGCCCCCCAGGAGGGTGCAGTCAGGTGGCTCGACAACTAGAATGTATGGAAGAACAGTTTTTATTTGGCCTGTGATGTCTGGGTTGCGGGAGACTATTTCCCAATTGGATACATTGAGATTGAGGCCCAAGGGTGCTCCTTGCTCCTGGATTTTCCTTACATCCTCCAAAATAGTATCTGAGGTTACAGCGAAAGTGCCATCATCCAGGTACCAGATGTTTAGCTCGCGATCCCTTGATGGGACCGCACTGTCGATTACATAGCTTAACACATTTAACTTATTCTTTTATAGTGTATAATTACTCTGATAACACCAGATTTATATGTAAACTACAGTTATCTGAATGTAGTCTTCTCCGACTTAGTCAGGTGTCATCCACAGCCTGACCTGTTGTCAGGTGCGACACACGTACATAACTGAGCCCTGACTAAGGACAAAATAAAATAAAGTTAAAATTTTATCATGGATATTTATCTACATTACCCAAAAACGTGGGTATCTAATATTTTTTTTTTTTTTTTTTTTTTTTTTGAGATATATACAAGAGTTGTTACATTCTTGTACAGCCACTAGTATGCGTAGCGTTTCTGGCAGGTCCCTGGAATACGATCCCCTGCCGCGAAGAATCGATTTTTCATCCAAGTACACATTTTACTGTTGCGTTAAACAGAGGCTAAAGTTAAGGAATTGCGCCCAGTAAATCCTCCCCGGCCAGGATACGAACCCATGACATAGCGCTCGCGGAACGCCAGGCGAGTGTCTTACCACTACACAACTCGACTGTATGTCGAGTTACATATACAAATTATTGGACACTGTACATTAGATGTACAGTTATATATATATTGAGTACAATAACAAAGAGAGCAGAGTTACTCAGCAGTGATAATGGTTCTCTTCTGAACCCTTTTACTTCTCTTGCCTGTATCTACTACGTAATAGCAAGACAGTTCTTAAGACCCTCAGCCAACAACACTGACACGACGGTATATACATCCAGCTAACGCAATCGTCTGTAGAACTTTTCTACCTTCTCGTGGCTCAATATTATTATCCTGATGTCGACGGTAGATTTTTAACACGCCCTACGGCGTTGACAGTCACCATCTTCCACGGGTCGTATTTCAGAAGAGAGTGGATCCTCGTCACAATTTCGTCATACGGCTGGTCACACAACTAGGCCAATTCGACAGGGCGGAAGAGTGTAGAGTACTGCCCTGCCCATGTTCTGACCTGTACTCATTGCCTCGCCCAGTGATTCTGATTGGCCAACAGAATTCTCCCCACCGGACGAGCCACGCCGTGTGGGTCGTTAACAACCTGCATGGTTGTTAAAGTCGTTCCCTCCTGTAACATTTAGTAAGAAAGCATTACTCTTAAGTACCACTACTTATACTCTGATGCGACGCAATAACACGATAAAAGAAACTTCCTGTAACAGACTATCAGTGACCACTCAGATAGCTAAGCAGAAAAGGAGGGGGGCTAAGGGATGACCTTGTTGAACGTTTTCACAGGAGTCTATTTCATGCTCCCCAAACAGAAGTAAGTAAGTAATTATCAAAGGAAGGCACCAAACCGGGAAGGCTATGTAGCACCATCAAATACGCAAAATAATCAGAGGGCGCTAAATATCACCAAGGATGCCAATACGAGAACAAAAACGCATAAGGCGAACGATTTCAAAAGTATCCGAGTCACCAAGAATTCTATCGAAGGACAGGCGACCGCGAGGGGCGGTCGGAAAGCAAGACACACGCTCATCCTGGAAGTCAGGACATTCAAGAAGGACATGCACAACCGTAAGAGGGACAATGCAACTAGGACAATAAGGAGCAGGGCGGCGCTCCATCAAGTGACCATGGGTTAAGCGAGTATGGCCAATACGCAACCTCGCCAGAGCTGTTTCCCACCGCCGGTTACGGTGGAAGGAGGACGGCCACGAGGAAAGAACATTTAAGAGTATGTAGCTTGTTACCAGTAACAGACAACCAAGAAGCCTGCCAACGGGTAAGGACTGAGGAATGGATAACCGGGTAAAAGTCGGAATACGGAATGCCTTTACGAGAGATGGGACAAAAGCGGACAGCTTCCTTGGCGGCAGCATCCGCACGCTCATTTAAAGACACACCAATATGGCTGGGAACCCAACAAAACTCAACCGACTTAAATTTACTGTGAACAAGAAACAGCCAATGCTGGATCTCGACAATTACTGGATGAACCGGATTAAAGGACCCGAGAGCCATGAGGGCACTACGAGAGTCAACAACAACTACAAAGGAAGACTGACAATGAGAAAGCAAGAGACGAAGAGCATAGAGAATAGCATAAAGTTCCGCTGTAAAGATGCTAGTCTCCAGAGGTAAGCGACACATATAAGTGCGATCAGGAAAAACAACAGAGTAGCCAACACCGTCCGCTGACTTAGACCCATCGGTGAAGACAGAAACGGAGCGGGAGTGAGAAGAAAAGTGCTCGAGGAAAAGGAGTTTTAAAACCGTAGGAGGGGTAAAAGCTTTAGTGATACGGGTCAAGGATGTACAAAACCGCGGAAGAGGGACCCTCCACGGGGGCAAAGAAGGAACAACACGAAGAGAAACATCAGAAATACGAACGGAAAGAGAATCCTGTAGGCGAGATAACCGGACAGAAAGAGGGAGGTGGTGAAGAGGAACAGGAACCGCAGGAGTGGCAAAAGTTAAAGCACGACAGAGGCGAGAGGAAGGATGTTGCAAGGACCGCGCAAGATAGCGAAGACAGTAGCGATCACGGCGGTCCTGGAGAGACAAGAAGCCAGTGTCAACATACAAGCTAAGGATGGGAGTCGAACGAAAGGCACCAGAACTGAGGCACAACCCAGTATGGTGCAAAGCATCAAGACGGCGAAGAGTAGAAGGAGAAGCAGACGAGTAAGCAGGGCAACCATAATCGAGCTTAGACAGGACGAGAGAGGAATGTAAAGCAAGGAGAGTGCGCCTATCTGCCCCCCAAGAAGTATGGGACAAGACCCGAAGGAGGGTAAGGGCCTTAGAGCACTCACCACGGAGGTAAGAGATATGGGGAGACCAAGACAAACGAGTGTCAAGGAATAACCCCAAAAGCTTCGCGGAATCTTTGTATTCAAAGGGATGACCATAAAGTGACAAAGAGGGACGAAGAACAACCCGTTTCCGCGTAAAAGTCGTGGCACAAGTCTTAGAAGTAGAGAACTTGAAGCCATGATCTGTGGCCCAAGACGACACGGCATCAATTACAAGTTGAAACCGGCGTTGAAGGAGAGGCCTGACGTTGTCAGGGGATCACCCTGACAACAAAGGGTAAGATCATCGACATAGAGAGCGGAGAAGACACCAGAAGGAAGAGAGGAAAGAAGACTATTGAGGGCAACCAGAAAAAGAGTAGTGCTCAGAACACTACCCTGGGGCACACCTTCGTATTGCTCAAATAAGGGAGAGAGAGCGGTACCAAGGCGCACCCGAAAGGAACGACGAGAGAGGAAGCTGCGGAGAAAGAGAGGGAGATGACTACGAAGGCCAAAAGAATGAAGTTGAGATAGGATATGATAACGCCAAGTGGTGTCGTAAGCCTTTTCCAGGTCAAAAAGGACGGCAACAACGGAGGTCTCCGCAGCAAAAGCAGTACGAATATAGACCTCCAAGTTCACCAGGACATCTGTCGTGCTGCGGCACTTGCGGAAACCAAATTGAGAAGGGGAGAGGAGGTGATGGTGTTCCAGGAACCACATCAGACGAACGTTAATCATACGTTCAAAGAGTTTGCAGACACAACTTGTGAGAGCAATAGGGCGAAAGTCCTTAGGGGAAGTATCCAGAGACCCCAGTTTGCGAACAGGGAGGACAACGACATCGAGCCAGTCCTCAGGGACTGACGACGACTCCCAGATCCGATTATACAGACTCAGTAAATACTGAGACGTGCTCGGAGGGAGATGGCGAAGCATCTCATAATGAATACCATCGGAGCCCGCCGCCGTAGAACCGCAGAGGGCCAGGGCAGAGCGAAGTTCAGAGAGAGAGAAGGGATCATTATAGGGAAGCTGAATATGAGTGCAGAAATCTAAAGGACGAGACTCAAGGACAGGTTTACGAAGAAGGAAAGATTGGGGAAGAAGAAGACCAGAGCTAACAGAAGAAAAGTGGGAACCCAGTTCGGAAGCGACCTGCAACGGGTCAGCCACAAGAGTATCATGGAGGTGAAGGACCGGTGAAACATCGGGAACCAACTTACCTGCTATCTTGCGGATACGCTTCCAGATCTGGGTCAGAGGGGTTTTGGACGTAATTGTTGAGACATAAGATGCCCAACATTCACGTTTAGCCGTTCGGATGGCCCTACGGGCCACCGCACTCGCTTTCCGAAAGAAAAGAAAAGAATCGGTCGTCTGCCTACGGCGGTGCCTCTTCCAGGCTGCACGCTTACAGCGGACAGCCCGAGCACAGTCCGCATTCCACCAGGGAACGCACTTCCGTCGACCCCGAGAGGAAGAGCGAGGAATAGAGCGGAGGGCAGCGTTGAAGACAGTGTCATGAAAAAGGAGGAGAGCACGAGAGAGAGGCAGAAGGGAGAGGTCAGAGAGAGCAGCACTGAGGGTAAATAGGGTCCAGTCTGCCTTAGCAAACTGCCACCTAGGGAAAGAGAGGGAAGGGCGAAAAGAGAAAAAGGAAACAAGGATGGGGAAATGATCACTTCCATGGAGGTCATTAAGAACCTGCCATGTGAAATCTAAGTAAAGAGAAGAAGAGCAGAGAGAAAGATCAAGACAAGAAAGGGTGCGAGAGAGGCAGAAGTAGGGGCCGAGGAAGAAAGCGAAACCTTCTTACCCGCCGGGGAGGAGGAAGGAGAGGAGCCAGGTTTACGCTTCTGACGTAAAGAGACAGGTGTTCCAGCAACCACGCACTGGGCAACGGATTCTAGCGTCTCAACAGGAGAAGCTGAACGAGAGCACACATGACGGCCGTTTGGAGAGCGATGGACATCAGCCCGCACCGACAGGCGGCGGGGAGAGTCAAGAGACGGAGGGGAAGGATGGGATGGAGGAACGGAGGGAGACGAGGAAGAAGACACAGGAGACATGACAGACCGGGTAGAAGGAAGGGGAACCCCAGTCAGAGGACCAGGAGGAGGATCCTTCGGGAGAGAACCCAAAGAAATAGAGGAGGGGGCAGTGGGCGCATCAGGGTCCAAGGCCCGGAAACGGTTATGAGTCTGAGGAAGGCGGGATGGACGAGGAGAGGAAGAGCGCAACACGCGAGCATAAGAGATATTAGCATAAGGCGGGAGCCGGCGAACCTGGCGTCTCGCCTCAGGAAAATATAAACGCTCCTGGTGCTTCAAGTTGAGGACGGCTGCCTCAAGCTTGTAATGGACACACGCACGGGAGAAGGCAAGATGGGCCTCACCGCAGTTGAGGCAACGAGCCTGGGGAGAAGTGCACTCCGACTTGAGTGACCTTCGCCACCACACAAAGGACAGAGAGAGACAGTCCCGGAGCAGCGGAGGGCACCATGCAAAACCTCCAGCACTTGTTGCAGAGCCGAGGAGAAGGAATGTACTCCTGGACAGAGCACCTGGCACCAGCAAGAATGACAGAGGATGGAAGGGTCCTACCATCAAAGGTAATCTTCACAACCCGGAGGGGTTGACGGCGACTACCACGAGGGGGACGAGTAAACGTGTCCACCTGGAGAATAGAATGGCCCTGGGCAGCAAGGATATGTCGAATATCGTCGTGGCAGTCGCGCAGGTCCCGAACACCGGTCGCAACATGGGGCGGGAGCAAAATAGTGCCAACACTGGCATTCAACTGAGCGTTCTTCGAGACCCAAACAGGGGTCTCGCCAAGGCAGGATAAGGCAGCCAAGCGGGAAGCAGCATCCTGAGAAGGAGCAGCAACGACACGTGTACCGAGACGAGTGGGGTTGAAAGTAATGGAGGCATCCACGGAATCAACGAGATGTCGATGGAGGGAGAAATCGTCAGGAGGCGCAGAATCAAGAGGGAGGAGATCAAATATTTGGCCCACGAAGAGGGACCAAACAAGGCTTGATAGGTAGCAGAACTGGAAGGAATCGAGCGACGGCGGCCGTGACGAGGACGGCGGTGAGAACCCCCAGAGAGAGAGGGGTTAAAAGGCGCAGTAGTTACAACTAGAGAAGGAGCCGCGCCAGGGGACGAGGTAGTCACCACCGGGGGCTTGGGGCTCAAACCAACCACAGAGGAGGGAGGGGAGCCAGGGGAAGGAGTCAGAGAGGCCAAAGGAGGAGCAAGGTCGGGGGCCCAATGCAGCGGAGTCTACAGAGCCCGGTCTTCCAATACGGACCGACTCGGGGGCTTGGTCGCCCACCCCACGAGCCTGTGAAGGTAAACCAGAAGCAGCCGATACAGGGGTTATCATCGTTACGAAAAGAAGAATTCATTCACGAATGTGCCCCCACACCCACCATGGAGCCACAATTAGATGCAGGACACCCAACAAGAAGCTATCGCCGATCTTGCCGGGGCCTCCTAGGGGTGCGTCGTGAGTATACGCCCCACAAACGCCACCTTAAGAAACCGACAGTCCGTCGAGATCGGGTTCAGTGACGAAAGGGGGATTGACAATAAAAGGTTCCCCTCGCTCTCGACGTCGGGTACTACAGTTCTACGGGTGCAAGAGTATGCCTCCTCAAGCACCCGGGCGTCTAAATAGAAGAAGTCCAAGGGCAGAACGAGCAAAAGGTCGGCAGGAAACGGCAAGGAGATAGGAGAAGAGGGGGGAGAAAAACGAAACAGAAGGAAAAGGAAAAGATGCCCAGCAGAATTGGAGAGGACGGCAGCAGGAGCACAAGGCTAGAAAAGGACAGAGGACTGTCCCAAGGAGCATCACACTCCGGCAGCCGCCCACTAAGCCCCCACACGGCGACAACGAGCTGAGCGGGGAGGGGGCCCCAAACAGAAGCTTACCGTCCCCACTGTAGCACGATCGGATGAATGAGTAAAGGGGAAGGAAATGGTTGTGTACAGCCCTGAGGACAGCGTCTCTTCTGATTTGATTGAAGGCATTTATAAAATCAAGATTTACTAGTGTCCTCTGGTCCGAGTACCAGAGGACACTAGTAATGTAAGCCCGTGCTGCATGTGCTCCAGTTTCACAGCCTTGGGGGGATCCCAAACCCGAGCTGATTAGGTTTCAGCAAGGTGGCTGTTTCCTGGCTGATAGATCTCAATGCAACCTTAGCTACGAGGCGTCGGAAGGTGTTGTCAACAGCAATGGGCCTGATTCCCCCACCCTTCTTCTTCAGAGAACAGCCCGATGACCACAGGGACGCATGTTGGATAATTTGATAAGTTCCACTAGAAGGTCCTTTGAGACCTCTCCAAGCACCGGATTCAACATTTGGTTGATGTGCTGGGGTCTTAAGCCTGTGAAGCCCATGCTGAACCTGTTAGAAAAGACATGGCTGCTTTTTACACCTGAGATGCTAGAACAGTCAAGGGAATTTATGCCAGTATTGTTTTCCTGGAGATCAATGCTACTGTCTTGAGCTCTATTTGGGTGTTTGTCTTGTAGAGCCTCTGCTGTCGTGTCGTTCCTGGAGGCAATAGTGTCATCGCTGGTTATGATTCTGATTGCACCTGTGGTATTGCCCTCTTTATCCTGGTGATCTGTGCTCTTATTTTGTGGTTGTCCAGTGAGCTATTGCTGGTCGTCCAGCGGCTGGTGTTCTTGGCACGAGGAGGAAGGCGGACCAGGTTTTCTACTCTGGAGAATTCATTAATAGCCCTAATTACTGAGGTTGCAAATGACTTGTCTCTCCTCGGCAGTAAATGCTAGGCATGCATTCTCAAATAGTAGAAGATTGTGCCATGCTCCAATGGTTCTAGGAGCATCGTTGACCTTTGTCAGCATGAGTTTGGTAGATGCTTGGTGACGGGCAGCCTTGTAGATGTGGGGTAAGGTCCTGGTGGACGTCGCTTTGACCACTTAAAGGAGATTATCTGCTGAAATAAAGTTGAGAGAGGTATTGTTCCTCGCTCCTGCAGCAGGTTGTCCATTGTCTCTGCCCTGGGGCGGGCACCTAGACCCTAGACAACGACTTGAGTTGACAGAATGTTGTTGGCGGACAGTTCCATCAGAAACAAGACGAAACCGTTTGTCACACGCTGGACAGTTTCCACTTTGGAGTGCCCCTTCTTGGCTGGAAGGGGGCTTTGTGACAGGTGCGACATGCGCCATGCCAAGATGTCCTGACGACTAGCTGCCCACTGACTCTACCCTCTCCTTGTCCGAATGGACTGTAGCAAGGCAAGCATTACCCTGCTGAGAAGTTGGGCATGGCCTGGGCACCATTAGTGTGCTGGGTGGGTGGCTGGGCCAGGCACTGGTAGCAGAGTGGGGGAAGATGGTGTGTGGGCTGTGCTATGGGGCAGGGGTAATGGAGGGGCACACAAGGGAGACCGCCGTCACACTTATTACACAAATTTCAACACTCGGGAAATCATCAGTGCAGTTTGTTTTAACACTACACTCACCTGAATTGATTGGAAACGCACTAACGTCAACCTAACATCACTGTAGGCTGCTTGAGAGCCTCCAATTCACTACCCCCTCACCCCACCACTCCTGGCTTGGGGGCTGGTATGAAGCGGCACTGGGACAACGGCGACCCTTACCATCCATGTTGGAAATAAACCAACATTTAATTGTTATTTGCATGCTAAGCACAGCATTTACTATCATTACTAACTTGTATAACTAATTGAAATTAATATTTTCCCTACTGCGGATTATTTGCCAAATTCTTCCTACTTGGCATGGCGATAAGTGAACATATGAATGGAAGTAACTGCAGAAGGTCTATTGGCCCATACTTCCTCTTGGTGCTTCCATATTGGTGTTAAAAATGAGAAAAAATGTAGGTGTTAAGGCAGTCTTCTCTATGGCTGGAGGAAATGCCAATCACATTAGAAAAAAAAAATGTTGACTGCTTGGCGGTTGTCTTCCTGTGGTAAAGTGAGAAGGAAAAACACGCAAAACAAATCTTATAAATAATGAAACTTTAATTTACTTTAAACAAACATAAACAAAATAAAGATAATTCCTTGGCTATGTACAGTGCTGATCAAAACAAAGACAAAACACAATATCAAATAAAATAATGGTTACAATACTCTACAATTAGCAAGACAAAAATTAGTAAATGGTGCTGAGAATATTGGCTGGCTGAAACCTCCACTTAGTATACAGGATGTATGCTTAGATAGAAGCGTCAGCTCTAGAGACCAAGAATATTCTGAGGCCAACTGCTCGTGCAAGACTATATAAAACGATGCAGATGGCGCTGGAGTCACGTGAAGTCGCTGATTCACCAATGGGGAGAACGTTGGCTTGAAGTGGTAGTTTGGTGATCGACGAGGGTTGTGCGGCGACAGCGAGGAGGGGGGGAGTGGAATGAATGTACCTCCCTGTAGAGAAGTATGTTATTCCACTTCTATAATATTCTTGAATGTGGTATCTTGATGTTGATACATCAAGATACATCAATGTGGTAAACATATGGTACTTGGAACATGGCCCAGGAGCCATGTGTCTCAGACGCTATGGGAAGAAGAGGTATTGACCTTCCAGTCGCCTGTACTTGAGTGACTTTGCTATTTCCCTGTGGTTAACCGCCCAACCTGCTTAATCAGCTCTGATGTGTACATAGGTGTCAGCCAGGGTGGATACACATGTGTAGTCCCACACCAACTGTCTACCCTCCTTACAGGAGTATATGGTAATTCCATCAAGGCAAAGTGCGGGGAAACCTGGGTTTTGGAACCCTAGGATGCGAGGTTCTCTCTCCGCTGGGCTCCAAGCTGAAACGAGGCTTCTCTTGATGATGTCATTGACCTCGTTGTGTCTTGCATGCCAGCCCTTTGTGCTTCCGCAATTCGACCCATGCAGTCCATATTGGTCTACTTCCACCCTGTTGCAAATACACTTGTATTCATTGTGAATTGGGGCACAAAGGCCACTGCTTTTGTGCAGTGGCCTTTGAAGGGATTCCGGATCTAGGCAAGGGAAGGGATTCCGGATCTAGGCGCTTGCCCATTGCTGACATGGTATTGTAGTGTGGGTTGGCGGTGTTGTCGTCGTTGATCCTTCTTTCTGGACAACCCAACCCACAACTCGGTAGAGTGCTTATACTTTTACCAGGAGATCACCCTGGGCGCTTCTGGCTCTTGGAGAGGGGCTCACCGTCACACATTTAGAGGACGCAGCTCAAATACTTAGCCTTGTTGTCACGTGCACACACCCACTCGAGCCGATGTGACTCCCTACTCTCTCCTTAGGTGATATGATCTCCTCAATCCCCTTTGACTTATTAGTTTTCCGTCCTACCCTGTCCACAGCAGTGGTTCTTGGTTCTTTCTCTCTCTCTCTCACCTTCTTTACTACTTCCTGGGAAGCCTCACTAGGACAAGGGCAAACACTGGCAAATTTGAATACATTTACTGGACAAAGCACATAAACAATACATTCACACATATAATAATAATAATAAGGAATCCCACACTCTTTACTATTTCAGTCAGGTTGCACTCCAACACCATCAGAACTCTATCAGATGCTTATCCAGTTGTATTCTATCTCCTGATTCACCACCTAATATTACCAACCTCCTCAAGTAGGTCAAGTCTTATAATACAATGTTGCACTTTCAGCAAGAGAATATATATATATATCTATAAACATTTACAAAGAAAATCAGCATATGAATGCAATAACATATATATATCAGTATAAATGTTCCTTGATACACATCAATGATCAATCGATCACCCTATCAGTCCTAGAACACATACATCTGTAGGTAATCCAGCCTACGACTGTAACTAAACTTCAGTATAAACACTTCTCAGCACAAGAATGGCAAACAATCACTCACCTTTCACCGAGTCTTGCACGCTAATGACAACTAAACACTCTATCACCTCCCTACAAGTAATCATTTAGAACCACCTTTCCGCATCTGGAAGTCCACTACCCTGATCTCTTCAGGTTCTTCCGGGTTTAACTACCAGGATCCTCTGCAGCTCCTCCAGGCTGCTACACCATGAAGTCTTCCTTGAGCAACTATGGTGCTCCACCACTTCTGCTAGGGTCCTCCACAGCTCTCCTGGCTGCTACACCATGAAGTTTCCTCGAACAACTGTGGTGCTTCACCACCTCTACAGAAGCACGTGACACTCCTCTTCACTGCTTCTCCTCAGTGCTAGAGGTCCTCTCCTCCACTACCTTGGAGTTTCATCAACTACTCCCTCTGTGCTGGCTTCGAATTTCTCAGCAACTCTTCTCCAAAGACAAACCTGCAACCCATTGACACTCCAATAAAAATGTTTCCCCTTAAACACATAAACAAAAATAACCACACAATATGTTTGCCTCCTACATCTATCTGCTCTCTACATACTGAGAGAGTGGACTCCCCTATTTTGGGCTGGTCCATGCTTCGCCTTGCCCGGCGGGCCTCACTCACTCTGGGAGGGTCCTCAGCCAGGAGCTGGGCCCCCCTCAGTTACCTGCCAGCGTTCAGAGGAGATGGATGTCGCTCCGTGTTCCTCCCTCTCCACTCTCTTATTTTAGGCCTCCTGCCTTATCAAAACATGTCTAACTTATCAATAAACATTGCTACTGTCGCTGGGCACACGACCAACTACAAATAATCACTATGAACTGGCTTAAATCGTGCTTACCATAGATTGCCTAGTCGAGGGCGCTCTTCCCTCTGACAGGGTCTGGTCAGGGCACTCCCACGGCCCACGATAATGTCTCTGGGCGGCTTAATAAGCACTCCTCGCCGTCCAGGACTTGAGACCACAACGTTCCCAGCTCGATTCCACAGCTGGCACGCCTGCACACTTCTCTTCTCTTCTCTTCTCTTGGAGATATATCACTAGGGGTTCTTTTCTGACGGGAGCTCAAACGGAGCACGGCTTCCCCCTGCGATGTCTGGCACTCAAGTGAGCTCAAAGCCCTCCAGAAGCGAGCCTCATGCCTCCAGCAAATTATCTACATCTCCTAACCAGTCATTTATCTATTTTCTTATTCACTGCCCATAATCTCAAATTGTTCATCAAATCCAACCAGCTATTTTACATCGGTGTTTTCACCTCCATATTTCCCAGACCTTATAGTCAGGTCAGGCTTGATAGAATAATTCTCAAAGGAAAGACTCGTTTTTCGGCTGCCTGGGATCATAACACTCCCTCCCCCTTGTTTTTAAGAATTATTCTAGCGGCTAGGCTCGAGATAACGCATCAGCTACTACGTTTTCTCGCCCTCTTATGTGCATTATCACTAGGTCATACTCTTGGAACAATAAAAACCATCTGGTCAACCTCTGGTTCGCATGCTTCATTTTCTTCAGGAAAACTAGGGGATTATGGTCTGTATACACCGTCACTGGGTGTCCTCCCCCACTGACATACACTTCAAAATGTTTCAATGCCATCACCAGGGCCAAAGTCTCTTTCTCGACCGTACTGTACGACCTCTGGTGCTTAACGAACTTCTTCGAGAAGAAGGACACGGGACGGTAAATTCCATCATTCTGCCGCGTCAGTACAGCTCCAGCCCCTATATCACTGGCATCTACAAATAACGTTAACGGCGCTCCAAAATCTGGCGACACTAGCACAGGCGCCTCGGTCAACAGTCTTTTGGTCTTTTCAAACGCTTCTTGTGCTGTTCCATTCCACTCCCACTTCTTGCTCTTTTGATAGCAAACTCGTCATAGGAGCGGCTATGGTGGAGAAATTTCCGCAGAACTTCCGGTAATATCCAATCATACCGAGGTATTTCAACAATTCTTTCTTACTCCTGGGCACTTGGAAGTTGTCAATGGCCTCCACCTTTGTTCTTACCGGAGCAACCTCGCCTTGCCCTACTATATATCCAAGATACTCCAGGCGGGCTCTCCCGAACTCGCTTTTTGCTAAGTTGATCGTCATGTTGGCCTTCTCCAATCGATCAAACAAATCTAAAAGTCGATCCACGTGATCCTTCCAGGAATCAGCGAACACTACAATATCATCGATGTACACTGCACATCCGGTCGCGCCTTGTAATACCTGATTCATTACTCGTTGGAAACAACTACCACTGTTCTTCATTCCGAACGGCACCACTTTATATTGGTACAAGCCGTCAGGTGGCCCGAACGCTGAGATCCTGTTGGCCTCCTCGGACAGGGGAATCTGGTAGTATCCCTTCAACAAGTCTATCTTCGAGACATACCGTGCACTCCCAATCCGATCTATACAATCGTCAATGCGTGGTATCGGGAACGAGTCAGCGACTGTGACTGCATTGACTTTCCTGTAATCAGTGCAGAACCGGTACGTGCCATCTCTTTTCTTCACGAGGAGGTATGGCAAACTCCAGTCACTGTTGCTAACCTCTGCCAAGTCGTTATGTAGCAGATTCTTTACTTCTGCTCTCATTGCTGCTGCTTTCTCCGGATTAACTCTGTAAGGGTGCTGCTTGATGGGGTCAGCGCTCCCTACATTCACTTCGTGCACCATTCCGCGGTGTCTTCTGGGCACGTCCGTGAATAACGACTCATTCCTCCGTAGGATCTCCACTAGTTCCTGGCGTTGGTCATCCTTCAAATGACCCAGACGCTCACCTATCTTGGCCAGGCTTTCCGTATTTGATATCTTCGCGCCATCGGCCCTCTCTAACTTACAGTTCTCCTCCTCCATTCCTTTGCCGTTTCCCACGCAAAGCACAGTCGCCTGCAACGGGGTTTCCATCTGTTCTTCCTCGCCTAGAGGTTTATCTCTGTCATAGTACCTCTTTATCATGTTCACGTGGCAAACCTGTGACTTCCTCGGACGATCTGGCATGTGGATTACATAATTCACATCCCCTAACGCCTTCTGGATGGTGTATGGTCCACAAAATCTCGACTCGTATATATACTTCCTTTCTCCTGCAGTAGGACTAACACCCCTGATCTCCTTCTTGAAATATCCTGCCCTTCGCCTTCCTGTCGTGATATCTTACTATCTCTGTCTGGGACGTTCTCAAATTTTCCTTGGCCAAAGCTCTGGCTCTAGAGAGTCGCTCTCTAAAAGTTTTCACATACTGTCCCACGTCCACCTTAGGCCTATCCACGGTGAGCTGCTCCCTCAGCGCACCCACTGGGCTCCTCACGGAGTGTCCGTACACCAGTTGATATGGGGTGAATCTGAGTGATTCTACTACCGCATCCCTGATGGCGAACAACACGGATGGTAATGCCTTGTCCCAACTACTCCCTTCCTCAGCACAGTATATCCTCAACAAGCTCTTCAGCGTTCCATGGAAACGTTCCAATGCTCCCTACGACTGAGGGTGATACGGTGACGAGCGCACTTGCTCTACCCTCCATCCTTTCACAGTTTCCCTAAACAACTTAGACTGGAAGACACTCCCCTGGTCCGTCTGAATAACCTTGGACATTCCTACCCACGCAACATAGTTCTGTAGTCTATCCAGAACGGCTCTCGACGTCACTCCTCTCAGGGGGATTGCTTCGGGGAAACGGGTGGCCGTGCACATTATGGTCAGTAAGTACTCGTGGCCTCTTCTGGTCCTTGGCAACGGACCTACACAGTCTATCAAGACTCTTTCAAAAGGCTCGCCAAATGCCGGTATGGGCTTTAAAGGTGCCTTCGGTATAGCCGGAGCCGGCTTACCTGCACGTTGGCACGCCAAACATGTCCTACAATACTTCTTCACCTTCTTCCACACGTTCGGCCAGTAGAAGTGCTCCTGTACCTTATTTAAGGTCTTCTTCACCCCTAAGTGCCCTACCATATCTACGGAGTGGGCTAGTTCTAGCACTGCCGCCCTAAACTCCTTCAGCACTAACACTTGGTGCTTCTCCAACCATACCTTATCTGCGCCGGCTTTGTCCGATCGCCACTTCCTCATTAGTACGTCATCGTCCAAGTAGTAATACACGGGGGACTCCAGACATGAGTTTACCCCCTTTTGCCTCCCTGATTAGATCTATAACTCCTCTTTCTGAGCCCTAATCAGGTCCGCTCGGTTCACGCTGAACCTTTCAGGTAGGGTCATCTTCACTTCCTGTCTCCTCGAATCCTCATTATTCTGAGCTGGATCTTCATCGAACAGCCCAGATATGTCCATGTTGACCTCCTCCCTTGGTGGAGTCGACACTGCCATATCATCTCCAATGTCTTCCTCGGCGGCTACGTCCGACTCTGTCACTACACAGGCCGGGTATACAATGACTTGACTGTCCTCTGCCTCATCTTCAAGGATGATGGCTAGATCTATCTTGTCCGGCGTTCCACTTGTACAGCGGTCCTTCTGGTTCACCTCCGGCACAGCTTTTACTATCAGCTCTGACAACACCTTGGACCCACACAAGTCGTTCCCCAGGATCACTTGGACTCCTGGAACAGGTATGTTGGGGCACACTCCCAACATCACCTCCGCCGACAAATAATCTGACTTCAACTGGACAGCACACACGGGCATGTCACTCTTAGACAACAACCCATGAACCTTTATCCTCCTACTGCCAGCTAACAGTCGATCATTTCCTATTAGGCCTCTCAGAATCAAGCTCTGATTGGCTCCAGTATCCCTGAGGATACTAACTTACGAGATGGATTGATATGGTAGTGTCGGATATGGCAAATATATTTACTTTACTTACGAGATGGATACTAACTCCACCTCGGGTTGACCCTCTATGCCGACCCAACCCTTACTAATGAACGGCCTATACCGCTCGTTCATCAAATCTACCTTCTGTGGTTTGTCTTGTTGTACATCAACGTACTTCTTCCGGGGATCACATGTGGCCAGGGTCACGACTCTCTTGCCCTGCCGACAATCTCGCATCATGTGACCCGATCTGTTGCACTTGTAGCATCTCATTTGGGAGAAATCTCTCCTATACGCCCCCGAGTGGCTCTGACTCTGCCCACTCGTATTGGAGTTCCTCGGGCCAGACGTACTACTCGTACTCTGTGGAGCTTCATTGGACTCTTGTCTCCTCTGCACATTTTTATTTTCCTGCTTACCTCCAGCAAGCAGACTCGGCAACTTTCCTTCCGGGGGCTTAAAACTAGCTAGTCTGCTTGTCTGCCCCCCAAAACTTCTTCCTCCCCAGACTCCACTGGATCTGCGATTGTTGCGTCTCACCTCATTCTTCACTCTGTTCTCCCTCAAGCTCTTATATGCTTCCATAATCATATCTGCGGCATCTTTCACATCCTTTATCCCTGCTTCTTGAATTTTGAACTTTGTTTTGGGATGCATCATCTCCAAGAACTTCTACATGACCATCAGTTGCTTCAGGTCAGCATAAGATCCAACTCCAACAGCCTCAATCCATTTCTGGAATCGCCTTTCCAGAGCCCTTGCTATCTCAGCAAAAGTACATGCTCCAACCTTCACCATCTCTCTGAAGCGCTTCCTATAAGCTTCTGGGGTTAGCTGAAACGAGCGCAATATGCTGCTCTTTACTGTGGCATAATCCTGGCACTCTTCCAGTGACAATTGGGTGTATGCCTCCCTGGCTGCACCGGTCAATCTTAACTGGACCAGCTGGGCCCATTCCTCCTGTGGCCACTCCTTGATACTGGCTACTTTTTCAAAATGCTCGAAGAAGCTCTATGCCTCTTCGGGCACAAACAAGGCAATATCCTTCTCCCTAACCCTAACATCTGGTGAGTATGATACCTGGGTGGTGCTCTCTGGCAACCCATGTTCAATCCTTTGTTCAGCCAAGGTTCTGTTCACTACTGTCTGCATTTGTTTTGTTCTCTCTTTTTCTTTTTCCACCTCTAGCCTGGCTTTCTCTTTTTCTTTCTCCTGTTCCAACTCCAGTTCCCTTATTCTGGTTTTCTTTTTTTCTTTCACCATCTCTAGTCTTGCTTTCTCTTTTTCTATTTCCAGTCTGGTATTCTCTTTTTCCTTCTCGGCTTCATTTTTCATCTGGAGTTCCAATTTCATCTTTTCCAGCTGGAACTGTCTCTCCTTGTCCTCTCGTTGTTGCTGCATCTGGAGCTCTAACTGGAATCTCTCCAAGCTCCTATTCCGGCTACTCCTGCTACTGCGGCTACTCTTGCTAATCCTACTCGATCCCTGGGATCTCACTTCATCCTGCTCATCATCCTCCTTTCCACTTTCAGCTACTTTCTGGGCTCCTTGTTCTATCGCTTCACTTTTGGCTCTTAACTGCCTCAGGACCTCATCCTTCATCCCAGCTACTTTAGATGCTGTCAACCTGATGCCACATTTTTCTGCTATTTGTTTTAATTGATCCTTCGTGCAACATTCCAGGTCCTCAGGCTTGCCTGACTCCACAAACGCTTGCACCTTATCCATATTGTCCTGTGTCTTCCCAAGAGAGAGAATATACACCTGCGGTCACACAGTTTATCTATTTCAACAAGGGGGTGTACAAATCCACTCTTAGACAGGGTGTGTCAGTTCACTCTCCCGGACACAGGCCCCCAATTTATTGTAGTGTGGGCTGGCGGTGTTGTTGTCGTTGATCCTTCTTTCTGGACAACCCAACCCACAACTCGGTAAAGTGCTTATACTTTTATCAGGAGATCACCCTGGGAGCTTCTGGCTCTTAGAGAGGGGCTCAATGTCACACGTTTAGGAGACGCGGCTCCAATACTTAGCCTCGTTGTCACGTGCACACACCCACTCGAGCCGCTGTGACTCCCCACTCTCTCCTTAGGTGATATGATCTCAATCCCCTTTGACTTATTAGTTTTCCGTCCTACCCTGTCCAAAGCAGTGGTTCTTGGTTCTTTCTCTCTCTATCTCTCCTTCTTTAATACTTCCTGGGAAGCCTCACTAGGACAAGGGCAAACACTGGCAAATTTGAATACATTTACTGGACAAAGCACATACACAATACATACACACATATAACAATAATAAGGAATCCCACACTCTATACTATTTCTGCCAGGTTGCACTCCAACACCATCAGAACACTATCATCTGCTTATCCAGTTGTATTCTATCTCCTGATTCACCACCTAATATTACCAACCTCCTCAAGTAGGTCAAGTCTTATAATACAATGTTGCAGTATCAGCAAGAGAATATATATATTGTGACGGGAAAGTGTTGGAGTGTTAATGTTCGGCAGTCCTCCAATGGCAGGTGTCAAAGCCTGGTCACACTTAAAACAAAAATATAGACTGCTTGCCTGTTGTCTGTGGTAAGTGAGAGGGAGGAACACGTAAAACACAAAGTGTGAACAATGAAACTTTAATATATTTACTTTAAACATAAATGAAAATAAAGACAAATCTCGGGGGAATGAAAAGTACAATAAAATGACAAAGATAAATGCAAAGACAATGTGAGACACAATATTACAACAGTGAAATGTTAAAATGGTGCTAAGAATATCGGCTATGGCTGAAACCTCCCCTTGTATACGAGCCAATGAGCTAGTATGCCAGAGAGAGATGTCAACTCTAAGAGCACAAAGAATATTTTGAAGCTGATAGCTGGTCAGGCTCGGACGTCGACTCAGGTAGAGGGCGCTGAGGTGCGGTGTGCAGGTGCGCGGTCGGCGAGTCACCAATCAGGAGCAGGCAAGCTGGTGAAGGGTAGTTAGCTGGTTTGATGACGAGCCGGCCTGTGGAGGGTGTGTGGAGTGGGGGGATCTTGGGTACGTTTTGCCTCCTGGTCAAAACGTTTTGTGCTACCAATGACGTATCTTGAATGTAGCATCTATTACTTGTAGAATTGGCGGAACTTGAAGTAGGGAAGAGCAGGCTCAATCTCTCTAGAAAGAGATTATTGTCACAACTCTCCCCGAAGCCTGCGGTTCCAGTGAAGTTACATCTTCAGGAGGTAGAGTGGTAGGTGGAACAACCTCTACCTCATAGACTTTGGAGAGGGCGTCTGCTATGATGTGGTCAGACCCCTTGATGTAGATGTCTCCAGGTTGAAAGTCTGCAGATATCAAGCCCATTGTAGAAGCCGTTGATTGTTGAATTGGGCTTGCTGCAGGAAATGTAGGGGATTGTGGTCTGAGTAGATGGTGGTAGACCGAGCACTTTTCAGGTATGGTTCGAAGTGCTGCAAGTTCAGGACGATGCGTAGCTCCCTTTTGATCGTGCTGTAGTTCCTTGTAGCTGTAGTAGCTAGAGGTAGAATCTCCTCGCCTCGTTGTTGCATCAGGTCACCCCCGATGCCGGTACCACGGGCGTTGACATGGAGGATGAAAGGCTTCGTGATATCTGGCGAGGCGAGAATAGGATTAGAACATTGTAAAGGAGCACTATTATATTCCTGTAAAATGGGATGATGATCAGGTAGGATTTCCGATTTGGAAAGCACCGATTCAGTGTTAGTGCTTTCGGGAAAAGCAGGGAAGGTTTCACTGTGGAGGTATGGACCTTTAGATGTAGAGACAGATACCAGCACAGTAGGGATAATACCTTGATACTGCTTCAGGAGGTTGACGTGGCACAGCTGGGTCTTCCGCCGCCTATCAGGATTCTCAAGAACGTAGTTGTGGTTGTTCCTGCACTCCTTGATACGGTATCGTCCTGAAAACTTGTTTTGCAATGGAGAACTTGGGATAGGAAAATATGCCAATACGAAGTCTCCTGGTTTAAATTTCCTTAATTTGCTGCGTTGGTCAAAATGAGTCTTCATCCTCTCCTGGGCTTTCAATAGCTTGTCATTAGCAAATTTACGTACTCTCTCTAGAATGTGTTTTAAGTTTTGAAGAAACTGAGGCACATTCTGAGTGTCACTGAAGGTGGCATTACGTAGAGAGTCTTTGAAAGCTTTGAGAGGAGTACGGCACTTACGTCCGTAGAGCATCTCATAAGGAGATACTCTTAGAGACTCATTGGGGAGACTTCTGAAAATGCACATAATGAGATCAAGTTGTTTATCCCAGTCCTTCAAAGTGTCATTGCAGAACTTCTTTAGGAGTGCTTTAATAGTCTGATGACTACGTTCAAGAGAACCCTGTGAAGCAGGATGATAGGGGCTGGACAGTACCTGTGTGATGTTGAACTCTTCCAGTGTCTTCTTGAAGAGATCACTGGTGAAGTTGGTGCCACAGTCGCTTTGAACCCTTCTTGAAAATCAATACTGGGTGAAGATCACAATAGGTGTTTCACCACAGTAGCAGCCGTAATGTTCTTTACTGGAACTGCTATGGGAAACCTGGTGGTAGGACACATGATAGGTAATATATATGTGTTGCCAGAACTGGTCCGGGGTAAAGGACCAACACAGTCTATGATGAATCTGTGGAAAGGTTCCGCAGGCACCTGGATGGGTTTTAGTGGAGCCTGGGGAATAGAGATGTTAGGTTTACCTGCCATCTGACATGTATGACACTGTTGCACGCACTTTTTGACGTCTTTTACCATACCTGGCCAGTAGTAGTCTTGTCTGATTCCATGGTAGGTTTTGTTGAAACCATAGTGAGAAAGAGCTCCATGGGCCTATATTCCTATATTGTCTTGCCAATATACTGAGTTTTTTGAGGCTTACAGTCCCCAAGAGGGCATTTGAAGGCATGGACGACGTTGGTCTCTTTTAAAGCGTTCTGTTTTGTGTCTGGAGAGTTTCTCATGAGTAGGCTGGCCGTTTTTTTGGTTTTATAGTAAATTGTCAGTTGTATCTTCTGATTTTTGTCTGTAGGGATAACGTTTCTACTAACAATATTTTTCAGGACCCTTTCCTCCGTTTTATGGGCTGTGGAAAAGAAGTTCCTGTAAAATAGTCTAATAGGGGGTATAGGTGTTGTGTTAGTTGCCTCTTCAGAGGTTGCAGGGCGTTTCACTTTCCTTCTTATGATGTCTTCCACGAAACCATT
>NC_091176.1:34348583-34383583 GCF_040958095.1 Procambarus clarkii
ACTCAAATGTAGATATAAAATCGGAGATGCGTAAGTTCTATTCAGTTGTGTATTTGTGAACTAAAGTCTTTGAAAATGTAATAAGTTTTACGAAACGCGCTCGTGTCGCGTCAGACTAGAAATAAAAATGAATTTTGGAGAATTGATTTTTGATTTACCTCCAACAGTGAAAAGAAATGTACGAAAGATTGAGAAAATTCGTGTTAGAATTATTAATCTTACTTTTTCGGTCATATTTAATAATATATGTCTACAGGAAAGACTGTTACCAAAATATACTAATATATATATATATATCTATATATGTTTCATTGAATATGACCGCATATTCTGTATTTATTATTTTCTGGTTTAGGGCTTCTATCCCTCTAACTATTTTCTTAGCATCAGGGCTTAATTGAAATAGGAGTTCTCCAAAACTCATTTTCGTACTTTTAAGGTGAAGAAAAGAAGTGATTTACTATAAAGTGTATTACACTTATTTGTATAATTTGCACGACGTTTCGAAAGTTTGAAAGAGTAACTCAGGTATTGGTGAACAACGGATATAGCAACGCGGAAATAAACGCTGCTATAAGAAGACACTTGGACCGTTGGTATAATTCAGAACCTAGAACAGAAACCACAACACCCCCAATAAAATTATATTACAAATCAACCATGCACAGTGAACATATAAAAGAGGATTGAATAATGAAAGAAATAATCCGTAAAGGAGTAAAAAGCACTACTCCTAACCAAAACATAAACCTGATAATATTCTACAAAACCAAGAAGACTTCCGAACTCCTTATCAAAAACAGCCCGAAGCCGACGGAGAACCCTCTACAGCAGTCAAGCGTTGTATACATGTACACTTGCCCCCACGAAGGATGTAACCTTCAATGTAAGTACATAGGTATGACGTCGACCAAGCTGACGAGGCGTTTGACATGCCATCTTCAATCTGGTGCCCCTAGGAATCACATGAGACAAGCCCATGACATTACTCTAACAAGAGAAATGTTGAACAAGAATACTTGCATAATAGACAAAACCCAAGATTCAAGAAGATTACAAATTCTTGAGGCAATTCACATAAGAATAGAGCGACCTACCATGAACACCCAAATCACGGAACTATTTACTCTACCCACCATGAGAGTAAGGACAAGACAAGAACATATCGATGCCAACACAGAAGACAATGTCCAACATAACAGGCCAATTACACTGGATTAATCTTTGTGTTTAGATAGGAGATGCCTCGTATGGGCCAATAAGCCTTCTGCAGCCCCTATGTTTATCCCTTATGTATCCCCCCATGTTTTCACCTTCATTGTATTATCACCTGACCTAATGCGGGTATAAAATCAACTAGTATTGTAAGATCTGTTCACTTGAGAATGAACCATGGTGGTTCGAAACGTCGTGCAAATTATACAAATAAGTGTAATACACTCTATAGTAAATCACTTCTTTTCTTCACCTTAAAAGTACGAAAATGAGTTTTGGAGAACTCCTATTTCAATTAAGCCCTGATGCTAAGAAAATAGTTAGAGGGATAGAAGCCCTAAACCAGAAAATAATAAATACAGAATATGCGGTCATATTCAATGAAACATATATATATATATATATATATATATATATATATATATATATATATATATATATATATATATATATATATATATATATATATATATATATATATATATATATATATACATATATATATATACATATATATATATATATATATATATATATATATACATATACAGAACTAGCCAAACGAAAATTGAGATACATTTTGGACTTCATTTAACGTCCATAGTCATACAAAACCTTTCATTGATAAGGTATCTAAATTTTCTTACTGTCACAGTCTTCTCAGAGGAGAACTTAAGAAAGTCATAAACCACTTAGCTCTCACAAAGAATAATTATGATGAAGCTATTGAAGTTGAATTACTGCATTAAAGAGTTAGGCATAGCTAATCTATATGATCAATTATTTGATATAAATTCACCAAGTAGAAGACCAGACACCCTTTAGACCTTTATTTTAGAGGTAGTCTCTTGTGAAAGACTTAGGTACCAAAGTTGATGTACAAGCTTTTGAATGGTCAATTAAGTTACTTCTACAGAGGAAACTTCCTCGTAGTATTTTAGCAGAAATCTGCTCTCACTACAAAACCGAGTTTCTTACTCTCGATCAAATATTTGAGGGGTTAAGAATCACGGTTAATTGGCTGAAAACTCATTAGATTAAACCAGAGTCCAAGCAGCCTAATGCTGAGAATTCAGCAAAACCAAAATCGACTTTGAGTAAATCTAATATGCATAAACCTAAATCTACTCACTAGAAATAAGAATGGTAATATAGGCATTTATTCTGTAACTCCCTCTGAGACTGTAGGTGATGCTAAGAGAACAAGTCCTGCAAGAGAGAGAAAATGTTTGTTTTTTGAGAAGGAACATCTCACTTACAAATGTAGTGTCTATCCTAACAGTAATTCTAGGATTAAAGGCCTGCAAGAATTGCATAGATGCACCAAGTGCATGGTTTCTCATGAATCTAATAATTGTGTAGTCACCTTACGTTTGTGCAACAAAGGTGCACACCATTATGCCTTGTGTAGGAAGGCTCAATCATATTCAACGAATCATCGCAAGGATTCTACTAATTCTACATCAGTTCAATACTGCAAAGGGCATCAGGAGATTAATGTGCTTGCAACTGAGTAGGGTAATAACACTACATTGCCCACGGCTCAATTGAAGTTAATTAACAAGAATTCTAGAGTTAACACTCGAGATCTTTTTGACCAAGGTTCACAGACGACCTTTGTTGCCCAACACATAGTTGAACAGTTGAAATTAAAAATCGCCAATCGAGTTAAACTTAACATCTCTGGAGTTTTGGCTAATAGTGGACCTCGGGACTACCAAGTACTCAAGTTACTGGTACGTCTGGGAAGCTCCACCAGCCCAATACAGGCAGTAGTTGTGGACAATATTCCTTCTGACCTGCTGGTTACAGGTCTTGCACACACAGTTAAACATCTTAAGCGTAACAGCGTGAGACTAGCTAACTACAAAATAATCTCAGATTGTCTCAGTGACTTTGGGATCCCTATTGGAGCCGATTATTATTATAAATTTATAACTGGACTAGACTAGACAACATGGTATGAATTTGTTGTCATCAGCTGGAGGCAAGTTGCTAACAGGACCGGTGCTTTTCCAGCAAAGATCTACATCAACTGTCAAACAATCAAATAACTCTATAGTGGCATGACTAGGCATGGAACAGTCACCCCCCTACAGATCAGAGACATTTGAGGATAATGAGTCTGATCCACCTGTGCATAAATTGTGGGATTTAGACACCTTAGGTATAGTTCCTGAAAAGCCTACTCCAGATGAAATGGAATTAAAATTGAAATAAGTTTATTGAGGTAAAATACACACAAAGGGATGAGGTAGCTCAAGCAATTCTCACCCCATTCAGAACATCGTGTTAATATATACATAGACACACATCACAAACAATAAACATATTACCGAACATTCTGAGAGATAAACATATACATTTCCTCCTTTACACAAGTAGTATGGAATCAGACGTATACACAAATACTTTTATGACCTAGGTATACTGTATAGACAATTTGCAAGAGACCTGCAGATAATTCAACAAAAGATTACAGTCTTGGTGCAAAATTCTTATATCTCTCAAGAATATCATCAACCTTTCCGTTGTGACACATCCAGGCTATTTGTTCAGGAACAGTCTTTATCTCAGTGTTTCTATATACATTAATCAACATACAATCAAGAACATAATGGGCTAGGGTGTGAGACCTTAACATACCACATAGTGTCCTGGAAGTCATCATTTCTGAGTCCTCTAATATCTCTAGCGGATGAGGATCCAGCTGACCCCTCATGTGTTAGAGGAAGCGACTTGGTGGAAAGCTATGAATATATTTCACGAGTAATAGCAAAATGGTCTGAAATATGGACTCATGAACATCTTACTGCTCTGAAAGAGTACCGTTATGGAGTTACGAGCCCCTATAATAAAGTTCAGTTGAAACCGGGAGATCTAGTCCTAGTTGATAGTGATGGACCTAGGTTAGATTGGCCTATAGGCAAGATTGTCGAGGTTCATCCTGATCACCAATGTATCCTAAGAATAGTTAAGATTCAGTGTCGAGGTAATACTACCTTAAAGACCTTGGAAAAGTTGGCACCTCTGGAATTAGATGGACATGAATGTTCCACAGAGACAACTTTACCATCAGTTTCTGAGGACAGTGATACTGTCCTACAGAACACAAGACCACTTAGAGCCGCTGCTCAACAATGTAAACGGAAACTTAAACAATACTTTAGTTCTGACTAAGAGCAGATAATTCATCATTCAATTTAAGGCAGTTATGATGATACAGTGCTGGGTTGATGTTCAGTAACTTACCAGTTACAAGTCATCGTGACCCTGAACATTCACCTCACTGTGGATTCGAAGTCTCCTTAATCTTGAATGATTTAATCATATAACATTTATATTTATTTATGTCTAACCATGTAGGTTACATACTATACCATTACACCATCACTTTGAGAATATTTCTGAATTTACAGAACTATTCTGTGACTGAGTAACATACTCTTACATGTCATAGCGACACAAGTCACTGACTCCACTGTAGGCTTGAGAAATTTCTTGACCTTGAATGAATTAATAATTTGATGCTTCAACATTTAGTATAAGTTCTCTATGAACACTTAGAGTCTTATCAGTTGTGACAGATTCCGGAC
This sequence comes from Procambarus clarkii, assembly GCF_040958095.1. Taxonomy (NCBI): domain Eukaryota; kingdom Metazoa; phylum Arthropoda; class Malacostraca; order Decapoda; family Cambaridae; genus Procambarus; species Procambarus clarkii. The sequence goes on from NC_091176.1 coordinate 34,353,395, forward strand.
ATCCGTTATGAGTGTACTAACGTACTAACTTTATAATATAACTTCAAGGCACGGCAAAGGTACGTAAATACTCAACATTGAACTACAACCCGAGCCCCCCCCCCCCCCCACAGAGTTATGTTGAAAATAAACCAACATTTAATTGTCATTTGCATGCTTAGCACAGCATAAACTAATATTACTAACTTGTAGAACTAATTGAAATTAATATTTTCCCTACTGCGTATTATTTGCTAAATTCTTCCTACTTGCCATGGCAATATTGCATCAGACAACTCCGCAGAGGTATAAATACTATCTACATCTTAAAGAATTAAGTAATATTCTCACTTCCTGTCAGTATTCCTTCTAAGAATTATTAACCGACAGTATAACAACCAGTGATCCGATATTAGCGTGTTATCAGCTAGATATCACTATCTAACAATTTATCTGTTATAATAAATTGGCATGGAGGAACCAGAAATTTCCCTCCATTTCCTGTCTAATAAGAACTCTGTTCATATTAATTACTACCTAACGAGAATTTATATAACTTCAAACTCCCTATAATGTAAACCCCAGTGTTAATGTCTCATTTAGTAGAGTAATTATAAGAAAAAGAATTTTCCATTTCTGCTAAAACATGTGGCACCTGCGCAAACGAGACGGGGTAGCGTGAGAGAGGAGGAGCGCCAGGGAAGCGTGACTGGAGCGTCGCCAGCACACGCCATTATGCGCCATTGCAGTAGATTACTGGCATACGTCGAGACTAGACCTGGATGGGCTAATATTTCGTGATCATATCAAGCACGAGAAGTGGCCATTTCATTTAATTGGCGTGGAACGCACCATTTAGCAGACCACTACGATTACTGGTGACTGCTGTGACTCCATCAATGATCATACGATCGTTTCTGCGAACACCAATACGGTTAGCTGGTTTTAATTAGCTGTATCAGAGCTCTATGCATTAATTTTTACCCTTGTTCGCCCTTACACCACATGCCCTCCTCTAACCACCAAGTGAGTTGTCAGTGAACTAAATTTAATTCCATCATTGCCTAATAGTTGCATAATTATTTGAGTGTAGGCGTCCTCTACATTTTTATGGGTTTGCAACCTGTGATGAGTCTGCTTGTGGAGAGATCAACTCCCCACGCCACACATGTGTTTACTAGTTGTGTTTACTAGTTGTGTTTTTGCGGGGGTTGAGCTTTGCTCTTTCGGCCCGCCTCTCAACTGTCAATCAACTGATTTACTAACTACTTTTACTAACTACTACTAACATTTCTGAATCCAGCTAAGAAGCTGAAATAATTTTAGTACATTTTCTAACCCCATTTGTCTATGATTGAAATTGATGACACTATCCAGTTCTAATGAATTTATTTTGTATGCCATATATTTCTTAACACTTTACTAACAGATTTGATATGAATAATTATCTTGTCTTATGCTAATTACTGCCAATGATTATTGTTATTTTGCCATATGATCATTGATTTTACTGAATCTTTCATAATACTTGATTTATATATTTTCTTTGTAATTCTGATTAATTTATTGACGAAGAACCAGCATCAACTATTTGTAACAGGGATGTATTAATCTTTAGTATTAACCCCAAATGCTTGTGAAAGTCGATCTCTTAACTCATTAGTATAATTACAGTTCATTATTGCTCTCCAAATAACTTCTTAATTAGTATAACATCCATAGGCATTGATTCCTAAATGAATTGTATTACTTCATTTACTTGTTTCCCTCTTTTGTCAAAGAGGGGGGTCCTTCGAATATTTCTAATTCAGTTAATTAAATATTATTTACATTAAGAGCTAGATTTCTAACACTCCCCTCACCCACACACTGTCCCTGCCTCGCCATCCACAAGTCCAAACAACGCACCTTTTTACGTTGATTTTGTTGGAATGGAGGAGATACGGTTCGTGTCACCCCCGGGCCTTCAGCAGGTATTCATACCTACATAGGTCAAGTCTTGGCTGGCTCAGGCATCGTGATCCATGTTAAAATTGGTTGAGGTGTAGGACCTTGCTCTCCATGTGTCCGTCCCACCTTCCGGTCCGTGCTCTATCCATAAATGTAGATCTAATAAGATCTTCATTTTTATATATAGCATCAATCACGAAAACTATTTTTATGCAATGCAACTTTTAAAGTTGCCACAAAGTCTTAAATTTTGGTTAGACAACTGCAGTAAGTTGTGGAAACCTATTTACGACTTCACACAATAACGTTGCTAATACGTGAAAACAAACGTTGCCACTGCTTCTAAATACTTTCCAGGTACGTTGAGGCAATCTAAAATTATTTGCTGGGTAACATGTAAATTAATAGAAACAAGTAAACACTCTCACCTCCATTCACAGCATCAAGAATACCAATACAAAAAACTCCTCACGCAATTAAACAAAGATTTCTAACGATTCCTATGGATCAACTGTGGAAAAATCGTCCTTGTAATCAATTAAACTTTTTCTTTGTCGAATTATCTTCCTGCAGATGAACTTTAGAACCAATAACGAACTGATCTTCAACTTGATAAGCGCTCTTCAGTGCTACCATGCACGAACCTGCAAGTTTGCCATGACAAAAATAATCTCCCTCCATAAACAACTACAAACTATTTAAAAAAAGTTCTCATAACACTCCACGCCACCAGCTGGGTCTTCCCACGCAATACAAAGAGCACTACTACAACCCTCACTCCCGGCCAGTCCACACCTGAAATCTCCTCCTGTCATCACTCACTTGCCGTTTAGCACGAACCACTGTCGAGCGAGCATGTGTCGCTCTCGCCTTTATCATGCTATTTCATCATAATTGTTCATATAATTTAATAATCACTATAATCATGACTAATTCATATACCTGAGTGACGATGCTTGTCTCCACAAAGTCAAGATAACTCGGGGGTTGAACTCTTCCAGGTCGACCGCAAGTTCCTATCCTAACCACCACTGTCGACTTCTCTTATTCCAAGTTTAGCGTGGGGGTCAATACACAGGCACCAGACTTGGGTATCCTGTCAACAGGTCCTCACCTAGAACAACCAGACCTATTTAAGGTATATCACATTTGACTACTAGTTTACGATCACCCTCCTATGGCTTTAGACGCCCTTCAGGTTCCACAAGTCGGGACTGTTGCCACAATCACCTTCTTCTTGCTGACAGCACTTGTCTTAGATACAGTTCACTATAGTTTTTCACCCAAAATGCTGGGATTGTGCTTTCCTTAAGTGGCGGCGAAATGCGCGAATCCTTATTGACCCCACACTGACAAGTGGCGAGATCCACTAATAGCAAAGCCTTTGCAGCCGACACGTCACATCCTTGCTCCTTCCTCATTAGCTGTGAAGACCTCAGCGAGCGTCTTCCTCCTTTGAGACTCCCGCATTCTGTCGCCATCTTTTTCTTCTCCAACAAAGTTCCTCAGTGACATTCTAATGCCACTAACAATGCCTCTTATGTATCATTCAATGGTGGGTTACTTTGTAAACTCTGGTAAAACGTCTTATCTTGAGCTTTAGTAGGAACCTGGTAAGGAATAACTCTCCTGTTTGGATAGAGCCTAAGTCATGAAGGAATATGGAGTTCACCACAATAGCTACACGACGGCTCTCATGGGATCACTATGATACTCATATCATAGGCTCTCATTTGAGAAGAAAGTAGCTAGGATTTATCCCAGTAATAATGGAGATTTTGTAGGGGATATATTTAATGGTCATCTTCTTCAACTAACATAAATATTCAACTGCTTTCATCTCAGTTGTGTATTATTATAAAGATGATAGGATGTGCAGGTATGAAAATATAAAGTCTTTGTCATCAGTTTCCAAAAGCTTCTGGAGTCAGGGCAATTCATGCATAATAACAATGGTGTTTTCTGTTGACAGGCCAGACGGCTTTATACAGGGCAATAAAGGAACATAACAACGCTTCGATAGATGGTCTTCTCCACGTCGGGGTAGACGTCAACCTCGGAGATGATGATGGTAAGATCCACACATCTGTTCAGTACACTAATGACTAATTTAAATACCCCACATGTCATCCAACACACAACTCTCTTGATCTCACACACTGCAGCTTATAATATATCACACCATACATAAAAGTTGTCACAGCTGAACTATATCACATGCAGACTTCAAAACTAATTGTTCCTAATATACATTACACTTGTACACACTACAATGCTCGTTGTAACATGATTTTGAAAATTACTAAATGCAATCTCTTTTAACTTTTTATTTTGTAAAATAATTAAAAAAAAAAATTTTATTGAGGTTTTCTAGAAAATAAGAACATTAGAATTTGAAAAACAGTAGAAGTCTTTTTGGTCTATATGATGAAACTTATTTATATACCCAATGGGGAAAGGATACAGATTGTGCATAAGTAGGTATATGAAATGGATTCTGTACCCGGCCACGTGTTGCTGTGGCTCAGCCATGTCAACCCTCTCCTGTCCTCCGTCCACCCGACCATTCCGACTTCCATGTCCCCTCGTCCTCCCCACTTCTCTGTCCCCTCGTCCTCTCCATCTTTAACCCTTCCCTCGTCCCCTCGTCTTCCTCACTATGCCCACTCCCTCGTTTGATGTGTTTCCAAATGATTTCATGTTCCCATCAGAAAAATGGGAATATCAAATGATCTGATGTTCCCATCACTAAAAAATAAGTAGAACAATTAAAAAACGAAATGAAAACAATGACAAAAGAACTATACTCACAAAATGAACGGTATGGTAAACAACACAGCTCAATTACAATGCAATGTCATACAAAATAATTAAATCAAAATGAAAATAAATCGAAATCTATGAAAATTAAATTTATCAATGCAATCGGAAACATTGAAATGGAATCGTAACATATTAGACGAAGTCTTAATCATAACATGAGAATAGAGATTTACCAGTTTGGCCGATATAAACATTTACACACTCCTTGCAAAAGACAGAGTACACACAACCTGCTACAGATGAGGGCGAGTTCTTACTTAAAATGGACTGAACTGTGTTATTATTTTTAAACACTTGGTTAATATTAATGTTTTTCAGAGCTGGGACATATTTTTCTAGGCAATGAAAATATGGTAAACCAGGGAGTTTTTTCAGTTCCAGTTTAGATTTGGGAGTATGTTTATAAAATGTTCTTTTAGTTTCCCCAAATGCAATATCCAAAGAATGATTTTGGATATTTTAACTTCTTCCCAATTTCATATATTTTTCTTATTTCTTCCTCGAAAAATTCTGGGATTCTAACTCTCAAGGTTCTGAGAAACATTTCAGAAAATTGTGCCCATTTAATCTGATTATGATGATTTCCTGAATAAATCATAATTTTTGAGGAAGAAATAACGAAAATATATGAAATTGCGATATTCGTTTTAGCAGGGCGACGCTTGAACACAAGATTTTGATTCCAGAGTGGAAGAGATTATACCCTCTGATTATTATATGGGCCAATTGCGTGTTGGCGTCTTGTTGTTAGGTCTCTCTTGGGAACTCAACATGGACTATTGGAATTGTCACGAGCAACTGTAGGTCCTCTGTGAAATTCCCAGATATTACGCTGCTGATGACCAAACCGTACATCAGAAAATGAAGAAACAATGTCGCTTCGGTCCGTCCTAGACCAATATCAAGTCAACTGGTAATGTTTCAACTTTCAGTTGTTTTGGTCTATATAACTTGAAATCCTTAAATCTTTACTTTAAATCAAGTTTCGGCCCAGGATGGACCGAAACGTCGTCGTTTCTGTATTTTCTAATGTGAGGTTCGGTCATCATATCTTCAGCTATGTTATTGTGACTCATTGTCCACATATTGTACTACTGTCTCCTGAGCTTGAAACAGCAGCTAAGAACCGTCGATTTAAGAAAATGTATCTCATTCTCTCTCTGACTAAAACTAAATTCAAAGTGATTACTAGGGATACAACTATAGAACCGAAAACGAACATAAACAGATTGATTAAAATTGTTAATGGCAAAAAGGTCTTTACTTTCCCCTGAAAATTTATGGAGAGTAATTGTATTGAAAATGCATAATATATTGAATTGAAAGCATTGAAATGCGTATGTGACTGTCAAGACCCAAAAATCTGGTAACCAATTACGACCGATTATCCAGATACACGCACGTACGTACATACTACGTGACTGAACACACTGCTGACACATACGTCTACTGCTCTTTCACCTTTTAGTCGCGAAAGAATTTGGCAACTTCTTGTGAAGGTTACAGGTATCGCGTGTGATACCTGTTTTCTATTGAGTTATGGTTTGCTAAAGCCTTCATCAAGCATAGTTCATTGCAAAGTTCATTTTTAAAAGAAGTCATTGCTGCAAAAAGTTGAAATCATGATGGACACGCCTTTTTATGATCTAGTTTTAATGCTTCTTGACATCTCATAATGCATACTTAGGAAACTAATTGAAGCTTGTATAAATTATACACAATTCGTAAACCAGCCTCATGTGCCAGCCCGTTCTCTTGATTTACCTCTCTGCAAAAAATCCAACTTCCTAACCTAGCCAGAAATGTACGAATCCGAGCAGCCCATGAAACCTATTGTGTGCGGTTCAAAGTAAGTTGCATTTGCAACGTTAGTTTCAAAAAGTAAATAACGAAATCAATTATTTGAGTGGACACGTTGCATGTACGAGGAAGTATATGGTGTCACTATTCGTTACATCATCGGTGTCCTATTATGATTTTTTACATGTTTATTCTTAAACAGAAAGTTCTCCTTGATATGGACGTCAATCCTGACGTAGGTATGTTGACGACATATTCTTGCAGGTACCTGACGCTGATCGCTTCCTACACAGTTTAACTCTTGGGCTACTTACCTAATTGTACTCACCTAATTGTGCTTGCGGGGGTTGAATTCTGGCTCTTTGGTCCTGCCTCTCAACCGTCATTCAAGAGGTGTACATGTTCCTGAGCCTATTGGGCTCTATCATATCTACACTTAAAACTGTGTATGGAGTCAGCCTCCACCACATCACTTCCTAATGCATTCCATTTGTTAACTACTCTGACCCTAAAAAAGTTCTTCCTAATATCTCTGTGGCTCATTTGGGCACTCAGTTTCCACCTGTGTCCCCTAGTGCGTGTGCCCCTTGTGTTAAATATCCTGTCTTTATCTATCCTATCAATTCCCTTGAGAATCTTGAATGTGGTGATCATGTCCCCCCTAACTTCTGTCTTCCAGCTAGGTGAGGTTTAATTCCTGTAGCCTCTCCTCGTAGCACATACCTCTCAGCTCTAGTACTAGTCTGATGGCAAACCTTTGAACCTTATCCAGTTTGGTCTTATCCTTGACTAGATATGGACTCCATGCTGGGGCTGCATACTCCAGGATTGGCCTGACATTTGTGGTATACAAAGTTCTGAATGATTCCTTACACAAGTTTTTGAATGCCGTACTTATGTTGGCTAGCCTGGCATATGCCGCTGATGTTATCCTCTTGATATGGGCTGCAGGAGACAGGTCTGGCGTGATATCAACCCCCAAGTCTTTTTCTCTCTCTGACTCATGAAGAATTTCGTCTCCCAGATGAAACCTAGTATGTGGCCTCCTGCTCCCTACGCCTATCTTCATTACATTACATTTGCTTGGGTTAAACTCTAACAACCATTTGTTCAACCATTCCTTCAGCTTGTCTAAGTCTTCTTGAAGCCTCAAGCAGTCGTCCTCAGTCTTAATCGTTCTCATAATTTTGGCATCGTCAGCAAACATTGAGAGAAATGAATCTATACCCTCCGGGAGATCATTTATATATATCAGAAACAAGGTAGGACCGAGTACAGAGCCATGAGGGACTCCACTGGTGACTCCATGCCAGTCCGTGGTCTCACCCCTCACCATAACTCTCTGCTTCCTATGGCTTAGGTACTCCCTTATCCACTGGAGTACCTTACCAGCTACACCTGCCTGTCTCTCCAGCTTATGTACCAGCCTCTTATCCGGTACTATGTCAAAGGCTTTCCGACAATCCAAGAAAATGCAGTCTGCCCAGCCTTCTCTTGCTTAATTTTTGTCACCTGGTCGTAGAATTCGATTAAGCTAGTCAGACAAGATTTACCCTCCCTGAACCCATGTTGGCGATTTGTCATGAAGTCCCTTCTCTCCAAATGTGTTACCAGGTTTTGTCTCACGATCTTCTCCATCACCTTGCGTGGTATACAAGTCAAGGACACTGGATGTAGTTCAGTTCCTCTTGCCTGTCGCCCTTTTTGTATGTAGGGCCCACATTCGCCGTCTTCCATATTTCTGGTAGGTCTCCCGTCTCCAGTGACCTACTATACACTATGGAGAGTGGCAAGCAAAATACCTCTGCACACTCTTTCAGTACCCATTTTGAGATTCTGTCTAGACCAACAGCCTTTCTAACATCCAAATCCAGCAGGTGTCTCTTGCCCTCCTCACTCGTAATTTCGAGCCCTTCCAAGGCTGCTTGGTTTATTTCCTTTTCTCCTAACACAGTGACCTCACCTTGTTCTATTGTGAAGACCTCCTGGAACCTCTTGTTGAGTTCTTCACACACCTCTTTGTCATTCTCTGTGTACCTGTCCTTGCCAGTTCTAAGTTTCATTACCTGTTCTTTCACTGTTATTTTCCTCCTGATGTGACTATAGAGTAGCTTTGGTTCAGTCTTGGATTTGTTTGCTATATCATTTTCATATTTTTTCTCTGCTTGTCTTCTCACCCTATCATACTCATTCCTGGTTCTCTGGTATCTCCCTCTGCTTTCTGGTGTTCTTTTATTCCGGAAGTTCCTCCACGCCCTTTTGTTCAGTCCCTTTGCTTCCATACATGCCCTATTATACCATGGATTCTTCTTTTGCCTCTCGGATTTTTCCTTTGGGACGGGATGAACCTATTTACTGCCTTCTGACACTTTTGGGTGACATAGTGCATCATATCTTGTACAGACTTAGCTCTGAGATCTGTGTCTCAAGGTATTTCCCTTATTTCCATTTTAGGATGAAACGTCATCTCCTCATATTTCCCCTTTCCGTAAGCCAGACTTATGTTTCCTAGTTTTTTTTTTCCCTTTTTTTGGGGGAGATAATTCCTAGCTCTACCAGGTACTCAAAGTTTATTACACTGTTGTCACTCATTCCCAAGGGTGCTTCTATCTTAACCTCCCTTATATCCCACTCATTTAGGGTAAATATCAGATCAAGCATGGCTGCTTCATCTTCTCCTCTCATTCTTGTTGGTTCCTTGATGTGCTGGCTTAGAAAGTGTCTTGTTGCCACGTCCAGCAGCTTAGTTCTCCATGTTTCTGGTCCTCCATGCGGATCCCTGTTCTCCCAGTCTATTTTCCCATGGTTGAAGTGTTCCATGATTAGTAGTCGAGATCCATTCCTGCTGGCAGCCTCTATGTTTCACCTCAAATTTATCCCTTATGTATCCCCCCATGTTTTCACCTTTATTGTATTATCACCTGACCCAGTGCGGGTATAAAATCAACTAGTATTGTAAGATCTGTTCACTTGAGAATGAACCATGGAGGTTCGAAACGTTGTGCAAATTATATAAATAAGTGTAATACACTCTATAGTAAATCACTTCTTTTCTTCACCTTAAAAGTACGAAAATGAGTTTTGGAGAACTCCTATTTCAATTAAGCCCTGATGCTAAGAAAATAGTTAGAGGGATAGAAGCCCTAAACCAGAAAATAATAAATACAGAATATGCGGTCATATTCAATGAAACATGTTTGAAAGAAAACCTGCTGCCAGTATACACCAATATATATATATATATATATATATATATATATATATATATATATATATATATATATATATATATATATATATATATATATATATGTATATATATATATATATATATATATATATATATATATATATATATATATATATATATATATATATATGTATATATATATATATATATATATATATATATATATATATATATATATATATATATATATATATATATATATATATATATATATATATATGCAAACAAGCCTGAATGGACCCCAGGACAATATGCAACTGTAAACTCACACCCCAGAAGTGACTCGAACCCATACTGCCAGGAGCAACGCAACTGGTATGTACAAGACGCCTTAATCCACTTGACTATCACGGCCGGACAAAATGAGGTGATAGCCTAAGCTATTTGAACCACCCCATCGTCGGCACTCGGATAGTAATCTTGGGCATAGCATTTTACAAAATCACCTCATTCTTTGGGGCACACGTGAGGAACACAAATGCGAACAAGCCTGAATGGTCCCCAGGACAATATGCAACTGAAAACTCACACCCCAGAAGTGACTCGAACCCATACTCCCAGGAGCAACGCAACTGGTATGTACAAGACGCCTTAATCCACTTGACCATCACGGCCGGACAAAATGAGGTCTTGTACATACCAGTTGCGTCTTGTATATACCAGTTGTACATACGTCTTGTACATACCAGTTGCGTTGCTCCTGGGAGTATGGGTTCGAGTCACTTCTGGGGTGTGAGTTTTCAGTTGCATATTGTCCTGGGGACCATTCAGGCTTGTTCGCATTTGTGTTCCTCACGTGTGCCCCAAAGAATGAGGTAATTTGGTAAAATGCTATGCCCAAGACTACTATCCGAGTGCCGGCGGTGGGGTGGTTCAAAAAGCTTAGGCTATCACCTCATTTTGTCCGGCCGTGATGGTCAAGTGGATTAAGGCGTCTTGTACATACCAGTTGCGTTGCTCCTGGGAGTATGGGTTCGAGTCACTTCTGGGGTGTGAGTTTTCAGTTGTATATTGTCCTGGGGACCATTCAGGCTTGTTCGCATTTGTGTTCCTCACGTGTGCCCCAAAGAATGAGGTGATTTGGTAAAATGCTATGCCCAAGATTACTATTTGAGTGCCGGCGGTGGAGTGGTTCAAATAGCTTAGGCTATCACCTCATTTTGTCCGGCCGTGATGGTCAAGTGGATTAAGGCGTCTTGTACATACCAGTTGCGTTGCTCCTGGGAGTATGGGTTCGAGTCACTTCTGGGGTGTGAGTTTTCAGTTATATATATATATATATATATATATATATATATATATATATATATATATATATATATATATATATATATATATATATATATATATATATATATATATATATATATATATATATATATATATATATATATATATGTATGTTGCTTAAATATTACTTTTTCCACTTTCCCCATGGATGATTTCCTCCTCTGGCCATCATGCTTGCCCCTGTTCCTGTTATGCTGTGATAGGATTTGTCAGGAGGAGGGCAAGAGAGGGGATGGGTGGAGAGAGGAGGAGGGCAAGCGGGGTGAAAGAGAGAGAGAAAGAAAGAAAGAGAGAGAGAGGGAGAATGTCCCAGCAAACACAAATCATCTAGAAAACATTCGTCTATCTCTTCCCATAGGTGTGGGAATGATTTGCATTGAGAATGGTGCAGGAGAGCCTTTGAGAAACTTTTATTAAAAAAATCCAAACACAAAGGTTTTATAATAAATTGTTTTTCTGCAACTATTTTGTTCCTAATGTATTACAAATAGTTTTTACATGTTTAAATATAAAATTTATGGTATTTTTTTTTTTGGTAACATTCATTAATAAATTGTGAATGATATTTATTGGCTCAATGAAACGTTCAAAATCCATTTAGTTATAATATGATCAGAAAAAAGTAGTTTTCCAAATTTCCTAAAAATCGCTCTTTTTAACACAATTTGACTCCTTATGCATTCCACTAAACACTAATATCATGTTTAAATATATAATTTATGTATTATTCCCTTAGATAATTTATATAAATTATAAAAGTTGCTGGAAAGTGGTGTGAAAGAATCTGAAAACGTTTTGTTGCCTTATATTGGCGTGTTCTTATTAACTAGAGTGAGTAAGAGTGAGCGAGAGTGGGTAAGAGTGAGGAAGAATGACTGAGAGTAAGAGTGAGTACGAGTAAGAGTGACTGAAGGTGAGTGAGAGTGTGTAAGTGTGAGTAAGAGTGAGTAAAAGTAAGAGTGACTGAGAGTGAGTAAGAGTGGGTGAGAGTAAGGATGACAGAGTGAGTAAGAGTGATTGAGAGTAAGGGTGAGTATGAGAATAAGAGTGATTGAGAGTTAGAGTGAGAGTAAGAGTGATTGAGAATGAGAGTAAGAGTGATTGAGAGTAAGAGTGATTGGGAGTAGGAGTGAGAGTAAGAGTGATTGAAAGTAAGAGTGATTGGGAGTAGGAGTGAGAGTAAGAGTGATTGAGAGTAAGAGTGAGTAAGAGTAAGAATGAGAGTAAGAGTGATTGAGAGTAAGAGTGATTGAGAGTAAGAGTAGGAGTGATTGTGAGTAAGAGTAAGAATGAGAGTAAGAGTGATTGAGAGTAAGAGTAAGAATGAGAGTAAGAGTGATTGAGAGTAATAGTGATTGGGAGTAAGAGTAAGAATGAGAGTAAGAGTGATTGAGAGTAAGAGTGATTGGGAGTAAGAGTGAGAGTAGGAGTGAGTAAGAGTAAGAATGAGAGTAAGAGTGATTGGGAGTAAGAATGAGAGTAAGAGTAATTGAGAGTAAGAGTGATTGGGAGTAAGAGTAAGAGTGAGTAAGAGTAAGAATGAGAGTAAGAGTGATTGGGAGTAAGAGTGAGAGTAAGAATGAGAGTAAGAGTGATTGAGAGTAAGAGTGATTGGGAGTAAGAGTGAGAGTAAAAGTGAGTAAGAGTAAGAATGAGAGTAAGAGTGATTGAGAGCAAGAGTGATTGGGAGTAAGAGTAAGAGTGATTGTGAGTAAGAGTAAGAATGAGAGTAAGAGTGATTGAGAGTAAGAGTGATTGGGAGTAAGAGTAAGAATGAGAGTAAGAGTGATTGAGAGTAAGAGTGATTGGGAGTAAGAGTAAGAGTGAGTAAGAGTAAGAATGAGAGTAAGAGTGATTGGGAGTAAGAGTGATTGGGAGTAAGAGTGATTGAGAGTAAGAGTGATTGGGAGTAAGAGTGAGAGTAAGAGTGATTGAGAGTAAGAGTGATTGAGAGTAAGAGTGATTGAGAGTAAGAGTATGAGAGTGAGAGAGTGAGTATGAATAGGTAAGGGTGACTGAGAGCGAGTAAGAGTGACAGAGTAAGAGTGACAGAAAGTAAGAGTGACAGAGAGTAAGAGTGACAGAGAGTAAGTGTGACAGAGAGTAAGAGTGAGTAAGAATGACTGAGAGTAAGAGTGAGTAATAGTGTGTAAGAGTGATTGAGAGTAAGAGTGAGTAATAGTGCATAAGAGTGATTGAGAGTAAGGGTGAGAGTGAGTTAAGAGTATGAGGTGTGAGAGGGTAACTGGCCAGGAAGGCAGGATGTGTGGTCAAAGATAGGCCTAGGCCTAGGCCTCGTGATATCTAATGTTGGTTTTTATATATATGTTGGATTTTTTGTCCTGTTTCAAATTATAATTATTTAGCAGGAATGTAATAAGATATTGCACAGTATTAATGTGACAATAATATATGCATTATTTCCTTGATAATCAAACTTGTTGTTCAAAGATAATATACAATTTTTGAAGGAAACATTTTGAGAGCGCGAGCTGGCAGAGACACATGGTTAGTTGTGCTCAGACCTTCAGTGGTGAAGGGTGTGTCCCAGCTGGCCGCCACCAGCTGCCACCCGCTGCCACCCACCACCACCCACCACCACTAGCCGCCACCCGCCACCACCAGCCGCCACCCACCACCACCAGCTGCCACCACCCACCACCGCCACCACCCACCACCACCAGCCACCACCAGCCGCCACCCACCACCACCAGCCGCCAGCCGCCACCTGCCACCACCCACCACCACCAGCCGCCACCAGCCGCCACCACCGCCACCACCCACCACCACCCCGCCACCACCCACCACCACCCACCACCGCCACCACCCACCACCACCAGCCACCACCCACCACCACCAGCCGCCACGCCACCGCCACCCACCACCGCCACCACCAGCCGCCACCGCCACCACCCTCTGCCACCCGCCACCACCCGCCACCACCACAGCCGCCGCCATTACTACCCACCACCACCACCCACCACCACCACGTATCACCGCCGCCACCGCCACCACCCACCACAGCCACCACCACCCATCACCGCCGCCGCCACCACCCATCACCGCCGCCGCCACCACCCACCACAGCCGCGATCACCACCACCACCAGCCACCATCAGCTGCCACCACCACCGCCACCGCCCACCACCACCCACCACTACTGCCCGCCACCGCCGCCACTGTCCGCCACCGCCAGACACACCCGCCACCGCCAGACACAGCCACCAGTGTCCGCCACTGTCCGCCCGCTGTCACTTTCCACCCACCGCCACTGTCCGCCCGCCACCACTGTCCGCCACCCCCACCACTGTCCGCCACCGCTACCACTGTATGCCACCGCCACCACTGTCCGCCACCGCCACCACTGTCCGCCCGCCGCCAATGTCAGCCCGCCGCCACTGTCCACCACCGCCGCCACTGTCCACCACAGCCGCCACTGTCCGCCCGCCGCCACTGTCCACCACCGCCGCCACTGTCCACCACAGCCGCCACTGTCCGCCCGCCGCCACCACCACCACTGTCCGCCCGCCGCCACTGTCCACCACCGCCGCCACTGTCCGCCCACCGCCACTATCCGCCACCGCCGCCACAATCCGCCACCGCCGCCACTGTCCGCCACCGCCGCCACTCTCCGCCGTACAGACTCCCCTCTCTCCATTAGTAAATAATTATAATTGTTAGTAAATAATAAAAGAAATATAAATTATTAGATTTTTTTTGCCCTTAAATTGGTTTTAATATTTAAATTGAAAATAATTTATTATAAAATAAAATATAATAAAAATAATAATATAATTTAATTTCAAGAAATTTAACTTTAAACACAAAGATGTGAAAAGGGTTCAGATTATAGGCTCAAACCTTTCATAAGAGATTCATATTGGTATATGAATGGATTATGAATGATTCATGTTAGGATTGTAAAGTTGCCACAACATCTCAAATTAGTGTTAGATACGAAGGTTTTGGTATTTGAACCAAAACTAAAATAGTTTTGGAAACCTATTTAAGTCCACACACAAATTCGTATCTGATACGATAAAACAAACGTTTCCAATCCTTTCAAATACTTTCCAAATATGTTGTGGCAACCTTAAATTGTTTGCTGAGGTGTGTTTGTAGGGAAAGGGATGCCTGGGAAACTGGGGATGGGAGGAGGGGGCAGAGATGTTACTTCAGGTCAGGTGGTCAGATGATGGGTGGGAGTGTGTGTGTGTGTATATGTGTGTGTGTGTATGTGTGTGTGTGTGTGTGTGTGTGTGTACTCAGCTAGTTGTACTCACCTAGTTGTGCTAGCGAGGGTTGAGCTCTGGCTCTTTGGCCCCGCCTCTCAACCGTCAATCAACAGGTGTACAGGTTCCTGAGCCTATTGGGCTCTATCATATCTACACTTGAAACTGTGTATGGAGTCAGCCTCCACCACATTACTTCCTAATGCATTCCATTTGTCAACCATCTGACACTAAAAAAGTTCTTTCTAATATCTCTGTGGCTCATTTGGGCATTCAGTTTCCACCAGTGTCCCCTAGTGTGTGTGCCCCTTCTGTTAAATAGCCTGTCTTTATCAACCCTGTCGATTCCCCTGAGAATCTTGAATGTGGTGATCATGTCCCCCCTAACTCTTCTGTCTTCCAATGAAGTGAGGTTTAATTCCCGTAGTCTCTCCTCGTTGCTCATACCTCTCAGCTCGGGTACTAGTCTCTTTGCTTCCATACATGCCCTATTATACCATGGATTCTTCTTTTGCCTCTCAGATTTTTCCTTTGGGACGGGATGAACCTGTTTACTGCCTTCTGACACTTTTGGGTGACATAGTCCATCATATCTTGTACAGACTTAGCTCTGAGGTCTGTGTCTCAAGGTATTTCCCTTAGGAAACGTCATCTCATATTTCCCCTTTCGGTAAGCCCGCATTATGTTTCCTAGTTTTTTTTTGTTTTTTTGGGGGGAGATAATTCCTAGCTCTACCAGGTACTCTAAGTTTAATGCACTGTGGTCACTCATTCCCAAGGGTGCTTCCATCTTAATCTCCTTTATATCCCACTCATTTAAGGTAAATATCAGATCAAGCATGGCTGCTTCATCTTCTCCTCTCATTCTTGTTGGTTCCTTGATGTGCTGGCTTAGAAATTGTCTTGTTGCCACGCCCAGCAGCTTAGCTCTCCATGTTTCTGGTCCTCCATGCGGATCCCTGTTCTCCTAGTCTATTTTCCTATAGTTGAAGTGTCCCATGATTAGTAGTCCAGATTCATTCCTGCTGGCAAAAGAAGCTGCTCTCTCTATCATGTTAATGGTGGCCATGTTGTTTCTATCATATTCCTGTCTGGGTCTTCTGTCATTTGGTGGTGGATTATATATGACTACGACTATAATTTTTTGTCTTCCAGTTGTTATGGTACCTGCTTTGTAGTCACTGAAACCCTCACAGCCCTGAATAACCATCTCAAAGTCCCAGCCCTTTCTTACAGCAGAGCTACACCACCTATGTCTCTTCCTTTTCTCTCTTTCCTCGCAACATAATATTTCTGTTGGAACACTGCATTTGTTATGGTTTTCGTTAGCTTTGTTTCTGTTAGTGCTATTATGTCTGGGTTTTCTTCTAGAACTCATTCTCCAAGCTCATTTGCTGTATTTGTAATTCCATCTATGTTAGTGTACATTGCTCTGAGGCTCACTTTCTTCTGTCCCTTCCCAAGTCATTTCCTTGGTGAGTGTTCTGCTTGTGGGGGAAGCTGTCCCATGGGTGTGAGGAATTGTGAGGTGGATAACAGGGTCTCAGAGGATGCTGGGGCGAGGGGCGGGGGGTCAAGTGAAGGGGGGCAGGGAGGGTATGGGATGAAGGGGGAGGGAGGACTTGAAGGAAAAGGGGGGACATGGCAGGAGGAGGGGAGGGGTAACAGGGAGGGAATGGGGTATGGGGGTAGGGAGATTTGGCTGAGGATTTGAGTGGGGGCAGGGAGGGTTTGGGGTAGAGGGGTTTTCTCTGCAGAGGAGGGTGGTGAGGTTGCCCTTCCCTCTGGTGTTACTGGGTAGCTGGTTGTAAGTCCCCCCCCCCCCCCCCTCACCTCTGGGGATAATGTGTTGGGAGCTGTGAGTTCCTGGTTTTCCCCTCTCGCCCTGCGCCTCTTTCTTGCTTCTGCCGCCATGGATCTCTCCTCTCTCGTCATGTCCCTCTCGAGAAATACTTTTTTGAATTCTCCCCTATGTTGCAGGCGGCTTTTCCTTGTTAGAATCAACTCCTTCGTGTTCTCATTTGCAAACACTATCTTTAACACACGATCTCGGTCTTTGTTGTACCAGCCTAGCCTGAAAAACTTCTCAATTCTATGCTCAGCCCCTTCCATCTCTAGTGTCTTCAGTATTTCATTCACTGCTGCGTTGTCCTTATCATTCCACTCTGTCCTGTTGAAGCCTTCCTGCTCTTTAATACCCACAGCTACCATTGATCTTTTTCTTTCCAGCAGCTGGCTAGTGGAGCGTGCCTCTTCCTGTGAGGTGGCTGCTTTCATGGCTATGTCCATCATTGTGAACATTACATCAGAGTTATTTTTTTTAGCATTTCTGCAAATGTTGCTTATATATATGCTTATAAATATATATATATATATATATATATATATATATATATATATATATATATATATATATATATATATATATATATATATATATATATAAATATATATATATATATATATATATATATATATATATATATATATATATATATATATATATATAAATGTTGCTTATATATTACTTTTTCCACTTTCCCCATGGATGATTTCCTCCTCTGGCCATCATACTTGCCCCTGTTCCTGTTATGCTGTGATAGGATTTGTCAGGAGGAGGGCAAGAGAGGGGATGCGTGGAGAGAGGAGGAGGGCAAGCGGGGTGAGAGAGAGAGAGAGAAAGAGAGAGATAAGGAGAGAGAGAGAGAGAGATAAGGAGAGAGAGAGTGTGTGTTTGTAGGGGAAGGGATGCCTGGGAAACTGGGGATGGCGGGAGGGGGTGGGAAGGGGCAGAGATGTAACTGCAGGTCAGGTGGTCAGATGATGGGAGGGAGTGTGTGTGTGTGTGTGTGTGTGTGTGTGTGTGTGTGTGTGTGTGTGTGTGTGTGTGTGTGTGTGTGTGCGTGTGTGTGTGTGTGTGTGTGTGTGTGTGTGTGTGTGTGTGTGTGTGTGTGTGTGTGTGTGTGTGTGTGTGTGTGTGTATGTGTGTTTGTGTGTGTGTGCGTGTGTGTGTGTGTGTGTTTGTGTGTACTCACCTAGTTGTGCTTGTGGGGGTTGAGCTCTGGCTCTTTGGTCCCGCCTCTCAACCGTCAATCAACAGGTATACAGGTTCCTGAGCCTATTGGGCTCTATCATATCTACACTTGAAACTGTGTATGGAGTCAGCCTCCACCACATCACTTCCTAATGCATTCCATTTGTCAACCACTCTGACACTAAAAAAGTTCTTTCTAATATCTCTGTGGCTCATTTGGGCACTCAGTTTCCACGGTTGTGTGTGTGTGTGTGTGTGTGTGTGTGTGTGTGTGTGTGTGAACTCACCTAGTTGTGTTTGCGGGGGTTGAGCTCTGGCTCTTTGGTCCCGCCTCTCAACCGACCAATCAAGCACACTGTGTGTGTGTGCGTGTGTGTGCGTGTGTGTGCGTGTGTGTGTGTGTGTGTGTGTGTGTGTGTGTGTGTGTGTGTGTGTGTGTGTGTGTGTGTGTGTGTGTGTGTGTGTGTGTGTGTTGTGTGTGTGTGTGTGTGTGTGTGTGTGTGTGTGTGTGTGTGTGTGTGTGTGTGTGTGTGTGTGTGTGTGTGTGTGTGTGTGTGTGTGTGTTTGTGAGTGTGTGAGCAGAAAGGGGGGGGGGTAGAGGAAGGAGAGGGGAAGAGAGGTTGGAGAGAGGAAGGAGAGGGAGAGAGAGGATGGAGAGGGAGAGCGGGAAGGGGAGGAAGAGCGAGGGAGGAGAGGGAGAGAGGAGGACCCAGCAAACACAAATCATCTACACAACGTTCGCCTATCTCTTGCCATAGGTGTGGGAATGATTTGCATTGAGAATGGTGCAGGAAAGCCTTTGAGAAACTTTTACTCAAAAAATCCAAACACAAAGGTTTAATTATAAATTGTTTTTCTACAATTATTTTCTTCCAAATGTAAAACAAATAGTTTTTACATGTTTAAATATAAAATTTATGGTGTTTTTTTGTAAAATTCATTAATAAATTGTGAATGATATATATTGGCTGAGTGAAACCTTTATAATCCATTTAGTTATAATTTGAACAGAAAAAAGTATTTTTCCAAATTTTCTAAAAATTGCTCTTTTTACCACAATTTGACTCCTTATACATTCCACTAAACACTATATCATGTTTAAATATATAATTTATGTATTATTCTCTAAAATAATTTATATAAATTATATAAGTTGTTGGAAAGTGGTGTTAAGGATTCTGAAAACATTTTGTTGTGTTAATATGTTCTTATTAACTATGTCTCAAGTTCACAGTTTATCAAACAAGAATATTAACATTCGTCAACTCTTAAAATCTTATATGTTATCTTGCTGGTGCAAAAAAGGGTGAATCTTTAGGAACAGCTATAGTATCTATATATCACAAATGGTGTTTTCCCTAACTCAAACAATGTAGGGTTTATTATTCTACACATATTTCTAATGACTCTTAGATGTTTACATTCTCTGAAGTATAATTGTGAAGGCTGTGTCCATCACTCTCAACACAGATTCTTAAACTCGTCTCTGCAGGTTCAACTATATAATTAGTTTCCATTTTGAATTTCCATGGACATTTGTATCCAAAATGAAACCAATGTGGTTTCCTTCAGCGCCTTCAGCCAGCACATTTGCTCATTCATTTCCACAGATTCCAACAAGGTAGGGGATTTACAGAAATTTGTATATTCATATTGTTATATATTAAAAATATGAATGCAGTTCAATATGATAAGACAAATACATGAGTTTATGATAAATTCGTTTTCTGTGATATACCATTGATATGCTCTTTTTTTCTTTAAACGGCAGACTAAACTAAAGTGCTCACATCAACAGATTTGATGTATAAATGGTCAACGCTCAACAGAGTTAGTATAAATGTATTAGTATAAATCTTACTTGTCTCATTGTTAATTCACATTCAATGTCAACTTGTGGTTTTGATGTGGCACGTTTGGCCAAGACACCCCACCCCATTATGCACCCCATACCCATCTTGTGGGCGGTTGTGGAAAGGGTTACAGAGGCACATAATGGGCTCAGGGACTGAACCCCACAATTCATTTAGCTAAGCAAGTTACAATCTTGATGAGCTAGTTACAAAATTCAATATAAGTCATCACATCAACAATGGGTTCGAGATCGACCTCAAGTACAGGTTCTAAATTAAGCAACTGACATATGTGGAGAGCTAGTATCAAAATTTATATGTTTGTCCTGCACACCGTCCCCCATCCAGTGGGCAGCGGTGGATAGGTTACAATCACTTAGTTGTTATCTACAGTTAGCAAACTGGGGATATTTGGCTAAAATTTCTGGTAGCAGATCATTTTGAATGAAATATTGACACATCGCTGGAACATTGGTTATAGAATTGTCTCTAAATTCATGTATCTTTTCGCACTCCATCACATAGTGACGGAGGGTGTGCGAATAATTTTGTTGACACAGTTTACATTTGGTCAGGTCTACATCAGCAGATAATGAGAATTCCCAGAGATACTTGTAACCGAGTCTAAGCCGAGCAGTAGTAACATCTAGAAGTCTGCTGATTTTATTGGATGATCCATAGATGTGTGGCTCCTCTTGTATGATATGTATGATAGATGGAATTACTAGTTCCAGTTTCTAGGCAGGCGATGAGTACTCACAATAACCTTAATTAAGCGTCAAAACAAAAATGTGTATACTCTTTTTACTCTCCTGACCTTAGTTCTCGAGCTATGTATTTCATTTTGGTACCAACGTGTTCGCAATAACATTCTCTAGAAGAAAATCAGCAAAAACGGTCACCAAAAGTTATATGAATACCAGCACCCAATAAATACCTACGTAGATGACTCGCCGTGAGTGCCCAAGAGCAACAAAATGTTTTTACTCTTGGGATTGTTATCACTTCCACACTTGTCCTACAGCGTTAATTTTGGTATCAATGTACTCGCAATGAAATTCCCAACACGGTGATATGAATATAAACGTAGAATAATGGTCGCTGCCCACCCGCAAGAGTGTGGGAAGTGGCGGAACTGTTACCCAGTATTGGTGACAAGACGACACATGGGCGATACAGTGCTTTGAAAGTTTATAATTATATCACTGTCCTGACATTATTATTGTATGTACGTCATTCATTTTTGTGCCAATGTTTTCGCAATAGAATGTTCTATGAGCCCGTAGGTAAAAAAGAGCAACAAAGCGTAAGATAGAATAGCACCATATATAAAACAACGCTGGTACATATCAGTGAGCGTCAAACACACACGAAATGTGTGTGTTTGATGGTGGTCAAACGATGTTTGATGTGTTTGATCAGGTGATGTCCTGATCCGCATAATTAAAGTATGAATTATGTTGAGAAAAAATAAGAAAAAAGGGAAAAAACAGGGGTGGGAGAAACATGACAGAAAAAGAGTAAAAATACAATTTGGTCAACAAAACAGCATTGTTTAAAATAAAAGATATGGATTGACATTTTGGGGGTTAGGTTGGTAGGTTACATTGAGTTAATTAGGTAGTACTTAGTGTTTATCTGTTATAGATAGGAGCTGCCTGGTATGGGCCAATAGGCCTTCTGCAGTTACCTTTGTTTTTATGTTTTTGCCCTGTAACCTAAATGGTTAGAGAGGCACATATATGGGCTTAGGGACTGAACCCCACACTACATTTAGCTAAGCTGGTTACAATCTTGATGATATAGTTACAAAATTCTGTATAAGTCGTCACATTATCAATGGGTTCGAGATCAACCACAATTTCCTGAATAGATATAACAAAGGGGATATTAATAGGGTATTAAAATTGTCAACACAAGATAGAACACGAAACAATGGGTATAAATTGGATAAGTTTAGATTTAGGAAAGACTTGGGTAAATACAGGGTCAGTAACAGGGTTGTTGATTTGTGGAATTTTTCTTAACTTATAAATTTATCTTTATTTATCTTAAACTGGTTGGGAGAGGTACAGTTTTTAACATAATTGGGAAGGTCATTCCACATTCGAGGTCTCTTGATTTGTAAAGCATTTCTAGTTTGACTAAGTCGTACTCTTAGAATATCAAATAGGTATTTGTTTCTGGTGTGGTGCTCATGGGATCTGTTACAACCTTCTAGGAAGCTTTTAAGGTCAGGATTGACATTACAGTGCAGCGTTTTATATATATAAAATACACATGAGAGTATGTGCAGGGACTTAATATCTAACATATTCAGAGATTTGAGTAAGGGGTCCATATATACTGTCCGGTTGCCTGAAATGCTATAGGCCTACTATAGTGGCTTTAGGTATTGTATGCACTAGCTCTATCTATAAATCCAACATTATGTTTGTAAATCAACTATGTATGTACTTTCCTGAATAAAATTGACTTTACTGTACATTTATATTCTCTGTGGATTTGTTACCCCTATCGTTTGGGAGAAAAAAAATGACTAATACGTTCGGCGAATGACTTTGACTTCAACTTCACTTTGACTTCGTTCATGTCATCGTATTTTCCGTAATATATAAAGGTTATGACAATGCAATTATATTATTGTGTGCAAATAAGTTTGAAATTTCATGTACCCTAAAAATATTAAAATAAAGAATAAGAATAATTAAATAATTGTTGTAGTAAATTGTCACACGTTCATCATACGCAAACGAACACACAGTTTGGAGCGTCAGTACAAGACCGCCGCCATTTTAAAACACGGCTTCGAATGTAAGTAATGTTTTTCTCGTACTAACACTGTGTTATACAATAGATTTGGTCTTGAATTCACAAATTTAGTTGTTACATCTGACAGAGTATGTTAGACGGTGTAATGCTGGTCCATGTTAACGTATTTGTGGGCTTGGTTGGTTTAAATGTGGAGGCGAGGCCTGGCAGTGCTGGTGTATGTGGAGGCGAGGCGAGGCCTGGCAGTGCTGGTGTATGTGGAGGCGAGGCCTGGCTGTGCTGGTGAGTATGTGGAGGCGAGGCCTGGCAGTGCTGGTGTATGTGGAGGCGAGGCCTGGCAGTGCTGGTGTATGTGGAGGCGAGGCCTGGCTGTGCTAGTGTGTATGTGGAGGCGAGGCCTGGCTGTGCTAGTGTGTATGTGGAGGCGAGGCCTGGCAGTGCTGGTGTATGTGGAGGCGAGGCCTGGCTGTGCTAGTGTGTATGTGGAGGCGAGGCCTGGCTGTGCTAGTGTGTATGTGGAGGCGAGGCATGTACAACACTCCCCAATAGGAAGAAAACCCACTGGGTTCTAGGCTAGGTTAGGCTTATCTGTAATAATTGAATTAAGCCTAGCAAAGCCTAGAACCTAGTTCAGTAATTTAAAAAATGTTGTAACTTGAAAAATGCCATTCAATACATTACACAATTTAAATATTTTCAGGCAATCAACACAACCCTCATGTTGGCTAACCCTCTCTCATGTTGGTCAATAATTTAATTATTTTTTTTATGGAGTAATCTTTGCTGTTGAAATGTAGTCTTTTTGAGACTACATTTCAAATGTAGTGTGTGTGGAGGCGTGTATGTTAGGTATTACCTAATATACACGGTGTAATATATCTATCTGTGTGAAATAGATTAAATCCATTTATTTGATATTCAGCTAATAGTTCTGTATTTTCTACATTCATCCATGTTTTGGTAAGTGCAATAATATGTATTGTTTCATTGCAGATTAGAGATTCAAGATAGTTCTAGATTTCCGAAGTACTGAAACGCGCGCCATACAGGCTTGGTGGATCTAGGTGCAAGGTAAAATTATTTACATTTACTTGTTTTGTATTAATGTTTTGTATTTATATGCATATATGCATTTATATGCATTATTCTATAGAATAATAGATCTCGTAATAATTTTGCAAAAATAGTGGCATTTACTATTTTTAAAAGATTATTAAAAAATTTACTGATATGGTGCATTCGGAAGGGCGAAGAGGGAGAACGGCCTGTTGACATAGCTCGGGTGCAGGGGGGGGGGGGGGGGGGTTGTGTAAAAGCCTGGTTTGTGCCTCGGAGAGGCTATAGGATCCAGTAAGTTCAGTAGAACTTCGGTTTCAACCCTTTTACCCTGTTGTAGCTCAGTCGATTAAGGCAGTGTCTGGGATGCTCCCGGACGCAGGTTCGAATCCTCGTCACGGCCCTTGTGGATTTGTTCATTTGATGCATCACGTTATTGTGATCTGTGTGTGTAATTCTTCACTTGCTACAGCAACAGGAATGTGTGTGTATGTATTTGTGTTGTTGAATATGACCGAAAGTGTAAGATTAATGATTCTAACACAAATCGTCTGAATATTTGTTTTTCTTCACTGTCGAGAGTAGTTAAAAAAATTTACTCAAGTTTATTTTCACACTTTATTTATGGTCCTTAAGTCCCTCTCCTTAATGCTGCTGCTGTTTCTCGCATCTTTGCATCGCTTGTATGTTTGGGGGTTTGGCCTCTTGCTATATATTGATTCCATTTGTGTGTGTTTGGGTCTCAGGCCCTCTCGCAATTTCTGTTGAACAAACCCCTTTTCCTAGTTCTGCATCTCTCCTTTGGTACAAATTTTGTTGTGCTTTTATCATATATTTCACAAAACTTGACATACATTTCATTTACTTCATGTCCTATCAGCAAGTGTTTGTCAAATTCTTTAAGGAAAGTTTATCATCCTGATTGCAGATCTCTAGCGATATTATGTCAACTTCTTGTGGATTCGCAATCATTATTTAATTTACCTTTAGGTGTTCTTTCACCAGCACAGCAACACTGTACCTCTCCCAACCAGTTTAAGATAAAAACTAAGCACTAACTAATTAACTCAATGTAACCTACCTTACCCCCAAAATGACAACCCATGTCTTCTATTTTAAACAATGCTGTTTTGTTGACCAAATTGTATTTTTGTTTTTTTCTGCAATGTTTCCCCCCCCCCCACCACTCTACCACCACATTGAGTTTAGTAGCTCTGTGCACGTCAGGTGCTGTTTAATATACAGACCTACTCCTCCATTTGACCTAGTTTCTCTATCACATCTATATCACTTTGTGCTTTAGCCCTGGTGGAGCTTGGTCCACCAGGCTGTTGTTTGGAGTGGCCCGCAGATCCACATACAGTCTGCATATGATATACAGTCTGTTGATCAATTAAACTACAGTAGTTAGTTTTTATCATCCGAATGCACCAATATGTGTTCATTCTTCCCAGATGAAGGAACTAGGTAATATTCATCATCTGAATGCACCATCTGATGCTTTAACACACTCATGATACACGAGAGGTTTAAAAAACTTTTAAAACTTTTAAAACTTTTTGACCTATGTATTTAAAAGCAATTCTAAAGTTAAAAAGTGTAGCATAGGCCCCTCGCAGAATGTTCTTAATATGATCCTCAGGTTATAGTTTTCTATCTAAAACCACCCCTAGATCTCTTTCTTGATCAGAATTCTTTATAGATCTCAGTGGCTCGATCATAGAAACTGCTCTAAATCCTTGTTGGCCTGGATTGTGGAGGTCATTGGTCTCTATAAAACTAGTAATCTGACTCCTGATCACTCTCAAATAATTTTATTATGTGGGATGTTAGTGCAACTGGTCTATAATTCTTTGCCAATGCTTGTGTTGTGTTGTGTTGTTTTGGTAGTGATGTGCAATGTGTTGTTTTGGTAGTGATTCGTCCAGTTCTGGTAGTAGTGCGGTTGTTGTGTAGTGTAGTACTTGTGTGCTTGTTAATGACTTGTATTCCAGTCTTGTGGGTATCTCCTTTCCCCTACGGGCCAACTGCTTTGTTCTTACCTAGCATTTTGCTTTGTTTGGGTATGAATGTTTGTGTGCTGTATATTTTGCAAAATTTGCCATATATCTCATTATTTACTCCTCTGCCTAGCAACAAGTCTGTCTAATTATACTCATTAACTGTTTTTCAAAGTTCCCCATAGTGTCCTTTATTGAAATCGAGTTCATGAACCGTTTCAATGTTCTTATTTTCTTCTAGATTATATCTTAAAGTATATTTGAATGTTATTGTTATTATTGTTATTAAATGTTATTGTGACATTGCATTGCAATTGAGCTATGTTGTTTACCATACCGTTCATTTCGTGAGTATAAGTATAGATGCCACACTTGTGACAGGTAAAACCATGCCTTTTTTGAAAAACAGCACCGTCTGTTGCACGTAAGAGCAACCCACACTATATTATGTTGCGATATTATTTCAATATTTCCGATTGTATTGATAATTTGAATTTTCATAGATTTCAATTTATTTTCATTTCGATTTAATAATTTTGTGTGACATTGCATTGAAATTGAGCTGTGTTGTTTACCATACTGTTCATTTCATGAGTATAGTTTATTTTTTTATTTTTTTCATTTCATTTTTTTAGCTGTTCTTATTTTTCAGTGATGGGAATATCAGATCATTTGATGTTCCCAATTTTCTGATGGAAGCATCAGACCATTATAGAATGCATCGGATGAGGTAGTTTGGAATGGTGGGGAGGACGAGAGGGGGGTATGGTGGGGAAGACGAGGGGACAGAGGAGAGGGTAATGGTGGGGAGGACGAGGGGACTGGGGAGTTGGGGATGGTGGGGACAGGGGAATGCTGGGGAGGACAAAGGGACAGGTGAATGGGAGATGGTGGGGGAGGAAGAAGGACAGGGGAGGGGAAAATGGTAAGGAGGACGATGGGACAGGGAAGTGGGAATAGTGGGGATGATGTGGGGACAGGGAAGTGGGAAGGACGAGAGGACTGTGGAATGGGGAATAGCAAAGTGAATTATAATTATATATATTAATTAATTCTTATAAATTTCCAGAAGCCTGTATCAACACCCACACTAATGCAACTGAAAGAGATGTTGAGACAAGTATTGCTGATATGTTGAAGAACGCCCCAAACAAACTCGGTGGAAACAGATACAAGGTAAAGTTTGCCAATTTGCTGTAGTCAAATTCAATTTCTTTTTAGTAATCTTCGAGAACATTTATGCTATGAATAAGATAAAATAATGTAACTGATTTTGATTTATTTACTATTTATTATTTATTTACCGTTATTAGTATAATAGATCTCGTAATAATTTTGCAAAAATAATGGCATTTACTATTTTAAAAAGCTCGGGTGCAGGGGGGGGGGTTATGTAAAAGCCTGGTTTGTGCCTCGGAGAGGCTATGGGATCCAGTAAGATCGTCCTTCCTTTCCTCCCTAGAATCTGGATGTAGCAGGTGCTCAATTGTCAAAAGTGAAAAATTGGTTTTGTCTTCCGAATGCACCATTTCTGTAAATTTGCTAATAATCTTTTAAAAATAGTAAATGCCATTATTTTTGCAAAATTATTACGAGATCTATTATACTAATAACGGTTTGATAAAATACAGTAGACTGCCTACTGGTTTTACCTGTAATAAGGTTTGATACAGATGATTATGATTATGGTTTTGGCCTCCACCACCCTCTCACCTAACTTGTTCCAACCATGTCTACCACGGTTTTGTCTTCCGAATGCACCATTTCTGTAAATTTGCTAATAATCTTTTAAAAATAGTAAATGCCATTATTTTTGCAAAATTATTACGAGATCTATTATACTAATAACGGTTTGATAAAATACAGTAGACTGCCTACTGGTTTTACCTGTAATAAGGTTTGATACAGATGATTATGATTATGGTTTTGGCCTCCACCACCCTCTCACCTAACTTGTTCCAACCATGTCTACCACGGTTTTGTCTTCCGAATGCACCATTTCTGTAAATTTGCTAATAATCTTTTAAAAATAGTAAATGCCATTATTTTTGCAAAATTATTACGAGATCTATTATACTAATAACGGTTTGATAAAATACAGTAGACTGCCTACTGGTTTTACCTGTAATAAGGTTTGATACAGATGATTATGATTATGGTTTTGGCCTCCACCACCCTCTCACCTAACTTGTTCCAACCATGTCTACCACGGTTTTGTCTTCCGAATGCACCATTTCTGTAAATTTGCTAATAATCTTTTAAAAATAGTAAATGCCATTATTTTTGCAAAATTCCTGAATATTGTCAAAATGACGGAAACCCATATGTCAAAAACACATGGAGATATACCAATCCTGGAAGACATTCTTCCATCCCCACTTGAAACTGTTGAGCAGGTGGAAAGTCTGTCACATGAGCTAAAAGTTAACAGTGAATATAAAAAGAGTATGGTAAGTGTTGCTTAATTCTTTTAGCCTGAGTATGGTAAGTGTTGCTGAATTTTTTTAGCCTTGTACATATGTCTTTTGATTAGTTTTTTTGCAGATGAAGGAAGGTGGGGTGGCACATAATTGATTGTTCAGTGTTATGTTTAAGGTACAAATAAAACAAAAGCAAAAGTTACTCAAATTCGTTGATTTTTGTAATAGTTAAGAAGGAAAATATTTTAATGCTATTTATTTAATACAGTTGGAAATTAGAAAATCTTATGTTGAGATTGAAAGATATATATTATTCTCTATTACCTTACAGCTTATGCATTATTTTAACAGGTCCAGACGCTGTCTCAAATGGGCGGTGCAAGCTGTGGAGACACAGTGAGACGAATGATGAGGAGGATAGGGACCTATGGGGTCTGGTCTCAGTATTCACTCGTTGGGCGCAAGAGGAAACGTGTCTTCAAAACCTTGGATATTTGTAATGTAATAATAAGTACGTAAATTTGACATTTTTTTGGATTATATATATGTCTGCATGTATTATGTATTATACTTGCATGCTTGTTAATGACTTGTATTCTAGTCTTGTGGGTATCTCCTTTCTCCTACGGGCCAAATGCTTTGTTCTTACCTAGCATTTTGCTTTGTTTGGGTATGAATGTTTGTGTACCTTCATTGTATATTTTGCAAAATTTGCCATATATCTCATTACTCCTCTGCCTAGCAACAAGTCTGTCTAATTATACTCAATAACTATTTTTCAAAGTTCCCCATAGTGTCCTTTATTGAAATAGAGTTCATGAACCGTTTCAATATCCTTATTTTCTTCTAGATTATATCTTAAAGTATATTTAAATGTTATTGTGACATTGCATTGCAATTGAGCTGCGTTGTTAACCATTCTGTTCATTTCATGAGTATATTTTATTTTCTATTTTTTCATATCATTTTTTTTATCTGTTTTTATTTTTCAGTGATTGGAATATCAGATCATTTGATGTTCCCATCAGAAAATTGGGAAAGTCAGATCTTTTGATGTTCCCAATTTTCAGATGGAAGCATCAGACCATCATGGAATGCATGGGATGAGGTAGTTTAGAATGGTGGGGAGGACGACAGGGGGGATGGTGGGGAAGACGAGGGAACAGAGGAGAGGGTAATGGTAGGGAGGACGAGGGGACAGGGGAATGGAGAATGCTGGGGAGGACAAAGGGGACGAGGGGACGGAGGAAGACTGGAGAACAGGGGAACACCTAAATAAAAGCCAACAATGTTATTACTCTGTGGCTTCTTGTCTCCTGACAAAAAGAATTATAATTATATATATTAATTAATTCTTATAACTTTCCAGAAGCCTGTATCAACACCCACACTAATGCAACTGAAAGAGATGTTGAGACAAGTATTGCTGATATGTTGAAGAACGCCCCAAACAAACACGGTGGAAACAGATACAAGGTAAAGTTTGCCAATTTGCTGTAGTCTAATTCAATCTCTTTTTAGTAATCTTTGTGAACATTTATGCTATGAATAAGATAAAATAATGTAATTGATTTTGACTAAATATGTAGATATATTTAATTTTCTGAGCACTAATAATGAAAGAAAACCAAAATAAGAGGTGGCTACTATCTCTAATAATGGGCTGGAATAATACAGGATATAATAATATATATATATATATATAAATATATATACATATATTTATATAT
>NC_091176.1:34386083-34403583 GCF_040958095.1 Procambarus clarkii
TCACATATTAATGTCACAATTATGCCCACACAAATGTTTTCTTTTACAGCATATATAATATGTATTCAGATTTTTCATCAATATATACACGCACCCACTCATTTTGTACAGGTGTTTGCACTATTATTAGACGTTTAGAAGTCCTGGAGACAGTGGTAGTCATTGAAGCAGTTGACAAAGGGGAGCACACGGGGACGGCACATGCTTCATACCATGTTTGTAGCGTTTTACGTTTCTGTGGTCTCATTTGTGTGTACTTGAAAGCCATCCCTGTAAGTGAGCCTGGGTGTAGCAGCATGGGCATGGTGCAGTATCGGGATCATAATAGGTCTTTGGTTGCCACGGAAACTTGGTTTACGACCTGTTTTCACCGGATACATATTGAAATTGTTCAGCATGGTTACGTCAACAAAGTGAAAAAAACTTTTATTGGTCCACAGCACTGTTTTCCATACATACTCAACAGCGCCCACCATCATGTTACAATTTTCAACCAAATGCTGATGTTATAGTCCATAACGCATTCTGGTTTATATATTGGTTGTTTCGTTGTTCGGTTCACCTTGCCACTGTGCACCATTTTACCAGTGTGAACGGTTGTCAACATGTTCACTTCTCTCCTGTCTTTCCACCGCACTGAGAGTATTTGATCACTTTTTCTTAGCTGGCAGTCACCAACTTCAATATTATTATCAAACACTGGCATTTCCTTTCTTTTAGCCTTTGCTGTGCCACACACTCCAGTTCTATTTTCAAGCTAGAACCTAGTTAGCAAGACACTTGTATTATAGTTATCTGTGTATAAAATGTGACCATTTTTCAGCCATGGTGCAAGCGTGTCTTCACCACACTACCTGAGAAACCATGTTGGTCATTACCGGGAATGTCTACGTTGCTAGCATTATACAGAATCATGTGTAACACAATTCCCGTTTGAAGGTCACAGACAACAAAAAATTTCAATCCAAATCTGTGGCATTTGAAGGGAATATACTGCTTGAAGGCAACACGTCCTTTGTAAAGAACACTGGATTCGTCAATCACCAGCTTCTGAGCTGGTACGTAGAAATCTCTGAACTTTCCAATCAGTTCATTGAGAACGGGCCTTACTCTCCAAAGTCTATCATCCTCTGTCCGATCTTCATTACTTGCCAAATGAAGACACCTGTGAAGTATCTGAAACCTGTCTCGAGACATATATTTTCCGAACATAGCTATTGGAACACATTAGTCTTTGCTTCAATAATCTGAAATGACGTGTTTTGCACAATGTGTCATCAACATACATCGTACAAGAAATACATACATATCATCTAAATCAATGTTTTTCCAACACTCTAATCGAGTTGAGCCATTAGTGAAATACCTGGCTTCAATTTGGTAGGACATAGGATCTACAGTTTCATCAAGCTGACCTTATGCCATTAGTACTGTATGACAGTTTAGTTAGTTTAGTTCATTTATTGTGCATCCCCATACCCATCTTGTGGGGGGTATTGGAAAGGGTTACAGAGGCACATAATGGGCTCAGGGACTGAACCCCACATTTCATTTAGCTAAGCAAGTTACAATCTTGATGAGCTAGTTACAAAATTCAATATAAGTCCCTACACCGACATTGGGTTTGAGATCGACCATAAGTACAGTTTCTAAATTAAGCAGTGTCAATTTCACTTTGCCTCAGATCTACAGGATCTTGTTGAAGATTTAGTTTTAACAAAAAAGTGAAACACGAGAACATGAACTAATAGGGTTGAGATAGGAGGAAAACCTTTGGGGAAGATAAAAGAGCTTAGGAGACATGTTCGCTACCTTCATTTCTTCATGTGAGTTCATTTTAGTTTAAAGTTTTTCAAATGTAAAATAAAATACTACTGTCATAAACCTTGTATTGGGTGGCTCAGGCATTCAGTTTACAACTCAGTAATTGTTTACTGAACGTCGAAATCACTTCATGTGTGATTATTTAGTTTAGTTTTAAAGTTTTCCAATCTTAAAATAGTACTATCATCATCAACAACGTATTGGATGTCTTAGACATTCAGTTTTACAACTCAGTAAGCGTTTACTGAACGTGGGAATCATTTCATGCATGTTCATTTTTTAGTTTAGTTTAAAGTTTTCCATCTTAAATTAAATACTGCTATCATCATCCATGCATTGGCTGGCTCAGGCATTTAGTTTAAAACTCACTTGCCTAAACACGCAAGAGAAGTTATACAACTTTAGAACACTTTCCCACCAGGAGACTCGAACCCTAGCCAGCACAGAAGCCTTCCAGCAACTGGCATAAAGGTACGCCTTTAACCCACTGCACCACGCTCAGACCCTTAAAAGAGATGGTAATTTCAGGGTATTTAAATACTCCAAAGATTACCACCTCCCAACGGCAACTGGAGCAAGTGAGGGATCACTTACGTTTTTCATCAAGTCCCTGTTAATATGGGAGAACTGTTAATATGCAAGTTGTGCATCAAGCATAGACACAGAGTTCTCCCATATTTACAGGGACTTGATGAAAAACGTAAGTGATCCCTCACTTGCTCCAGTTGCCGTTAGGAGGTGGTAATCTTTGGAGTGTTTAAATACCCCGAAATTATATATATATATATATATATATATATATATATATATATATATATATATATATATATATATATATATATATATATATATATATATATATATATATATATATATATAATGTGTTTACCTCGTTTATGGCGGCCTGGGGAAATGTGAAGTGGGGAATTGATGACTGGCAGCTGCATGGGAGGGGAGTGAGGGGAGGGTGGGACATATGACCACACCTTAATGTGTGAGGCATCAAAGACCACACACCAGTACAGTTCTCCTACATTGCGGTATGTGGGCTGCCTCATGGTCTATGTGTCGCTGCTGCTATATGGCAAAGTGAGCTGTGACAGGAGTAAGTATGGTACACCGTATTGCAGTCCTCCAGACACACGGAGTAAGTGTGTGAAATTGACAGGTGAAAGATACAGGCTGTCACCTGTTGAGGGGGAGGGGGGCTGAGGGGAAGTGGGGTGGGAGGGGGAGGCGAGAGATATGACCCCACCAGCTACTGCACACAGAACGTCGGACAGTAGCAAGCTCCTAGACTCTCCCCTTGAAAAACGATTAAGGTTAATAGACCACATCCGCCTGTTGCAGCCCCAATACGACCTGGTCTGTCACCTAGAAAAAATAATGACCCCACTGTCAAAACACAAAATTGAAAACAGCTGTTCCTTCCCCATCTTAAGTGCCTTGCTCTCCTACCCTCTCAGGACCTTCTCAGGTCGAGGGAAAGCCTCCCTCCCTCAACCCCTCAACATATCTGGGCCATGTAGGCACCCTCCCTCCCCCCCCTCCATCCTCTACATAACCTAGTTAGTCTCATCTATTGATTAAACTATATATATATATATATATATATATATATATATATATATATATATATATATATATATATAACTGAAAACTCACACCCCAGAAGTGACTCGAACCCATACTCCCAGGAGCAAACGCAACTGGTATGTACAAGACGCCTTAATCCACTTGACCATCACGACCGGACATAATGAGGTGATAGCCGAGGCTATTTGAACCACCCCACCGCCGGCACTCGGATAGTTATCTTGGGCATAGCATTTTACCAAATCACCTCATTCTTTGGGGCACACGTGAGGAACACAAATGCGAACAAGCCTGAATGGTCCCCAGGACAATATGCAACTGAAAACTCACACCCCAGAAGTGACTCGAACCCATACTCCCAGGAGCAAACGCAACTGGTATGTACAAGACGCCTTAATCCACTTGACCATCACGACCGGACATAATGAGGTGATAGCCGAGGCTATTTGAACCACCCCACCGCCGGCACTCGGATAGTTATCTTGGGCATAGCATTTTACCAAATCACCTCATTCTTTGGAGCACACGTGAGGAACACAAATGCGAACAAGCCTGAATGGTCCCCAGGACAATATGCAACTGAAAACTCACACCCCAGAAGTGACTCGAACCCATACTCCCAGGAGCAAACGCAACTGGTATGTACAAGACGCCTTAATCCACTTGACCATCACGACCGGACATAATGAGGTGATAGCCGAGGCTATTTGAACCACCCCACCGCCGGCACTTGGATAGTTATCTTGGGCATAGCATTTTACCAAATCACCTCATTCTTTGGGGCACACGTGAGGAACACAAATGCGAACAAGCCTGAATGGTCCCCAGGAAAATATGCAACTGAAAACTCACACCCCAGAAGTGACTCGAACCCATACTCCCAGGAGCAAACGCAACTGGTATGTACAAGACGCCTTAATCCACTTGACCATCACGACCGGACATAATGAGGTGATAGCCGAGGCTATTTGAACCACCCCACCGCCGGCACTCGGATAGTTATCTTGGGCATAGCATTTTACCAAATCACCTCATTCTTTGGGGCACACGTGAGGAACACAATTGCGAACAAGCCTGAATGGTCCCCAGGACAATATGCAACTGAAAACTCAAACCCCAGAAGTGACTCGAACCCATACTCCCAGGAGCAAACGCAACTGGTATGTACAAGACGCCTTAATCCACTTGACCATCACGACCGGACATAATGAGGTGATAGCCGAGGCTATTTGAACCACCCCACCGCCGGCACTTGGATAGTTATCTTGGGCATAGCATTTTACCAAATCACCTCATTCTTTGGGGCACACGTGAGGAACACAAATGCGAACAAGCCTGAATGGTCCCCAGGACAATATGCAACTGAAAACTCACACCCCAGAAGTGACTCGAACCCATACTCCCAGGAGCAAACGCAACTGGTATGTACAAGACGCCTTAATCCACTTGACCATCACGACCGGACATAATGAGGTGATAGCCGAGGCTATTTGAACCACCCCACCGCCGGCACTCGGATAGTTATCTTGGGCATAGCATTTTACCAAATCACCTCATTCTTTGGGGCACACGTGAGGAACACAAATGCGAACAAGCCTGAATGGTCCCCAGGACAATATGCAACTGAAAACTCACACCCCAGAAGTGACTCGAACCCATACTCCCAGGAGCAAACGCAACTGGTATGTACAAGACGCCTTAATCCACTTGACCATCACGACCGGACATAATGAGGTGATAGCCGAGGCTATTTGAACCACCCCACCGCCGGCACTCGGATAGTTATCTTGGGCATAGCATTTTACCAAATCACCTCATTCTTTGGGGCACACGTGAGGAACACAAATGCGAACATGCCTGAATGGTCCCCAGGACAATATGCAACTGAAAACTCACACCCCAGAAGTGACTCGAACCCATACTCCCAGGAGCAAACGCAACAGGTATGTACAAGACGCCTTAATCCACTTGACCATCACGACCGGACATAATGAGGTGATAGCCGAGGCTATTTGAACCACCCCACCGCCGGCACTCGGATAGTTATCTTGGGCATAGCATTTTACCAAATCACCTCATTCTTTGGGGCACACGTGAGGAACACAAATGCGAACAAGCCTGAATGGTCCCCAGGACAATATGCAACTGAAAACTCACACCCCAGAAGTGACTCGAACCCATACTCCCAGGAGCAAACGCAACTGGTATGTACAAGACGCCTTAATCCACTTGACCATCACGACCGGACATAATGAGGTGATAGCCGAGGCTATTTGAACCACCCCACCGCCGGCACTCGGATAGTTATCTTGGGCATAGCATTTTACCAAATCACCTCATTCTTTGGGGCACACGTGAGGAACACAAATGCGAACAAGCCTGAATGGTCCCCAGGACAATATGCAACTGAAAACTCACACCCCAGAAGTGACTCGAACCCATACTCCCAGGAGCAAACGCAACTGGTATGTACAAGACGCCTTAATCCACTTGACCATCACGACCGGACATAATGCGTTTGTCCGGACCAGTTGCGTTTGCTCCTGGGAGTATGGGTTCGAGTCACTTCTGGGGTGTGAGTTTTCAGTTGCATATTGTCCTGGGGACCATTCAGGCTTGTTCGCATTTGTGTTCCTCACGTGTGCCCCAAAGAATGAGGTGATTTGGTAAAATGCTATGC
Source organism: Procambarus clarkii (assembly GCF_040958095.1). NCBI lineage: Eukaryota > Metazoa > Arthropoda > Malacostraca > Decapoda > Cambaridae > Procambarus > Procambarus clarkii. The sequence continues at coordinate 34,392,184 of NC_091176.1, forward strand.
CCAAGATAACTATCCGAGTGCCGGCGGTGGGGTGGTTCAAATAGCCTCGGCTATCACCTCATTATGTCCGGTCGTGATGGTCAAGTGGATTAAGGCGTCTTGTACATACCAGTTGCGTTTGCTCCTGGGAGTATGGGTTCGAGTCTCTTCTGGGGTGTGAGTTTTCAATTGCATATTGTCCTGGGGACCATTCAGGCTTGTTCGCATTTGTGTTCCTCACGTGTGCCCCAAAGAATGAGGTGATTTGGTAAAATGCTATGCCCAAGATAACTATCCGAGTGCCGGCGGTGGGGTGGTTCAAATAGCCTCGGCTATCACCTCATTATGTCCGGTCGTGATGGTCAAGTGGATTAAGGCGTCTTGTACATACCAGTTGCGTTTGCTCCTGGGAGTATGGGTTCGAGTCACTTCTGGGGTGTGAGTTTTCAGTTGCATATTGTCCTGGGGACCATTCAGGCTTGTTCGCATTTGTGTTCCTCACGTGTGCCCCAAAGAATGAGGTGATTTGGTAAAATGCTATGCCCAAGATAACTATCCGAGTGCCGGCGGTGGGGTGGTTCAAATAGCCTCGGCTATCACCTCATTATGTCCGGTCGTGATGGTCAAGTGGATTAAGGCGTCTTGTACATACCAGTTGCGTTTGCTCCTGGGAGTATGGGTTCGAGTCACTTCTGGGGTGTGAGTTTTCAGTTGCATATTGTCCTGGGGACCATTCAGGCTTGTTCGCATTTGTGTTCCTCACGTGTGCCCCAAAGAATGAGGTGATTTGGTAAAATGCTATGCCCAAGATAACTATCCGAGTGCCGGCGGTGGGGTGGTTCAAATAGCCTCGGCTATCACCTCATTATGTCCGGTCGTGATGGTCAAGTGGATTAAGGCGTCTTGTACATACCAGTTGCGTTTGCTCCTGGGAGTATGGGTTCGAGTCACTTCTGGGGTGTGAGTTTTCAGTTGCATATTGTCCTGGGGACCATTCAGGCTTGTTCGCATTTGTGTTCCTCACGTGTGCCCCAAAGAATGAGGTGATTTGGTAAAATGCTATGCCCAAGATAACTATCCGAGTGCCGGCGGTGGGGTGGTTCAAATAGCCTCGGCTATCACCTCATTATGTCCGGTCGTGATGGTCAAGTGGATTAAGGCGTCTTGTACATACCAGTTGCGTTTGCTCCTGGGAGTATGGGTTCGAGTCACTTCTGGGGTGTGAGTTTTCAGTTGCATATTTTCCTGGGGACCATTCAGGCTTGTTCGCATTTGTGTTCCTCACGTGTGCCCCAAAGAATGAGGTGATTTGGTAAAATGCTATGCCCAAGATAACTATCCGAGTGCCGGCGGTGGGGTGGTTCAAATAGCCTCGGCTATCACCTCATTATGTCCGGTCGTGATGGTCAAGTGGATTAAGGCGTCTTGTACATACCAGTTGCGTTTGCTCCTGGGAGTATGGGTTCGAGTCACTTCTGGGGTGTGAGTTTTCAGTTGCATATTGTCCTGGGGACCATTCAGGCTTGTTCGCATTTGTGTTCCTCACGTGTGCCCCAAAGAATGAGGTGATTTGGTAAAATGCTATGCCCAAGATAACTATCCGAGTGCCGGCGGTGGGGTGGTTCAAATAGCCTCGGCTATCACCTCATTATGTCCGGTCGTGATGGTCAAGTGGATTAAGGCGTCTTGTACATACCAGTTGCGTTTGCTCCTGGGAGTATGGGTTCGAGTCACTTCTGGGGTGTGAGTTTTCAGTTGCATATTGTCCTGGGGACCATTCAGGCTTGTTCGCATATATATATATATATATATGTCGTACCTAGTAGCCAGAACGCACTTCTCAGCCTACTATGCAAGGCCCGATTTGCCTAATAAGCCAAGTTTTCATGAATTAATATATTTTCTCTAATTTTGTATTTATGAAATGATAAAGCTACCCATTTCATTATGTATGAGGTCAATTTTTTTTTATTGGAGTTAAAATTAACTTAGATATATGACCGAACCTAACCAACCCTACCTAACCTAACCTAACCTATCTTTATAGGTTAGGTTAGGTTAGGTGGCCGAAAAAGTTAGGTTAGGTTAGGTTACGTTAGGTAGGTTAGGTAGTCGAAAAACAATTAATTCATGAAAACTTGGCTTATTTGGCAAATCGAGCCTTGCATAGTAGGCTGAGAAGTGCGTTCTGGCTACTAGGTGCGACATATATATATATAAATATATATATATATATAAATATATATATATATATATATATATATATATATATATATATATATATATATATATATATATATATATATATATATATATATATATAACTGAAAACTCACACCCCAGAAGTGACTCGAACCCATACTCCCAGAAGCAACGCAACTGGTATGTACAAGACGCCTTAATCCACTTGACCATCACGACCGGACAAAATGAGGTGATAGCCGAGGCTATATGAACCACCCCACTGCCGGCACTCGGATAGTTATCTTGGGCATAGCATTTTACCAAATCACCTCATTCTTTGGGGCACACGTGAGGAACACAAATGCGAACAAGCCTGAATGGTCCCCAGGACATATGCAACTGAAAACTCACACCCCAGAAGTGACTCGAACCCATACTCCCAGAAGCAACGCAACTGGTATGTACAAGACGCCTTAATCCACTTGACCATCACGACCGGACAAAATGAGGTGATAGCCGAGGCTATATGAACCACCCCACCGCCGGCACTCGGATAGTTATCTTGGGCATAGCATTTTACCAAATCACCTCATTCTTTGGGGCACACGTGAGGAACACAAATGCGAACAAAAAGAGGCGGCTATCACCTCATTTTGTCCGGTCGTGATGGTCAAGTGGATTAAGGCGTCTTGTACATACCAGTTGCGTTGCTTCTGGGAGTATGGGTTCGAGTCACTTCTGGGGTGTGAGTTTTCAGTTGCATATGTCCTGGGGACCATTCAGGCTTGTTCGCATTTGTGTTCCTCACGTGTGCCCCAAAGAATGAGGTGATTTGGTAAAATGCTATGCCCAAGATAACTATCCGAGTGCCGGCGGTGGGGAGGTTCATATAGCCTCGGCTATCACCTCATTTTGTCCGGTCGTGATGGTCAAGTGGATTAAGGCGTCTTGTACATACCAGTTGCGTTGCTTCTGGGAGTATGGGTTCGAGTCACTTCTGGGGTGTCAGTTTTCAGTTGCATATGTCCTGGGGACCATTCAGGCTTGTTCGCATATATATATATATATATATATATATATATATATATATATATATATATATATATATATATATATATATATATATATATATCTACACACAGGATTAACTCTACAGTGCTTACCCATAATTATTCATCTACTCTTCTTCTCCTCTTTTCCTCTTCTCCTATTCTCCTCCTATTCCTTACTCTCCCCACATACCCCCACATACAACTACATACTCTCCTACCCCCACCCCAACATAATCCGTGGTCAAAGACCCCCGCGTAACCAGACACCGGACGCCGACACACATCATACATCCGGGGAATCCCCCAGAACACTATGTGGCTACGTACCTGACCCCCACCTGAGGAGGGGAGCTTAATGAGCTCACCTGTTCAGGTGTTTGGGACGGTCGTAGTCTCATATTTCACTAATAAGAGGCAGGTCAAAGAGCTAGAGCTAAACCCCCTCAAGCACAACTTGGTGAATACAATTAAGTTAATACATTATCGTGCATGTTGTCGAAACGATTATTGTGAAATCTTGACTGGCTATCAATTTCTGTGAGTGATAGACTGTTATCTGTGGGAGCTGTGTACAGTACTCAGTTGCGTGATTGAGTACATAATTGTCGCGCTGTCACTGTGAGCTAAGCCGTCATCACCTCTCAGGCCCTATGTGTGTTGCACCCTCCCTGCAGTCCTCAGTATGTGTGTCCTGTTGTGCTAGTTTTCCGCGTACATAGTGCTGCACGTATGAGTTGCATAGCACATAGATGCTACGGGCGGTCCGTGTCAAGGTTGCCAGAGGAGACCATAGTTTATTCATTATGCCGTGTTGAGCTACATCAGTAGATTCCCGGAGATCACCGTCCTATTAGCTTTGTATGAATGAGGGGGATGAGTACCATTATCTATGTGACTTTATTAATTACACATGAACATTTGAGTCTCCCAACTAATTAGTTTTAGACTGTTGATTATCTGTCTGAGCGAAGAATAGAGTTATACATTCACTAAGTATGTGGTCAGTGACCAGTTGTGAGAGTTGGGATTGCGTCCTGTCAGACCTTTCCCGTGAGTTTCTCCTATCAAAGATGTGTTGTTGTAAGGGTAGTTGTGAGTCAGCGATATCGGTGGGTGTTTCTGGAAATTGAACTGTAGTTTGCTCAAAGATGAGGAGATTGTTGAAAGTGTTAAGGAGTTATGGTCAAGCCTGGTAAGCCATCAGAATGATTTTGTTTGTTTGAGTAGTGGGACTTTTGTAAGGCCGAATGAAAACGTTTGTTTAAGTATTGAACGAAGAGGAAGGCTGCGGAGCACTTTGGTCTGTTAAATCTTTTACCCGCTCGTTTAGTAGAGTTGTATGGACAAATGTTTGTGGGACTGAATAAGTTTGAAGACATTCGACATTTAAAAGCATGTCTGAATGGTTTGCGGCTGAAGTGGCAGAGGCTGTGAACGTATAGGTGCGTGTGAATAAACGTCTTTTTAGGGAACGTTTGTCAAGGTTTATGCTGCAAAAAGAGAAGGCTCCCATGGCTTCTCCCTTGATGGCTGATTTGAGAACGCTCAGTTTGAGAACTGGTTTGGTAGAAGTGTCCAGGACAGGGAAAGTGCTGTGCTTCTTTCGGTGTGAATTAGAGTCTATGTATAGAAAGGTGAGGGTGGATGCATGTTTGCGGGATTCGTTTTCCCTAGTGCTGTGGCCAGTCCAAGGGTTGCCCCATGGGCAAGCACGTCAGGGTCACCCAAGGAGTGTCAAGTTACCAAGACACCAATGCTTCTGGAAGCATTTCGGGAAATCACTGCTTTCCAGCGATTTCTCCAGGGGATAGCAAATTCTTACTTAGTGAAGTGAGTACGGAGGATGTCTGGGGCTTAGTCTGGGTTTTAGGGTAAGGTAAAAACCCATGGAAGTGACGGGCTGCCGGCAGAGTTTTATGTGAGGTTTTGGGTGTGATTGGTGGTGACTTTCTTTAAGTTGTTAGGTACTGTTTGTGGTCTAATCGTCTGTCTTCTTCCCGAAATAGGAGTGTTGTGAAGCTTCTTCGGAAACCTGGTGATCACCCAGATTTTGAGAGTTGGATACCAATTACACTGCTGAATGTTGATTATAAAATCATATCTTTGGTGTTGGCTCGTTGGCCGCAATCAGTTCTTAGTTGAATGGATACTCTTTAACAATATTATTGTGTGCCGGGCATGACTATCATTCAATGAATCAATGCCATTAGGGGATGCTTTGGATTATGCGTCTCGTCATGGAATTGCATTAGCAATGTTGAATATAGATTGCTTAGGCTTTCGATCGTGTCGACCTTGGGTTGGTTTTGGATGTCTTGGCTCAGATAGTGATGACACCCAAAATTGTTTTGTGGATTTTTATGTTGTATGTGCAATGTCAGAGTGGTGTGTGCTGTTGTGAACCCCAAATAGCCTCGTTACTTAGGCTCTGCCCCTAGCTTGAGAGGTATTCCTCATTCAAGCCAACAAAGGAATAAAATAAGTCGTTTAGCATTTCTTGAACAGCAAACCACCATTAGATTATATTAAAACCTACTCATCAGAGTAATGCTCATGTTCCCTGAAATTGCTGCTAAACTTCGGAATGGCCTATTAATATTATGTAATGCTGCAAAGATCATTAAGTAAAAAGCTGTTATTAAAATTTGGAATACCAGTTTGTTCTCTGGTAGGGACACAAATAATAATACAAAAGAAATAAATGCAGACAACAATAAATCACTGCTTATAAGCTTATGGCCACTGGCACACTTAAAATATGTATATGAGAATTCTTAGGGAATAATCACATGCAACACCAGACTCAATAGCAACAATTAATCACAAACAAACAACACCCTACTTAACTTGAGACACATCCCACAGTCACTTCCACCACGCTTCAACTACCTAACGCTGTTCCGCCTCTTCACACATAAGTGTAGCTCAGATAATTAATACCAGTTGCCACAACAACACTTCTTAATAGTTACACTTCCCTACTGAGATAATTACTCTCAAACACTTTTAAAAAAGAGTATGTTATATTTTATACATTTTGGAATAAAAACCCAAATAAATGGGCTTCTCAAAAGGAAAACAATAATTAATGGAAGGCAATACCAAACTGGTAACAGTGACGATCACACCAACGTATGTGTAATTTCCCAGTTAAATAACGGTCCGATCATACAGCCACACACCATTGACTACTTTCGTACAATACAATACAATAGGGAAATGCAATGGCATCACAGAACACACATAATCAGAATGATAAAACATAACATAATACTAATGAGACTGAAAACAGATATATGGAAAGTTTATAGTTTATAGCAAAATGTGGTGTGATGAATGTATAATTATGCATACAGTGTAATAGTTAGGAATCAGGTAAATACCTAGTTCGTAACATTATATGGAAGAGGAATTATTAGAGGCATTAGTGTGTCACTGAGCAGATCTGAAGGACCAGGAAAAGATGGCGACAACACATGGGATTCCCCCAAGTAAGAAAATGTTCATTTATGTCATTCATGCCAATGGGAAAGGAGCGAGGACGTTGGGTGTCAGATGCAAAGGATTGGTGATTGCTAGAGATGCCACTTGGACTAGGATACACCCAATTCGGCGCCACTTAAAAGAAAGTAGAGATCTTGCGTTATGTTAAGGAAACTACTGTGAACTGTGATTGAGACAAGTGCTGCTCACAAGAAGAGGGCGAATGTGGTGTTAACTTTGACTTGTGGAACCAGAAGGGTGGTCAGAAGCCTTTAAGGGAACAACTTATCCTTTTAAAAGATTTCAAGGAGTGTCTAACAGGTGATCAGAAAACGTACTTGGAGGAACAGCAGGTAGAGACATTGGATGCTGCAGCCAACATGGCTGAGGAATACATTTTAACCCAAGATATGTTTCAAAGACCTCAAAACCTTTCACCAAGTATAAGCAGGAGGAAAGAAACACCCCTTATGGTGCCGAGAAGAAATCCCCAGGTAGCCCAAGACGAACAAGCCCAATGAGAGACATAGTGTGTTGGACATGCCGAAAGAAAGGACACGTGTCTGCTAAGTGTAGGAGCAGGACAGGTAACGACCCTCATAGGAAAGTTATGCTGGTGAGTTGTGTGACACCACCAGTGGAAACCCACTACCTATGGACAGATTGGAGGGAGAAACCAGGTTTGTTTGCCCATACACTTCAAAGGGTATGTATCGAGTAACCAGACTGGCAGGTCATTAGTAAATCTCAGAGATAGTGGAGTAGCCCAATCTCTGATTTTTAGGAGTTCATTATCCAGGTAAGTGCCTACTGATGGGAATAAAAGTGTCATTTTGGGAGGGTTTCCCCCTCGACTTACTAAAGGGGTATTTACCCCTTTAGTAGAGGTTCATTTGGAATCACCATATTTCAATGGCAAGCGTACATTAGCAGTAGGGGACCATCTTCCTTTAGATATAGGTAATAATGGCAATGAATTTGCTTTGGGTTTGGACAGTACCCGTCCCATAGTTGTGGCAGATCCTGTAGAAGACGTGGTAATGCCAGCAGTAGCTGTACAAACCAGATCCCAGGTAAAGACTCATTTCAGATTAGATGATTTGTTTAACTTTTCACCTACCCCACATGTTGGCGACAGTACTCCATCTAACTCTCTAGACTCTACTCCAGAACCGAAGCATTGGACTAGAGTAACCTTGATTAAACATGAAGAGAAGGACCCCCAGGTGAAAATACTCGAATACACAATAGAGTCTAGTGCAAAGGAGGGTAATCAGTATTTCTGGTTGGATAAGGTACTGTGCCGGAGGTATCGACAAAGAACACCCTTGACTCCAGAGGGATGTACACAGGTAGTCGTGCCCTCAGTGTTCAGGACCAAGATGTTGGAAACAGTTCATAATGAGTTACGTTCCAGACATTGCCGGATTGCGAAAGCTGTTCATCGCCTAGCCAGGTGTTTCTTCTTCGTCTTCTTTATTTACCTCCTCTTTGCCATAAGATCAATACCGATTGAGTCTCTGGGCCTATCTCCATTCGAGATGGTGTCACTCTCGGTGAGAGGGAGAGACGATTCTCACACGGTGAGAGGACCATTGGAGGTTATCAAGGACCAGTGGGGGGACAAGAAGAGTATCATGGATGCACTGGACTGGTTATCCACGCATAAAGGCAGGTTGTTTGCTGCATGGGAACTAACCAAGGAAAATCTGTTACATTCTCAAGTAATTGTAAAGAAAAGATACGACGAAAAAGCGACACCCAGGGAGTTTCAGGTAGGAGACCTAGTACTGATAATAGGAAGCTTCAGTGCCTAATTTATTGGTCCTTACCCTGTTCTCAAGAAAGCTAATGCTACTAAGTATATTCTTAGCACTCAAGACAGGAAAAAGAAGCAGATGTTGGTACACGTGAACATGGTGAAGCTGTACCAAGGTCGGAACATTCACCCAGTGGGTTGTTTCAAGGGAACAAGATCAAGAGGTGATGGACAACGTTGAGAAATTCCAGGTCTGACGACCGTCCTGAAGCACGACGTTATCTTGTAGAAGGGCGTGAGACCTATAAAGCAACATCCCAACCGACTAACTCCCCATAAAAAAGAGGTGGTAAGACGTGAGATAGACTACATGCTTCAACATAATTTGATCGCACCATGTATTAGTCCGTGGTCATTCCCGGCTGTGCTAGTACCAAAGCCGTGTAATGAGCATAGGTTATGCATAGATTTCCAACAAGTTAACAAGGTGCTGACAGTAGCTAATACATATCCCCTTCCCAGAATAGAGGAGTGTATTGATACCATCGGTAGGGCCACCAACTATATTCATCCTTTTCAAGGGCTATTGGCAGGTACCTCTGCCAGAGCTAGACTTACCTAATTCTGCTTTTGTGACTCATGATGGGCTTTTTTGAGTGTCAATTGATGTCATTTGGATTGAAAAATGCTGCCTCGAGACGTTTCAGCGCTTGTCGATAATTGTACTTTGCGACGTACAGACCATGACATGGTACTCTGCAATGGTCTACGTAGATGATGGGTTAATCTATGATTCCAACTGGGAAGACCATTTGCACCATCAGGAAGCATTCTTTTCCGTTATTCAACATGTTCGAGTTTCAGTCAGTCTGTATAAATCGGAATTTGTTAAGACCACTGTAATCGTTTTAAGACATAATGTTGGTGGAGGACGGATCACCCCGAAGAACAGCAACGTAGAAGCCGTCGATCAGTACCCGACCCCTTCAACACGTAACACGTGTTGCAGGGGTCCTGTGAATCCTGGGTAAGGTCGGATTTTACTATAAGTTCGTTCCGAACTTCTCGACTATTGCAGTGACATTGACTCCCTACTCCTGAAGTAGGGAGCAAAGTTCATGTCGACCAAGGACTGCCAGTTAGCCTTTTAGAGCATTAAATCCATACTGATATTATCTCCCATTCTCATGTCCCCTAATTTCGGCATAGTCATCTTAACCGTCGATGCTTCAAATTACGGGAAGGGGGAAGTATTGTCACAGAATGATACAAAAAGGGAAGAACACACTGTTGCTTATTATTCCTTGAAATCTACAAAATTATTCAGTGATAGAGAATAAAACATTGGTTCTGGTGAGCGTTAAGCAACACTTTGACGTCTTTTTAACGAGAAGCGATAATCCAATTTTGGTCTGATCTGACCACATTCCTTTAAATTTTTTTAGCACAATTCCATTATGAGATTCTCAGGTTAACCGGATGGTGCCTACACCTCCAGCAGTTTGCCATTAGTATTGACCACATTAAAGGAGTTGGGAACATGGTAGTAGATGCGTTATTATGCATCTAAAAAACACTAATTTGTTTTCTTTCAAGAAATAAAACAGATTCTTTTAGGAGCGGAAGTGTGACGATGGCAACGCCATCTGTTGATCACATCCGACCCTATTTTCTTTTCCCCATTGGAAGGCTGTGATCTTACAAACACCTGTGTAGTTTCCTTTTTACTGTTAAATTTTTACTCCTCAGAAGTCATGTGGTAGGTACCTTGGTCGATAGGAATCATTTCACCAAGGGCAGTCCTGAACTCGAGACGTGTTCCAATGGGAACAAGTGGGCCGAATCGGTGGAGACTGTGATTTGTCTGTGATAACCAATGTGGTTTTGGTGAATTGATCGACGTACCCATGGATAGCCCAGTTGAGTTACGAGAAGGAATTAATGTCCGTCTGTTAAGGCTTGTTATAGTTAAAGCCTGTGTGGAAGCCAGCCATCGTGTTGCTGGAGACCACTGCGAGAGTGTTGCTGGAGACCCCTGCCAGTGTCTTGTTGGAGACCCCTGCCAGTGTGTTTCTGGAGACCCCTGCCAGTATATTGCTGGAGACCCCTGGTACTGTGTTGCTGGAGACCCCTGGTACTGTGTTGCTGGAGACCCCTGCCAGTGTGTTGCTGGAGACCCCTGCTAGTGTGTTGCTGGAGACCCCTGCTAGTGTGTTGCTGAAGACCCCTGCCAGTGGGTTAATTGAGACCCCAATTTGGTAGCAGAAAAGTGACACTATAACTATTTATATAAAGTCGTCTTTTAAACTTATAAAATACGTATAAAGTGTGTGTGTGTTTGTGTGTGTGTGTGTGTGTGTGTGTGTGTGTGTGTGTGTGTGTGTGTGTGTGTGTGTGTGTGTGTGTGTGTGTGTACTTACCTAGTTGTGCTTGCGGGGTTGAGCTCTGGCTCTTTGGTCCCGCCTCTCAACTGTCAATCAACAGGTGTACAGGTTCCTGAACCTACTGGGCTCTATCACATTTACACTTGAAACTGTGCATGGAGTCAGCCTCCACCACATCAGTTTTTAATGCATTCCATTTCTCAACTACTCTGACACTGAAAAAAGTTATTTCTAATGTGTCTATGGCTCATTTGGGCACTCAATTTCCTCCTGTGCCCCCTAGTGTGTGTGCTCCTGGTGTTAAATAGTCTGTCTATATCTACCCTATACATTCCTTTGAGAATATTTTATATGGTAATCATGTTCCCCCCTTAATTCTTCTGTCTCCCAGTGACGTGAGGGTTAATTCCCGTAGTCTCTCCTCGTAGCTCATACCTCTCAACTCGGGTACTAGTCTGGTGGCAAACCTTTGAACCTTTTCCAGCTTAGTCTTATGCTTGACTAGATATGGACTCCATGCTGGAACCGCATACTCCAGGATTGATCTGACATATGTGGT
>NC_091176.1:34411083-34646083 GCF_040958095.1 Procambarus clarkii
TCTCTCTCTCTCTCTCTCTCTCTCTCTCTCTCTCATTTTTTATTTTTTTTTTTTAACTAAGACTAGGATTCATGAGGGATGCCTAATAACATACCTAGTGAAACTGCAAGCAAGAGCTGTTATCCTACCTCAGCTCATCTGAAGCCTACACCTAGAAACTCATTTATTTCATAAGAGTATACTTTGAAACTAACACATTGGGAACTATCATATATTTAACTTATGTAAGCTAAGTTGAAACCTACTCCTAGATGCTCATTTATTTCATGAGCGTGTAATTATTTGCTTTCGAAGGAGTAGCCTTTATTCATTAAAAACTCTCTCTCTCTCTCTCTCTCTCTCTCTCTCTCTCTCTCTCTCTCTCTCTCTCTCTCTCTCTCTCTCTCTCTCTCTCTCTCTCTCTCTCTCTCTCTCTCTCTCTCTATCGCTTCTCTCTCTCTCTCTCTCTCTCTCTCTCTCTCTCTCTCTCTCTCTCTCTCTCTCTCTCTCTCTCTCTCTCTCTCTCTCTCTCTCTCTCTCTCTTTTTATTTTTTTTTAACTAAGACTAGGATTCATGAGGGATGCCTAATAACATACCTAGTGAAACTGCAAGCAAGAGCTGTTATCCTACCTCAGCTCATCTGAAGCCTACACCTAGAAACTCATTTATTTCAAAAGAGTGTACTTTGAAACTAACACATTGGGAACTATCATATATTTAACTTATGTAAGCTAAGTTGAAACCTACTCCTAGATGCCCATTTATTTCATGAGCGTGTAATTATTTGCTTTCGAAGGAGTAGCCTTTATTCATTAAAAACTCTCTCTCTCTCTCTCTCTCTCTCTCTCTCTCTCTCTCTCTCTCTCTCTCTCTCTCTCTCTCTCTCTCTCTCTCTCTCTCTCTCTGGCTTCTCTCTCTCTCGCTTCTCTCTCTCTCTCTCTCGCTTCTCTCTCTCTCGCTTCTCTCTCTCTCTCTCTCTCTCACTTCTCTCTCTCGCTTCTCTCTCTCTCTCGCTTCTCTCTCTCTCTCTCTCTCTCTCTCTCTCTCTCTCTCTCTCTCTCTCTCTCTCTCTCTCTCTCTCTCTCTCTCTCTCTCTCTCTCTCTCTCTCTCTCTCTCATTTTTTATTTTTTTTTTTAACTAAGACTAGGATTCATGAGGGATGCCTAATAACATACCTAGTGAAACTGCAAGCAAGAGCTGTTATCCTACCTCAGCTCATCTGAAGCCTACACCTAGAAACTCATTTATTTCATAAGAGTATACTTAGAAACTAACACATTGGGAACTATCATATATTTAACTTATGTAAGCTAAGTTGAAACCTACTCCTAGATGCTCATTTATTTCATGAGCGTGTAATTATTTGCTTTCGAAGGAGTAGCCTTTATTCATTAAAAACTCTCTCTCTTTCTCTCTCTCTCTCTCTCTCGCTTCTCTCTCTCTCTCTCTCTGTCGCTTATCTCTCTTCTTCTTTCTCTCTCTCTTCTTCTCTCTCTCTCTCTCTCTCTCTCTACCTTCCTCCTCTCTCTCCTCTAGCTTCTCTCTCTCTACCTTCCTCTCTCTCTCTCTCTCTCCTCTAGCCTCTCTCCCCTATACCGTATCTCTCTCTCTCTTTCTTCTCCCTCTCCCTATCTTTCTAAATGCAATAAAGATAATTATACCTAATAATACCAATAATTAAAAATTTGAATTAACAATATAAAAACCTCTGCTCCAAAACGTTACATCATAACATTTAAAACGCGTTCTATTAAATTAAAACGTTATGACCTCAAGATTTGTACTCGTCTTTACAAATTCTCAAAACACATATATTAAACGTAATTTAAAACAAGCCCTAAAACAATGAAATGTCGTCTTTAGCACGTGTATGTATGTATATATATATATATATATATATATATATATATATATATATATATATATATATATATATATATATATATATACATACATGTGCCCATCCGGGCTCAAGAAGGGTGCCTCTTTAGTACAAGCTTGGAGTAGTTTCCTTAGGATATTTTCTGGTATGTCCAGAGGAGTACAGGCTGGATCACGATACACTCTGTCGGCTATCATCCCGATTGTCTCGTCCACTTGTATGTTAGTGAACAGCGATTCTACGTCCAACGAGGCTCTTATCCCTGTGGCCCGTGTGCCCCGCAGTAAGTCAACAAATTCCTTTGGAGACTTCAGGCTGAAGGCGCAAGGAACATAAGGAGTCAGCAGGCCGTTGAGTCGCTTCGCCAGTCTGTACGAGGGTGTGGGTATCTGGATAATGATTGGCCGAAGTAGGTTTCCAGGCTTGTGTGTCTTGACATTTCCATACGCATATCCAGGTTTATATTCCCCAATGATCTTTGGCAGGTGGAGTCCGGATTTCTTGGCGTTCACAGTTTCGATCAGTTTGTTGACCTTTGCTTTCAATTCGGCTGAAGTGTCCTTCGTTACCCTTTGGAATTTAGTTTGGTCAGAGAGTATGAGGTTCATTTTCGCCAGATATTCGTCTTTTTTAAGAATGACATATATTGGCGACTTGTCACTTCTCCTGACAACTATCTCCTTGTTCTCACGAAGGCTTTTAGCTGCCGCTTTGAGCTCGGGGGACAGTATGGTGCTTCTGTAATTGCCTCGATTCTTTCCTCCTTCTGCAATTAGTTCTGCTTGTAAGGTATCTTTGGAAGTGACCTTCTTTTGTGTCTCGAGGTCGAATATGTCGTCCAACAGAATTTCCAACTCTACTTTCCGGGCCATCTCACTCGGTCTGGACATAACGTGACAGTTTATGCCCAGATTTAGGAGAGTGACTTGGTCCTCAGTGAGATTAATTCCTGCAAGGTTCAGGAAGCCATCTCTTGGTCGTGGAATTGCCATAGGCACATATATATATCCATTGTTTCGTGTTCTGTCTTGTGTTGATGAAATTAATACCCTATTAATACCCTCTTGTTCTGTCTTGTGTTGATGAAATTAATACCCTATTAATGCCCCATCTTGTTCTGTCTTGTGTTAATGCCACATCACCCCTTCCACCTCACTCAAATGTAGATATAAAATCGGAGATGCGTAAGTTCTATTCAGTTGTGTATTTGTGAACAAAAGTCTTTGAAAATGTAATAAGTTTTACGAAACGCGCTCGTGTCGCGTCAGACTAGAAATAAAAATGAATTTTGGAGAATTGATTTTTGATTTACCTCCAACAGTGAAAAGAAATGTACGAAAGATTGAGAAAATTCGTGTTAGAATTATTAATCTTACTTTTTCGGTCATATTTAATAATATATGTCTACAGGAAAGACTGCTACCAAAATATACTAATATATATATATATATATATATATATATATATATATATATATATATATATATATATATATATATATATATATATATATATATATATATATATATATATATATATATATATATATATATATATATATATATATGTCGTACCTAGTAGCCAGAACTCACTTCTCAGCCTACTATTCAAGGCCCGATTTGCCTAATAAGCCAAGTTTTCCTGAATTAATATATTTACTATAATTTTTTTCTTATGAAATGATAAAGCTACCCTTTTCACTATGTATGAGGTCAATTTTTTTTTATTGGAGTTAAAATTAACGTAGATATATGACCGAACCTAACCAACCCTACCTAACCTAACCTAACCTATATATATAGGTAAGGTTAGGTTAGGTAGCCAAAAAAAGCTAGGTTAGGTTAGGTTAGGTAGGTTAGGTAGACGAAAAAACATTAATTCATGAAAACTTGGCTTATTAGGCAAATCGGGCCTTGCATAGTAGGCTGAGAAGTGAGTTCTGGCTACTAGGTACGACATATATATATATATATATATATATATATATATATATATATATATATATATATATATATATATATATATATATATATATATATATATGTCGTACCTAGTAGCCAGAACGCACTTCTCAGCCTACTATGCAAGGCCAAATTTGCCTAATAAGCCAAGTTTTCCTGAATTAATATATTTTCTCTAATTTTTTTCTTATGAAATGATAAAGCTACCCATTTCATTATGTATGAGGTCAATTTTTTTTTATTGGAGTTAAAATTAACGTAGATATATGACCGAACCTAACCAACCCTACCTAACCTAACCTAACCTATCTTTATAGGTTAGGTTAGGTTAGGTAGCCGAAAAAGTTAGGTTAGGTTAGGTTAGGTAGGTTAGGTAGTCGAAAAACAATTAATTCATGAAAACTTGGCTTATGAGGCGAATTTGGCCTTGCATAGTAGGCTGAGAAGTGCGTTCTGGCTACTAGGTACGACATATATATATATATATGTCGTACCTAGTAGCCAGAACTCACTTCTCAGCCTACTATTCAAGGCCCGATTTGCCTAATAAGCCAAGTTTTCCGGAATTAATATATTTACTATAATTTGTTTCTTATGAAATGATAAAGCAACCCTTTTCTCTATGTATGAGGTCAATTTTTTTTTATTGGAGTTAAAATTAACGTAGATATATGACCGAACCTAACCAACCCTACCTAACCTAACCTAACCTATATTTATAGGTAAGGTTAGGTTAGGTAGCCAAAAAAAGCTAGGTTAGGTTAGGTTAGGTAGGTTAGGTAGACGAGAAAACATTAATTCATGAAAACTTGGCTTACTAGGCAAATCGGGCCTTGAATAGTAGGCTGAGAAGTGCGTTCTGGCTATTAGGTACGACATATATATATATATATATATATGTCGTACCTAGTAGCCAGAACGCACTTCTCAGCCTATTATGCAAGGCCCGATTTGCCTAATAAGCCAAGTTTTCATGAATTAATTGTTTTTCGTCTACCTAACCTACCTAATCTAACCTAACCTAACTTTTTCGGCTACCTAACCTAACCTAACCTATAAAGATAGATTAGGTTAGGTTAGGTAGGGTTGGTTAGGTTCGGTCATATATCTACGTTAATTTTAACTCCAATAAAAAAAATTGACCTCATACATAATGAAATTGATAGCTTTATCATTTCATAAGAAAAAAATTAGAGGAAATATATTAATTCAGGAAAACTTGGCTTATTAGGCAAATCGGGCCTTGCATAGTAGGCTGAGAAGTGAGTTCTGGCTACTAGGTACGACATATATATATATATATATTTTATATAATTAATAGGGAAGGGAGTACCACCTCTAGCTGGAAGAAGGGGGACCCATAGCCTCGGAGGAAACCACACATAACGCATTAGAGGGAATGTTTAGATCCCCTCCAATACAGTTTCTGTGTGCTTTTCTCCTACCACCCCCTTCCTTTTTTATTTTTTGTGCTTTATTATGCATTTGATGGTTACAAGATATACATGGGTTGATACAAAAATATATATATATATTATATATTACAAAAATATGATATATATATATATATATATATATATATATATATATATATATATATATATATATATATATCATATTTTTGTAATATATAATATATATATATATATATATATATATGTATGTCGTATCTAGTAGCCAGAACGCACTTCTCAGCCTACGATGCAAGGCCCAATTTGCCTAATAAGCCAAGTTTTCATGAAATAATGTTTTTTCGACTACCTAACCTACCTAACCTAACCCAACCTAACTTTTTCAGTTACCTAACCTTACCTAACCTATAAGGATAGGTTAGGTAGGGTTGGTTAGGTTCGGTCATATATCTACGTTAATTTTAATTCCAAAAAAAAAATTGACCTCATACATAATGAAATGAGTAGCTTTATCATTTCATAAGAAAAAAAATTGAGAAAATATATTAATTCAGGAAAACTTGGCTTATTAGGCAAATCGGGCCTTGCATAGTAGGCTGAGAAGTGCGTTCTGGCTACAAGGATGTCGTACCTAGTAGCCAGAACGCACTTCTCAGCCTACTATGCAAGGCCCGATTTGCCTAATAAGCCAAGTTTTCCTGAATTAATACATTTTCTCTAATTTTTTTCTTATGAAATGATAAAGCTACCCATTTCATTACGTATGAGGTCAATTTTGTTTTGTTGGAGTTAAAATTAACGTAGATATATGACCGAACATAACCAACCCTACCTAACCTAACCTAACCTATCTTTATAGGTTAGGCTAGGTTAGGTAGGTTAGGTAGTCAAAAAACAATTAATTCATGAAAACTTGGCTTATTAGGCAAATTGGGCCTTGCATAGTAGGCTGAGAAGTGCGTTCTGGCTACTAGGTACGACATATATATATATATATATATATATATATATATATATATATATATATATATATATACATATATATATATATATATATATATATATATATATATATATATATATATATATATATATATATATATATATATATATATATATATATATATATATAAATGGAAATGTTCGTTTATTCAAGATCGCTAATCTCCGAAAGTTTTTCACCGATTTTCTTGACATTTTCACACAACGTTTCATTCACATCCGAGCGGATTTTTATATACATACTATATAGATGTCACTTCTGTGACGGAGAAAAACATGCTTTTTTTGAAAAGCTGTGTTTTCATGTGTTTTTCACGTGAGGGAAATCTTCGAAACCTCTTTACCAAATGCTTTGAAATCTTGACACAACATTGAATTCAAATTGGGGATGGTTTTCATGTACCTAGTATATACATGAGTCACCTGTGACAGGAAAAAACATGCTTTTTTTGAAAAACAGCGCCATCTGTATGATGTATGAGCAACACACGTTGTAACCTCCTAAAGTTCTTCGACGATTGTTTTGAAATTTTGACATGACGTTCCTTTCGAATATGTGTGTGTTTAGATATACCTACTACTTAGATGCCACAACTGTGATAGGTAAAAACAAGTTTTTTTTTTTTTAACAGCGCCATCTGTTGCACGTAGGAGCAACATACAATATATAAGATATTTTACGATTCAATTTCAATGTTTCCGATTGCATTGATATATTGAGTTTTCATAGATTTTGATTTATTTTCATTTTGATTTACTTTTTTTGTGTAACATTGCATTAGAAATGAGCTGTGTTGTTTACCATACCGTTCATTTCGTGGGTATAGCTAATTTGTTTGTTTTTTCATTGTTTTTCATTTCGTTTTATAACTGTTCGTCTTATTTTTTCAGTGTTATGGGTGGTGAAATTGAGCTGTGTCGATTGATCGGCGTTTGAATTGAAATATTTTGTTAGTATTTTTTGTTTTTGTTTTGATAACAAGAAAATGGACAACACGTTTATTTCACAGCTACAAATGTGCAACAAACAGCTGGCTAAACAACAAAAATCCACCGGCTACAACAACGTTAACTGCTTTATTCACGTTATGTCAAAATGACGCGTTTGCGAAAACATTACTCTATTCGGAAGCGCCTACGTATTACACATGGAATGCCAGTAGAAAATTGAGTCGACTGTTAGCAGCCGTGGAGTGAGGACGTTTCTCGACCCCTCCGTGGCTGTTGGAGTTGTTTGCTGTTTTGGTCGCCAGGTGGTGTGGGCGTCCCTGCCCTACCAGTTTTGTTGCCTGCCTGGCTGCGTTGACGTGGCAGTTCTGACATGGGGGACCATCTTCCTCCTGTTCAGCGTGTGAACTCCGTGGGCCTGGAGTTCACTTGTAAGGCTGGTTATCCGACCATCGAGATGGTGATGTGTGACATGCTTCGTGTCCCGGTGGAAGCTGTTTACGGTGTGGAGCTAGTTTCGGCCCATCGGGTTGTTATTAAGTTCGTGGGGGAGGACGAGTACCGGGACTTCCTCCGTCGGTACGGGTGGCGTACGTTGCCGTTGCCAGACGATGCCGGCTCTGTGGCGATTTCGGACCGCAGTGGTGCCCTGACTTATGTCAGTATCCATGGTGCGCCCCTGGAATTCCCTGATGACCTCCTCCGGCGTTACTTCGGGGGTTTTGGTACTGTTGTCAGCGTGCGGGTGAACACGCTCTCCTCAGGGCGGTATGCTGGGAGGCGTAAACACATTCGCACGTTGGGGATGCGCCTGCGGTCGGATATACCTTCTTCTGTCCGGTTCATGGGGTACTACGTCCGGGTGTATTATGCCCGGCAGCCTCGTACCTGTTTCCGGTGTGGCCTGTTGGGGCATCAGGCTGCCGGGTGCTCTGAGGCCCCTGCTGCTCCTGTCAACTTGTTCCGCGACGAGGATTTCCCGCCGCTCCCTCTGGAGGCAGTCTCCGGTGATGTTGATGAGGTGGTGCGCGTCCCGTTTGCTGCTGCAGCTCCCCCGGCGGCGCCTGCCGTTCCTCCGGTTGTTGCCGTCCCTCCTCCGGTTCTTGAGGTACCGTCGGTTGGTCTGCCTGATCCTGTTGCTGTCTCAGCTGCTCCCGTGGGCCTTCCTGGAGCTCCCTGTGTGACGTCGCTGTCTTCTCCCTCGTCTTCTGATGCTGCGCCTGGCCCTGTGTCCGTGACTCGGGTCCCGGATGTGCTTGGTGCTGGAGTGACTGCGGAGCCTCCTGCTGTGTGTGGCCCGGTTCCCCCTGTGGGGTAGGCTGCTGCCGTCCTGGCGTCGGTTCCATCGGCTCGTGGTACCCGTGTTTCTGGGTCACTTGCCGGCTCGGACGATATCCGGCCGGTGCCCAAACGTTCCCGGCGTTCGTCTTCTTCCTGGGCCGACGTTGGTGACTTCAGTGACTGTGGGGCTTCGGGTGTTGACAGTGTGGGTACGGATGCGTCGATGTCTCCGTGGTTCGTGGTGGCGGAGGTCCATGTGCCTGCCGGTGCTGGTGCCTGTGTCTCGGACGTGCCTTCGGCTCTTTCTCCGCCGGGGGACTCTCCACAGTGGAGAGTGGTGGCTTCCGCTGCCAGGGATGGTGTGGACTCTGGTGCTGGGCGTGGCCTGGTGGTGACGTTACGGAAGGATGCGCGCCGTCCGGGTTCCCTGCTGTCGTCTAGTGGTGTGCCCGGGGCCGCGGGTACTCCCGTGGTGCGGGTGTGCGTTGGGGCCCTGGGGGACGTGTTGCCGGCGTCTGTGAAGCCACCGGGTCACTTGTCGAAGATTGCCGAGTTACTGCTGTCTGGCGGACCGGAGTTCTTTCGTGGGGGGCAAAATCCCTTCGTGTGGGGGCGAGTGGCGACTTCTCGCCTCATGAGTTCTACCATCTGGGTCCCCAGTTTGCGGGTGTTTGTTGCCCCGGTTCCGGATGTTATGGCGTCCCCGGTGGATGGACGAGACCCTTGGTCCCTTGGGTGCTCTGGGAGGCGTTCAATGTCAGATTCCCGCGGGCCCAGTTCCCGGGCAAGTATGTGCTCTGATTTCTTGTGTATTTGCTCTGACATGCTGTGTGCCCTTCTGGCTGTTTGTTTGCCCTGTTCTGTTATGTGCTTCTGCCTCTCCCTTTGTGCGTAGCTTTGCCGTGTGGCATATTCGTTTCTAGTGCTTGGCGTCACTCGTTTCGCGTTTTGGCTTAGCATTTCGCCTTTCCTAGCTTTGCGATTCACCCTTCACGGGTACGCCGGGGTGCATCCGATCCCACGATCGTCATTGCCCCTAACTCAACAACAACAACAGTAGAAAATTATTTGAACGACATAAACGAGGAGAGCGAGTCGACGGACAACCTGGCATATTCAAACAAACTACGATAGACAGACTGTACACCGTGCATCCCAATCAAGATGAATGCTTCTTTCTTCGCAAGCTGTTGGTAAATGTCCCCGGTCCAACATCTTTCCAGGAATTGAGATTTATCAAGGGCGTAACACATGCCCCTTTCCGTAGTGCATGTCAAGCTCTGAATTTATTGAAGACCGACTGACACTGGGATGTATGCATTAATGACACGTCCAACACGTCACATCCAAATCAAATTCGTGCATTGTTTGCAATCATATTGACCACCGCCTCTCCTTTATCTCCAACAGAGTATGGGAGAAACACAAATCGCACATGGCTGAAGATATTGTCCATTTAATATGCAAGGAAAATTCAAATATGAATTTGAATTTCACAGCAGAAATCTACAACGAAGCGTTGATAATGATTAAAGATTTGTGCTTAGAAATCACAAACAAAGTTCTTAATCAATTGGGAATGCCATCACCGAATCGATCTGCTGCTGCTTCCTTCAATGTAGAAATGCGTCGTGAACAAAATTACAACACGGGTGATCTGTTGCCGTAAGTACAATTAAATATTCTTAAGTTAACGCTTGAGCGAAAAGGCATTTACGATCAAATAATTCAAACTGTCGATAACGAATTTTGAGAAATCTTCTAAGATGCGTCAGGAGGAACTGTAAAACCTTTCTAATTAGATTGATTTCGGCAGCATTTCGATCCAAAAATGGCATAACCTTAGATCTTGCATCGTTCTAAATAGCTGTGACATTGCTTCCAGGAGGAAGAACTGCTACTTCAGCTTTGAAATTGCCATTGAACATGAAATTAATTGAATCTCCCATGTGCAACATTTCCAAAGCATCCGGCATGGGAAAAGTATTGCAGAAATGTAAACTATTGTCTGAGATGAATGCACAATGGCCCACAAAAAATCGCTCGAGACTCTTGATAGATCATTGCAAGATTTGCGTGGAAACATCAGACCATTTGAAAACGCATTAATATTGCTTGCAGGAGATTTCATGCAATCATTAACTGTAATTCCTCGATCGACACCAACGGAAGGAATAAATGCTTGCCGGAAATACTCTGCTTTGTGGCGCCAAGTAAATATGTTAAAATTAACTACAAATATGCTTGCCCAACTGCAAAACGACTCATCAGCTGAGATATTCGCACATCAATTTCTGGAAATTGGGAACGGAAACAGGGTCCAAACGGGGTCCTTCACATCCAAGTCCGTCGACACTGTGGTGGAAGCAGATGAAGCGGTTAATTATCCAACAGAATTTTTGAATTCACTCAATCTGCGAGGGATACCACCACCGCACGAATGACAATTAAAAATCGGCGTGCCAATTATCATGTTACGGAATATCAACCAGTCAAAGCTTAGCAATGGCACGCGGCTTGCAGTAAAAAAAATATTCAGCAACGTCGTACAAGCAACAATCTTGACATGACCTTTCGAAGGTGAAAACGTCCTCATTCCTCACATTCCTATAATTCCATCGAATTTGCCCTTTTAATTTAAGAGATTGTAAATCCGAATTCGATTGGCGTTTGCAATCACCATCAACAAAGCTCAGGGCCAATCTTTAGAATTGTGCGGTTTAGATCTAGACACGGATTGCCTCTCACATGGACAATTATATGTTGCGTGTTCTAAAATCGGCAATCATGTCGTACCTAGTTGCCAGAACGTCGTATTCGGCCTGCTATGCAAGGCCCGATTTGCCTAATAGGCCAAGTTTTCATGAATTAATTGTTTTTCAACTACCTAACCTACCTAACCTAACCTAACTTTTTCGGCTACCTAACCTAACCTAACCCATAAAGATAGGTTAGGTTAGGTTAGGTAGGGTTGGTTAGGTTCGGTCATATATCTACGTTAATTTTAACTCCAATAACAAAAAATTGACCTCATACATAATGAAAAGGGTAGCTTTATCATTTCATAAGAAAAAAATTAGAGAAAATATATTATTTCATGAAAACTTGGCTTATTAGGCAAATCGGGCCTTGCATAGTAGGCTGAGAAGTGCGTTCTGGCTACTACGTACGACACACACATATATATATATATATATATATATATATATATATATATATATATATATATATATATATATATATATATATATGCATATATATATATGTATATATATATATGTCGTACCTAGTAGCCAGAACTCACTTCTCAGCCTACTATTCAAGGCCCGATTTGCCTCATAAGCCAAGTTTTCCTGAATTAATGTATTTGCTCTATTTTTGTTCTTATGAAATGATAAAGCTACCCATTTCATTATGTATGAGGTCAATTGTTTTTTATTGGAGATAAAATTAAAGTAGATATATGACCGAACCTAACCTAACCTAACCTATCTTTATAGGCTAGGTTAGGTTAGGTAGCCGACAAAGTTAGGTTAGGTAGTCGAAAAACAATTAATTCATGAAAACTTGGCTTATTAGGCAAATCGGGCCTTGCATAGTAGGCTGAGAAGTGAGTTCTGGCTACTAGGTACGACATATATATATATATATATATATATATATATATATATATATATATATATATGGCATATATATATATATATATATATATATATATACATAATATATATATATATATATACCCACCCAGGGCTCCGCGTGAGGACGACATTGTACAAGTGGGGGCTACCGGAGCAGAACCTCTCTGGGTGGCTGAATCTGTGGTCCATAAAGCAGCCATGTCCTTCCCTACAGGATCAGCAGGTGGGTTCACAGGACTAAAACCCAACCACCTCAAGCAAATGCTGAACCCTGCACTGGGTGACATTGCAAAGAACCTCTTGGTGGAACTAACCAGATTCACCAACACATGTCTAGCTGGCAACATACCAGCGTCCATAAGACCTATCTTTTTTGGAGCATCTCTCTGTGCTCTAAAGAAAAAGGATGGAGGGATCAGGCCAATAGCTGTGGGCAATTCTCTCCGGCATCTCGTCGCAAAGGCAGCTGCAAGAACAGTTAGTGATGCAGCGGCCAACATGCTGAAGCCAAAACAGCTCGGGTTTGGCATTCCACAAGGGTGTGAGGCGGCAGCCCATGCAGCTCGAGCCTTCATCGCCAACATCACAGACGAAAAGGCCCTTATCAAGCTAGATTTCAAAAATGCCTTCAATTTGGTGCGGAGGGATGCTGTACTCCGTGCGGTTCATAGTCATTTCCCTTCCCTCTACCCTTTTGTACATTCATGCTACAGTATGGATCTTAAGCTACTTTTTGGCGAACATGAAATTGACTCGCGAGAAGGCGTCCAACAGGGTGACCCCCTCGCTCCTCTCCTTTTCTGCTTAGTCATCAAACAAGTCACAGAGGTCCTGTCCAGCGAGCTTAACATCTGGTTCTTGGATGATGGTACCCTAGCTGGTTCCCAAGACTCCCTCCTGGAGGACATCAGAAAAATCCAGGAGCAAGGTGCAGTTTTAGGCCTCACCCTGAACCCTTCTAAATGTGAAATAATATGTTCCAACCAGGGCATCGTAGAGAGAATAGAGGGTCTTCTGCCAAATATCCATAAAACTAAACCTGAAGACAGCACACTCCTAGGAGCTCCCCTGGGGTTGAAAGCCATCGATGAGGTCCTTGATAAGAAAATCGCCGACCTTAAGAGGATGGATGGGAGGATTGAGGATATTGATGCTCATGATGCACTCTACCTCATCACCAGATGTCTGTCCCTCCCCAGGTTAACCTACTTTCTGAGGTGTTCACCATCTTACAGTAGCCAAAAACTAAGTGAGTATGACCGGTTACTGAAATCAATGCTAGAAAAAGCCCTTAACCTCTCTCTCGATGACCTACAGTGGAAACAAGCCTCTCTTCCCGTAAGACCTGGGGGCCTCGGAGTTCGAACAGCAACGCAAATCGCTGTTCCAGCCTTCCTGTCCTCCTTATCAGCATCCGACGACCTTGTGAAGGAAATTCTACCTGCCCACTTACATCAGCTGGCAGGTGTACATGATCCCAATTTTACACGCTGTGCCACAGAGTGGGCCTCTCGTGCAGGCCAATCACCTCAACCACCATCCCCAAAATCCCACAAGCAATCCAGCTGGGATGGTCCCATTGTAGACCAAGTTGCTGCAGAGTGCCTGGGTGCTGCAACAACACAACACGACATTGCTCGCCTCACAGCAGTAGCAGCACCACATGCAGGGGATTTCCTGTTAGCAACCCCAATGTCGGCAACTGGCACGCGTCTCACACCACACGCCCTCCGAATTGCTGTGGCCCTCCGCCTTGCTGCCCCAATCCACACCAGATATAGGTGTATTTGCGGCGAGGTGGTGGCTGACAGGTACGGTCACCATGGCCTACTCTGCCAAAGCACAGGGGGATGGCACTCGAGGCACAGTGAAGTTAACGACATCATCAAGAGGAGCCTCACTACAGCTGGATGCCCAGCTGAAAGAGAGCCCCGTTACCTAACGCCCCGTAACTCTGATGCTCTTATTGGTCGCCCGGATGGTATCACAGTGAACCCCTGGAAGAATGGCAAGCAGTTGGTATGGGACTACACGTGCGTATCAACCCTGGCTAACACCTACATTAACCTCAGTGTTGCACAACCAGGTGGCGCTGCCACCCACAGGGAAGCAACCAAATCCCTTAAGTATAGAGAACTGGATCACCACTACAATTTTGTCCCCATTGCTTCTGAGACGCTCGGCGCCTGGGGTAAAAGTGCTACCAGTTTTTTGAAGGAACTGGGTTCTAGGCTCATTGAAACAACAAGGGACCCGAGAGCTGCAAGCTTTCTTTTCCAGCGCCTCAGTGTGGCGATACAGAGGGGAAATGCGCACTGCATCCAGGGTTCCTGCCCGCCATCTGAGGAGCTGGAGGAACTCGACAACCTATGACAACCATCTTTGTAACCCATATGTAACTCCTTTTTTGTAACAAAGTTCAAATAAAGTAAATATATATGTGTACATACAAAAGAATGGGGGTGGTAGGAGAAGATAATATTAGTGTTCAGTGAGAGACCACAAGGTCTCCTCTGAATACTTTTTATTTTCTTCTCCGAGGCTATGGGTCCCCACATTGGCACCAGAGGTGGTACCCTCACAAACTTTAAAAAAAAAAAAATATATATATATATATATATATATATATATTTTTATATATATATATATATATATTATATATATATATATATATATATATATATATATATATATATATATATATATATATATATATATATATATATATATATATGCAATTGACGATCACAAAACACTGATCATTTTATGCGGAAAATCCACAGAGAAATATGAAATGAGGTGAACGTTTCGGCTTTGTTAAAGCCTATTGTCAACACCAGACTGACTAAGGAGAAGGGAGAAGGGGGAGGATATATAGGCCGACACCTGACCAACCCATCCCTAGGGTTGGTCAGGTGTAATTAACCAAAAACAGGTATAGCTTAGCTTAGAATGGTCAAAGAGGCTTAAGCGGTCAGAGAATAAGGATGAAAGATTAAAGAAAAGCCTCATGAACACACAATATATGTGTGTTCATGTGAACCCCACATATTTCTGTGGATTTTCCGCATAT
The DNA here is from genome assembly GCF_040958095.1 of Procambarus clarkii. Lineage (NCBI taxonomy): Eukaryota > Metazoa > Arthropoda > Malacostraca > Decapoda > Cambaridae > Procambarus > Procambarus clarkii. The sequence continues at coordinate 34,426,265 of NC_091176.1, forward strand.
ATATATATATATATATATATATATATATATATATATATGTCGTACCTAGTAGCCAGAACGCACTTCTCAGCCTACATTCAAGGCCCGATTTGCCTAATAAGCCAAGTTTTCATGAATTAATGTTTTTTCGTCTACCTAACCTACCTAACCTAACCTAACCTAGCTTTTTTTGGCTACCTAACCTAACCTTACCTATAAATATAGGTTAGGTTAGGTTAGGTAGGGTTGGTTAGGTTCGGTCATATATCTACGTTAATTTTAACTCCAATAAAAAAAAATTGTCCTCATGCATAGAGAAAAGGGTTGCTTTATCATTTCATAAGAAAAAAATTATAATAAATATATTAATTCAGGAAAACTTGGCTTATTAGGCAAATCGGGCCTTGAATAGTAGGCTGAGAAGTGAGTTCTGGCTACTAGGTACGACATATATATATATATATATATATATATATATATATATATATATATATATATATATATATATATATATATATATATATATATATATATATATATATATATATATATATATATATATATTATGTTTAAATATATTAATAAATTTATATATATATATATATTATATATATATATATATATATATATATATATTTATTTATTTTGTTGAAATATATGCGTTGCCTATAAGGCATAAATGGTTGGATTGGTAAATTGCTAAATAAATTTTTAAGACTTTTTTATTACTAAATATTAGCAATTTTCTCTTGCTTTTCTCCCCAATTTAGTTACCATACATTAGAGGGAAAGACATATTCATCATATGGAGATAAAATTATTTTACTATTTGTCAATAGCTACGAGAGTTTTGATCATTCATGAATAATGACAATGGTGATATTTGTTGACAGGGACGACAGCACTCCACTTGGCAGCCTTTGATGGTAACAACAACCTAGTGGAGGCCCTCCTCCGCGCCGGAGCAAACACCAGCATCAGTAATAATCAAAGTAAGAACCCCAGTTATTCAAGCAAGCAATTTTACACTCCGGAAATTATGTGAAAATGTTGTGGATAATTATGATGACCTTCTCAATGCAGCAACGTAACATCATTAAGAGTAGTCACAACCTCTCCTAACCTTATTAGAAGGTATAAAAGTTCCTGGAATGTTATCTATTTGATTTATGGTCTTCTGCTAGTCTCAGAACCCTACGATAATCTCAAGGATCACACGTAGATATGCATTTATTTATAAAAATATATCTAACTATGCTTTGTTGTATATATTATAAGATATAATGATTGTTCATATTGTCTGTTCAAAGTTCGAGGCTAGACGGTTGGGATTAGCCTCACCCAAATAGCAGAGGGACTGGTCTGGGGTACGGGATGAACTAAGGCAAGATGGGGTCGCAAGTATTCAAGAGGAAACAGCGTACCAATGCCACATTCAGAACCCCACGACGATTTTTGACATTGCATGTTAGCTACGTAGATAAATATTTTCCAACAAACAATAACTTTTTTGTTCTACTAATATTCTTCATTATTACCTGAATAACAGTGGAAAAATAACAAAAACATCCTAGTGACATTAATGTGCCTGTACTCCCATAAAAGCAATCTATTCTTCTTCAGCATCAAAGGTTTCTCAACCAAGGTTTCTTACGAAGGATAGGAATTATTTTTTAATCATTTCACACTGAGCTCCTCTCACTGCCGACCACCAGCTCTTTAGACAATTATATTTTTATAAAAGAGAGAGAAAGAGACAGAGAGACATAAACAGAGACAGAGAGAAAGAGAAACTGAGAAAGAGAGACAGAGAGAGAGACACACACACAAAGACAGAGACAGAGAGACAAGGTGAGAGACAGACACAAACAGGGATAGAGACAGAGAAAGACATAGAGAGAGAGAGAAAGATGGATGGATAGACAGATAGCTAGGTTGATAGAGGGCTGGGTGGATAGATAGCTGGATGAATATTTGGATAGGTGGATGGATATTTAGACAGATAGGTAGATATCGCGATAGATGGGTACGTGGATGGACAGGTGGATGGATAAAGAGATAGAAAGATGTGTATGCGAATGGATAAAAAATATGGATAAATGCTTTGATAGATGGACAGATAGATGGGTTGATAGACGGATAAATAAAGGGATAAATGGTTGTATTGCTACATGGATAAATGGAAAGGTAGATTGATGGATGGAAAACATAGATAGATAGATAGATGAATATATGAATGGGTATATGGATAGATAAATTAATAGATAGATAGATAAATAGATCGATAGACTCCTCTGCAGCTAGCACCATCTCAAGCACTTCAGCTCCTCCCAACCAACCACAAGCCGCATCAAACTTTAAAGTTCTAGATGCCATTTTCCTGGAGCTCCCGGGAGGAGGATCCACTGCACGTCAACCCAGCAAATGGGGGCCCAACACCCAGACCGCCACCCAGTCACCGAGTCAGCAGACGCCACCAACATCTCTCCCCGACCAATCACTGTATATCAAGGTATATACCTTGTCAACTGTGTGTAATATGGTAGCTGGCTCCAACCCCCAAGAATATGTGAGGATCCTAAGTATCCTCTACACTGCGGATGGTCTCCCAACATTCACCGCACCCGATGAAGTTTACACCACCTCGAATCCAGCCAATAGTTCTCCTCAAGCTCCTGACCCGGACATCCCAGTGAGCACAGCTGCCCTTACTGACCTACTGTCTGCAGCTGCAACGCCCACTCCAGCAGCTACAACAACGGAAGCAACCCTGATGCCGAAGTCTTCTCATCCATCAACTACTGATGCTATTCCATGCATCGTTTGTGAGCCCCCAGAACTTTCTCCATAGGCGTCAGGACCTACTGCTAGTACTTAATCTTTAATAGCTTATAGCAACTTTAAATCAGCTGACTCATCAGACGACGACATCTCGGTTGGGTATTCATACTCTCCTCAGCGAAACAACACAAAGGACTACTTAACTAATGAACCCTCGAACGCCAGTTCAATCTTTTCAACGCGATGTAAGACCTACATGAAGCCTGGAAAGATCAAAGAACCAAACAAGAAGAAGAAGTCAAACCATCGGTAGGAAGAAAGAAGAAATAATGCATCTACTAGCACAGACCCTCCGAGACAGCACCACCATCAAACTACCATCATCACGAAAGTGCCCCTCCTCCTCGCCTTCAACTAGCCATCAAGCCTTCTTAGCCGTCAGGCAGCCTATTGCCGTATACAAAATGGAAACTACGACATCGACTACCAATGAAGCGCCTATTTCAATCCACAGTGGAAAGGTTACTGAACATTTTGCCCCTCCCAACGCCGTCCTTTTTGTGTTTACTGATTTTTCTTCCTGGTTCTCAAGTTCTTCAGTCCTAAGCTCGTCAAACCCCTTGGTCCTGCACGCTGCAAGCGGATGTAAAGTAGGATAGATTGATGGAGAGATAGATGGAAAGATAGAAGGATAGGTAAGTAGTTCAAAAGATTGATGGACAGATTGATGTATGCATGGATGGAAACATAGATGGATAGAGAAAAAGATGGATATATGGAGAAATAGATGGGTAGATAGATGGATGGATTTAGATAAACATGAACCGATGAAGAAATAGATGAATGTATATAAATAAATAGACAGATGGAGAAATAGTTAGATGGACAGATGTGAGAAAGTCTGACAAACCAGTGTAATGCTGGATCGGACCCCAGGTCGGGGAGAGAATGTGTGATTGTCTGTTTGAAATTAGAGGCCACACATTTTGGGTTAGCCTCACTCACTCATACTGGAATTGGGAAGGGTCTTATGTACAGGATGAACATACGTTGGTCGAGATCGCCAGAATTCAAAAGGGAACAGTGAGACAGGGTCAAATTCAAACCTCGATGATTATTGCCTCTGCTCACTAGCTACACAATTAAATATTGTCAAAAGAAACTTAAAAAAATCGAATAGTAATATTAACCATTATTCACCGATCAAGGAAAAATTAACAGAAATTTCCTACTTTCAATTTTTTACCCGTACTCGTGTTAAGTGAAGACTATCCCACAGCTTCATAGGTTTCTCAAGCACTAGCCATTTATCAGAAAAAGGGGGAACGATTATTTGTTTAGTATTTCCTACACCTAAGCTCCTCTCGCTGGTAACCACCCACATAGTGGACAACTGCGTTTTTTTTAATAAGAGAAAGAAACAGACAGTAGATGCACAGATGGACACATGAGTAAATGGACAGATGAATAGATAAATGGACATGTGATCAAATGGATTGATTGCAATAGATCCTGAGTGATTGCAATAGATCCTGAGATCTATTGCAAGATGATGGTTAGACGGATATGTATGTATGGATAGAAGGAAGAGTAGGTGGATGGATAGAGTGATAGATTATTGGATTGACAGACTGATGAATAGATGGATATAAAGCTAGATTGATAGATGAATAGAGAGAAATGGATGGATAGATATATGGATGAATAAATAAATAGATAGATGGATGGATAGATATATATGGACATATTTGAGTGAGAGACAGACCCAGGCAATGGCAATTACCCCTCCTAGTATTCATATATATAAATAAACTAAGACCTCTATGACCTGACCAGGACTCGAACCTGTGTTACAAAGGCTCATCCTACTGGCAAATGCATTTCTAATAACACTTCACCAGCGATTTCCTATAAGGGTTTGTTGGTCCTAGAGCTTTCTTCATGCATTCGGAGACCAATCAACCCCAGGCAACACGCGTGGTGCGATTTGAGCACAGTTTTTATTAAATCCTACGATATGTTTGGGTTGTGCTAAGCCAAATAATGTAGAAAGAGCTTCAATAGTCACCAAGCCATCAATCACTAAGAACTCTCCTTGGAAGTAATGTATGCACAAATTAATGAGTAGCAATGGGCTCTTGATTAGATATCCTGTGTCTTAGTTTCTATATGGGTTCCTTAGAAAAGAGGATATTTGAGACTATGAACAAATTCCAGATATATTGCAAGTATTTTGATGACATTTTCATCCTGGGTCAAGGATCCTCAAGAGCTTAGAAAGATTAAGGGATCGTTTACCGAGTCCTCAGTACTGCATTTCACACATGAACTTGGCATGGATGGTGCACTCTCTTTCCTCGTCATATACGTAAAGACTAAAGATGTGCACCTGTAGAATTCACCATTGAAGTCTAAACGAAACCAACAAACATTAGTAATGTGTAGGAACATCTTCGGCGAGTGCCCCTACCGATACAAGAAAAAACATGAGGGACTGATACAAACATAGGGTTTTCATTGGCTGCTCAAACTGGGACGTAATACACAAAGAATTGGAGAGAAGTATGCAAGCCCTAGTAAACAACTGATACACTAACATAGAAATGAATACCAACATTCGGAACTAATTGATAAATTGTTCATCATTAACCCCACCACACCAGATGACGTCTCAACCCATCAAGTTAAATTATATATTCATCGTGAACACCCAATACTAAACGGATGAAGTAAGTAATTATCAATAGAAGGCACCAAACCGGGAAGGCTATGAAGCACCATCAAATGTGCGGAATAATCAAAGGGCGCTAAATATCACCAAGGATGCCAATACGAAAAAAAAACGTATAAGGCTAATGATATCAAAAGTATCCAAGTCACCAAGAATTCTATCGAGGGACAACCAACCGGGGCACAGTCGGAAAACAAGACACACGCTCGCCTTGGAAGTCAGGACATTCAACAAGGATACGTACGACCGTAAAAGGGACAATACAATTTGGACAATAAGGAGCAGGGCGGCGCTCCATTAAGTGACCGTGAGTTAAATGGGTATGGCCAATACGTAACCTAGCCAGAGCTGTTTCCCACCGCCGGTTACGGTGGCAGAAGGATGGCCACTGGAATATATGACTCTTAAGAGTACGCAGTTTGTTACCAATAACAGAAGACCAACAACTTTGCCAGCGGGCAAGGATGGAGGCATGAATAACTGGGTAAAAGTCAGAATAAGGAATACCTTTATGGGAGATGGGACAAGTGCGGATAGCGTCCTTAGTGGCAGCATCCGCACGCTCATTTAAAGAGATACCAACATGGCTGGGAACCCAGCAAAACGCAACCGACTTAAATTTACTGGAGATAAGAAACAGCCAATGTTGAATCTCGATGACCACCGGGTGGACCGGATTAAAGGACCCTAAAGTCAGGAGGGCACTACAAGAGTCAACTACCACCACGAAGGAGGATTGACACCGGGAAAGCAGGAGACGAAGAGCATAGAGAATTGCATAGAGTTCTGCTGTGAAGATGCTATCCTCCGGAGGAAGGCGACACATATAAGTGTGGTCAGGAAAAACAACAGAGTAGCCCACACCATCAGCAGACTTTGACCCGTCGGTGAAGATGGGAACGGAGTGGGAGTGAGAAGAAAAGTGCTCAAGGAAGAGGCGTTTCAGAACTGTAGGAGTGGTTAAAGCTTTAGTAATGCAGGTTAGAGAAGTACAAAATTTGGGAAGGTGGACCCTCCAAGGGGGCAAGGATGGAACAATACGAGGAGAAACATTAGTAATACGAACCGAAAGAGAATCTTGTAAGCGAGACAAACGGACAGAAAGAAGAAGGAGGTGAAGAGGAACAGGAACTACAGGAGGGGTAAAAGTCAAAGCACGATAGATGCGAGAGTGAGGATGCTGTAAGGATCGCGCAAGATAGCGAAGACTGTAGCGATCACGACGATCCTGGAGAGACAGAAAGCCAGTGTCAGCATACAAGCTGAGGGCAGGAGTTGAACGAAAAGCACCAGAACTGAGGCGCAACCCAGTATGGTACAAAGGATCAAGACGGCGAAGAGTAGAAGGAGAAGCAGAAGAGTATGCAGGGCAACCCTAATCGAGCTTAGACAGGACGAGAGAGGAATGCAAATAGAGGAGCGTGCGCCTATCTGCTCCCCAAGATATATGGGACAAAACCGGTTTTGGGCCTTAGAGCATTCAACACGGAGGTAAGAGACATGGGGCGACCAAGGCAAACGAGTGTCAAAGATTAACCCCAAAAGCTTCGCGGAATCTTTGTACTCAAGGGGATGACCATAAAGTGACAAAGAGGGACGAAGAACGACCCGCTTCCGCGTAAAAGTCATGGCACAAGTCTTAGTAGTAGAGAACTTGAAGCCATGATCGGTGGCCCAAGACGACACGGCATCAATTGCAAGTTGAAGCCGCCGTTGAAGGAGAGGCGAATCATCACCCTGACAGCAAAGAGTAAAATCGTCAACATAAAGAGCGGAGAAGATGCCAGAAGGAAGGCAGGAAAGAAGACCATTGAGGGCAACCATAAAAAGAGTAGTACTCAGAACACTACGTTGGGGCACACCTTCATACTGCCGAAAAGAGGCAGAGAGAGTGGCACCAAGCCTGACTCGAAAGGTACGACGAGAGAGAAAGCTTTGAAGGAAGAGAGGGAGATTACCACGAAGGCCAAAAGAACGAAGTTGGGACAGAATATGGTATCTCCAAGTCATGTCATAAACCTTTTCCAGTTCAAAAAGGACAGCACCAACGGAGGTCTTCGCAGCAAAAGCAGTACGAATATAGACCTCCAAGTTCACCAGGACATCAGTCGTGCTGCGGCACTTGCGGAAACCAAAATGAGAAGGAGAGAGGTGGTGGTGGTGTTCCAAGAACCACATCAGACGGACATTTACCATACGCTCAAACAGCTTGCAAACACAACTCGTGAGAACAATAGGGTGGAAGTCCTTAGGAGACGTACCGAGAGACCCTGGTTTCCGAATAGGGAGTACAACGGCATCGAGTCAGTCCTCAGGGACGGACGACGACTCCCAGACCTGGTTATACAGATTCAATAAATACTGAGACGTGCACGGAGGGAGATGGCGAAGCATCTCATAATGAACGTCATCCGAGCCCGCTGCCGTAGATCCGCAGAGGCCCAGGGCAGACTGAAGTTCAGAAAAAGAGAAAGGATCGTTATAGGGAAGGCGGAGATGCGTGTGGAAATCTAAAGGATAAGATTCAAGAACAGGCTTACGAAGAAGGAAGGATTGAGGAAGATGAAAACCAGAGCTAACAGAAGAAAAGTGGGAACCCAGTTCGGCCGCGAACTTCACTGGATCCGCCACAAGAGTTACACGGAGGTGGAGAACCGGCGACACATCTGGAACGAACTTGCCCGCAATCTTGCGGATCTTCTTCCAGATCTGCGGAAGATCTTCTTCCAGATCAGACGTAATGGTGGAAACAAAAGATTTCCAACTCTCACGTTCAGCTGTAGAAATGGTCCTATGGGCCACCGCACTTGCTTTCCGAAACAGAATAAAAGAATCAGTCGTCTGCCGGCGGCGGTGTTTCTTCCAGGCTACACGCTTACAGCGGACAGCCCGAGCATAGTCCGCATTCCACTAGGGAACGCACTTCCGTGTGCCCCGGGAGGAAGAGCGAGGAATAGAGCAGAGGGCAGCGTTGAAGACAGTGTCCAAAAAAAGGAGGAGGGCGCAAGGAAGAGGCAAAGAGGAGAGGTCAGAGAGTAGCACAGAGGGTGAATAGGCACCAATCAGCCTTGGCAAACTGCCACCTAGGGAAGGAAAGGGGAGGGTAGAAAGAGAAAAAGAAAACGAGGATGGGGAAATGATCACTGTTATGGAGGTCATCAAGAACCTCCCACGTGAAATCTAAGTAGAGGGACGACGAGCAGAGAGAAAGATCAAGACAGGAAAGGGTGCGAGTTCGAGGGTCCACATGAGTGGGCTCACCAGAATTCAGAAGAGATAGAGATGAAGCGAGGATGAACAGTTCGAGAAGACGGCCTCGGGTGTTTGTCAGAACATCACCCCAGAGGGAATGTCGACAGTTGAAATCACCCAAAAGGAGCACCGGCTCTGGCAAGGAGTCCAGGAGGTGCTTAAGATCAGGAAGGGAAAGAGGGACATTTGGAGGGAGATAAATGGAACAGATTGTATACCATTTACTCACAAAAACATGGGCAGCAGAACAGTGGATAGGTGACAGAAGAAGTAGGGGCACGAAGGGAATATCAGAACGAATTAAGAGAGCAGTAGATTTATTTCTCCTCCCCCCCCAGCAAGAGCTGGGGGGGAGGAGAAAGAAAGGAATAACCACGAAAGTGACCAGGACGAGCACCAAGCATTGGTTCCTGGAGACAAACACAAAGTGGTGTAAACTGTGTAATTAGAAGTTGGAGTTCATGGAAGTTGAGAAGTTGGAAGTCAAAGAGAAAGGACGGTAACAGAGAACAAGAAATAAATAAAGGTAAAGAGGAACACAGTTTATTAAAGAATCTCAGGATCAGGGTCAGTATCAGGAGCAGGATTGGCAAAATCAGGTTTAGAGGGCCATGGGTAAACTTAGTAAGGAGAGAGGGAAGGGAACGAGAGAACAGACCAGAGGCGGACTGACGGGGTCTGGAGGAGGAGGAGACAACTGAGAGGGGTAGGCAAGGACAGTTGGAGGAGGTGGGGCAAAAATCAGGGAGTGCACCTTGGCAACGGCAGCAACAGAGAGGGAATCGGGGGGCGGAAGAAACCTCCATATCAGAGACAGGGAGTTCGACCTCTAAAATGGGAGGGGATGGAGTGACAGAGTCAGAGGGAGGGGGTGAGGAAAAAAGCGAAACCTTCTTACCCGCCGGAGAGGGCGAAGGAGAGGAGCCAGGCTTACGTTTCTGACTCGAAGAGACAGGCGTTCCAGAAACAATGTACCAGGCGACAGACTCAATGGTCTCAGCAGAAGAGGAACGAGAGCGAACAACACGAAGATTGCTGGGAGGATGATGGATATCAGCCTGGACAGACAGGTGGCGTGGAGGGTCAAGATACTGGGAGGAGGGTCGGGAAGAAAGAGTGGGGAGAGATGGGGAAGAGGACAAAGGAGATATGGTGGACTGGGTAGGAAGCGGGGAAACCCCAGATGGAGAACCGGGAGGGAGACAATCCGGGACAGGAGGCAAAGTAATAGGGGAGGTGGTGGTGGGTGTGGTCGGGTTTAAGACCTGGAAACGCTTGTGAGACTGAAGAAGACGGGAAGGACGAGGAGAGGTAGAACGCAACACGCGAGCATAGGAGTCGCCCGCGAAAGGGGTGAGACGACGAACTTGGCGTCTCGCTTCAGGAAAAGACAGATGATCACGGTGCTTCAAGTTGAGGACAGCTTCCTTGAGTTTGTAGTGCATACACGAGCGTGAGAAGGTAGGGTGGGCTTCACCGCAATTGAGGCAGCGAGCCTGGGGAGAAGTGCACTCGGACTTAGAATGACTATCGTCCCCACACATGGGGCACAGATACACAGTACTGGTGCATTTGAGGACACCATGCCTGAACTTCCAACACTTATTGCATTGTCTAGGAGAGGAAATGTACTCTTGAACGGAGCAACTGGCACCAGCAAGAATAATAGAGGGCGGAAGGGCCCTACTATCAAAGGTGATTTTTACAACTCGAAGGGGCTGACGGCGACGACCACGATGGGGTCGAGTAAACGTGTCCACCAGGAGGACAGAATGGCCTTGGGCTTCGAGGATATGTTTAATATCCTCATGGCAATGTTTGAGGTCCCGAACACCAGTTGCAACATGGTGTGGGATGAGAACAGTGCCAACACTGGCATTTAACCGAGCGTTTTTGGAGACTCGAACAGGGGTCTCTCCAATGCAGGACAAAGCGGCAAAGCGAGTACCTGCATCCTGAGAAGGAGCAGCAACGACACGCGTATCTTGAGATCTTATCTTGAGATGATTTCGGGGCTTTAGTGTCCCCGCGGCCCGGTCCTCGACCAGGCCTCCACCCCCAGGAAGCAGCCCGTGACAGCTGACTAACACCCAGGTACTAACACCCGCGTACTGTAACTGGTGGAGTTAAAAGTAACAGAGGCATCTACTGAATCAACAAGGTGTTTATGAAGGGACAAATCATCAGGAGGAGTTGAATCCAGATGGAGATCAAAGTATTTAGCCCACGTAGCGGGACCAAACAAGGCGTTGTAAGTACTATTACGGGAAGGGATCGTGCGAGTGCGGCCGTGGTGGGGACAGCGTTGAGAAACCCTAGAGAGAGAGGGGGTAAAAGGTGCAGTAGTCACAATGAGAGACGGAGCTGCGCCAGGGGACGAGGTGGTCACCACTGGAGGCTGGGGACTCGACCCTACCGCAGAGGAGGGAGGAGCTGGAGGGGAGTAGTCAGGTCGTCAGGGCCCAGTGCAGCGGGGGCTACAGGGCCTGGTCTTCCAACACAGTCCGACTCGGGGGCTTGGTCGCCCACCCCACGAGCCTGAGAAGGATCAAGGGAAACATTATCAGCCATGAAAACGAGGAAAAAATTTTCATTCACGAATGTGCCCCCACACCCACCATGGAGCCACAATTGGAGGAAGAACACCCAACTAGAAGCTATCGCCGATCTTGCCGGGGCCCTCTGCAGGGGTGCGTCGTGAGTATACGCCCCACAAACGCCACCTAAGAATCGTGAGTCCGTCGAGAGCGGGTTTAGTGACGAAAGGAGGATTAACAGTAAAAGGTTCCCCTCGCTCGCGACGTTGGGTACTACAGTTCTACGGGTGCAAGAGTATGCCTCCTCAAACACCCGGGCATCAAAATAGAAGAAGTCCAAAGGAATAATCAAAACAAGCAAAAGGTCAGCAGGAAACGACAAGCAGATAGGAGAAGAGAAGGAGAATAAAGAAACAGAGGGAAAAGGAAAAAGCGTCCAGCAAAATTCGTGAGGACAGCAGTAGGAGCACAAGGCTTCAAAAGGACAGGGGGACCGCTTTAAGGAGTATCACACTTCGGCAGCCGCCCACCAAGCACCTCCACGGCAGCAACGAGCTGGACAGGGAGGGGACAAAACGGATAAACGTATTATGAAGGACATCATATCCAAAGGAGTAAACCCAGTTGACCATAACCAAAAACCTGAAGTCATAATCAGGTTTATAATACGACCAAATTGACATCAGACAAAATAAAGAACAGGCCAAAGGGAACAAGCAACCCTCTCCAGAATTGTTTAGAAATGCTGTGACAATGTTTGTTCTGAGGCATCAGAAGTATAATTGTAAGAGTTGTAAATAGGTTGCCATAACTTTCTGAACTAAACGTTGTCCATGCAGAATTTGATACCTTCTTGAGCCTTATAAAGTTGCCTCAAAACCATGTTGGGAAGTTCACTATTGGCTTACCATAGCCCATGCAACTTGGAACTATTTGTTCCGAGTAGCTGAATCTAAAACAATAAACAACCATGTAGGTCCATGCCTCAATGTTAATGGTTGGTTGAACTTTGCTTGTCAGTGGGAAAATGCAGTACAAACTTCCTTGGCCTTTTTTCGTTATTTATTAAGTTTATAAATATCTACTGGACACCATATCTAGGTGATATGACTGTGTATAGGGCCAGGGCTCACGCAGGTCTGCTCTTGTCATATGGGTCCTTGGCTTCCTTGGACTAGTGCAAAAGAAGGGCCTCATTCTGAAAGATGATGAGTTTTCAAAAGTAAGCATAGCAAGGGTCCGACCACACCAATGCGTCCAACACTGCTTGGTACGTTATCATTGGCGTCCTCGATGATGATGCTTTTGACTATGTATGTAACTAATATCCTTCTAAATTAGCCTTAAACAAGCTTTGTGACGTCCAACATGGTCTCAGTCATGCATGAATTTAAGGTACATGGTATAAATTTTATCCTAATTCTAAGCTATCCATTGAGCATCATAACTAGCTAAACATTTGCACAAACTGAAAGCAGTTGATGCATCTGCAGGAATAGACAGGGTAGTCATAGGATGTAAAGGCAGTGGTCCAGAAGTTGAGAGTTGAGATCATGATGTTTAGCGACAGTTTTTTTGTTAAGCAGTTAATAAATAGACTCTAGCATAGGCACGATATAGCACAAAGTATAAGTGACATTCTACGAAAATATGGAGTGTGGGTACTTGGCAGAAACACGAGGACTTAGTGACCGTGAAAGAATTGTCAATGATTGAAAATTTGAACTAAAGTTAACTGCTGTTACGGTGCCCTCTCCTATTTCTTTTGTTTGCCTGCTTTAAGAGTCATATCAGCTCTCCCTACTGATTCTCTGAGGTACAAGGAGTCTGCTGATATATGTGTGGCAACCAGACCGGCTGCCAGATAAGGGAGAAATTTACATTATAAGTTGTAGGTAAGGGGAAATTGGCGCCCTGATATAAAATGAAAGAGTATCCCCTACTGCAGATATGACGTTTTGGAAGGGACACTAGCCGATCGCGGATTGGCCGACTTAGGTCGTGGGCGACCAATCAGAGCCCGCCGTGACGTCACCGAGTGCGCCGGGCGGCGCCAACGTCAGAGTTGACCTGACCGTGGAGGCAAGAGGGCGCACCTCGGTCGGCTCTCAAGGATTTGAGGCTCTACAAGCCTTTCTTAGTGGATTAGAGCTAGCCATCGTAGCCCACGCTTCTGGTGCTTCATCGCAGCTTCACGCATGGAGACCCTGCGCTTCTGGGAAGCAAAAAGGAACCAAGTTCTTTGGGCAAAGGAGTGCCAAACTTGGAAAATATTCGGCGACGACGCTGGACGTTGAGGGCCTGGAAGGTGTGGCGGGCAGGCCTAGTTGTGACCGGGTCTCATCCACCGAGGGTTTTGGAGGGACGACACCGTTCCTAGGACAAGGAGCAACGCCTTGTGGAAGGGGCGAGTGTGTGAAATATTGATTAGCTCAGTGCCCATCGATGAACCAGGATTGGGGTAGCTGAATCTCAGGGATTGGAACGGCGACGACGCGAAGGCTCCACGACACCTGAGGACCTGTGGAACGTTCCTGGATCGTCAAGGATCGACTCAGGAAGCGTGGGAACCTCACACCATCGAGGGACAGGCATCGTGAGCCAGGAATGTAAGGTAGATCAAATTTCCTTCCCATTACCCCTTGTGTGAGTAGGCTAGATAGGCCACAACATTCACTTATGTATGTGCCAATAGGACCTTAATACCTTGGTAGTAGAATAGGCTGCAGTGCAGCTTGTGTCCAAGACTGTTGGAGAGGACAGTGTGTATGGACAGCGGGACAGTGAAGAAGAGGTGCCGACATGGTGAAGAGGCCCTCCTGTGAGAGAGTGTGGGACTCGTCTTTCTGCCCGGTTGAAGGAGTGTTGGAGGTCGTGGAATGTATTCATGTATTACTTGTGATTACTTAGTATTATTATGTATTACTTGTGATTGTATGTGTGATCGTGTAATTTGTGTCAGTAAATTCACACATTTTATCATTGTGTTTAAGTGTGCCTCCATTATAATATTTCTCTATGAGCATACACGAAGGTTATCATAGTACCACCTTGGGAACACCACGTTCTCTGTAGAAGTTCTTATTGCCTGGAGAGTGGTAAAAACTGCACAGACTTATATAAAAGTGTACCCTTAGCCATCCGATCAGTATCAGTGCCTGAATGGTGGCAAATAGTAACGTAGTGGCTAGAGAGAGGTAAAGCCACACAGACCTTCCTGGGAGAGTACCCTGGGCCGACAGTCCAATAGAAGATCTAAGGGAGTAGCAACCTTCTGGCAACAAACAATATATAATACACCCACTGAACTGCATCGCTGGGGTGCAGATATAATAACCCAGCTGGCGACCTTGTTAGGAAGAAGATAGAGAAGACAGGCGGGAAAGGAGTTCCTGCAACCTTTTTTTCTGGCAGGCAAGGCTCAGGGAGGTTATTGTTATGAGGAAAGCCTGAGTCTTCCTTCACTCCTCCACGGGTCTAGGCCGGAACTGTTAACAGCAGTTTCCCCGTGTTTGACTGAAGAGCTTCCAGGGCGTATCAGTGGCACCCCCCTTTTGTGATGGAAGCAAAAGCCTGCGGAGGTGGGCATTGTTGGTCCTCTCCTGTGAGACCAAGGAGACTCCAGTGAATCCCGGGAGTCGGAGGGGCTGAGTATTCGGCCTTTTGAGCCCCTAGCAGCCGAATGCTAGCAGAGCCCCGGCCCACCTCCTCGTGACACTGCGTAGGTAATATAGCCTTCTTTGTGACAAAGGAAAGTGAAAATGATCTCTTCGAGCTCTTTGATTAATGAACAGGCGTATCAAATCCTCCGATAAAGTAAGTAATTATCAAAAGAAGGCACCAAACCGGGAAGGCTATGTAGCACCATCAAGTGTGTGGAATAATCAGAGGGCGCTAAGTATCACCAAGGATGCCAATACGAGAACAAAAACACATAAGGAGATCCTCCGATAAAGGCGTTTATCAATTTTAATTTTTCCAGTCCATGACTGTGCTGCTGAAATTTTAATAAAAGTTTTTAAATGGCTGGGTACTCCATTAGGGCGGACTCTCAAGTAAAATATTAACAAATTAGCAAAACTAGTAAAAGGTTAGTAGGCATATGTTTGTATAGTCTATAATTTTTGCAATCACTGAACTGAACGCTAGATATAAAAACTATGAATGTTAATTGCTAGTTTTTTACGAACGTAGTCATCCTCAGCTTCATACTGACAGTCAGTGAGTGGTGAGCTGATAAAACGCATCCAGCGACCATTATAGTCTGGAATACCAGTCACACAAGCGTGTATCGTCAAACTGTTGCTGGTGTACTGTTGAAATAATTGGTCGAGATCGAATGATGTAAGTGTGAGTACCAGATGTAGTGCGTTCATTGCTCGTGTCATCAACTATAGTGGGTGTCACAGTGGTGGGATTAGTAACCAAGTAAGTAAGTAATTATCAAAAGAAGGCACCAAACCGGGAAGGCTATGTAGCACCATCAAATACGCAAAATAATCAGAGGGCGCTAAATATCACCAAGGATGCCAATACGAGAACAAAAACGCATAAGGCGAACGATATCAAAAGTATCCGAGTCACCAAGAATTCTATCGAGGGACAGGTGACCGCGAGGGGCGGTCGGAAAGCAAAACATACGCTCGTCCTGGAAGTCAGGACATTCAAGAAGGACATGCACGACCGTAAGAGGGACAATGCAACTAGGACAATAAGGAGCAGGGCGGCGCTCCATCAAGTGACCATGGGTTAAGCGAGTATGGCCAATACGCAACCTCGCCAGAGCTGTTTCCCACCGCCGGTTACGGTGGAAGGAGGACTGCCACGAGGAAACACAACATTTAAGAGTACGTAGCTTGTTACCAGTAACAGACAACCAAGAAGCCTGCCAACGGGTAAGGACTGAGGAATGGATAACCGGGTAAAAGTCGGAATACGGAATGCCCTTACGAGAGATGGGACAAGAGCGGACAGCTTCCTTGGCGGCAGCATCCGCACGCTCATTTAAAGACACACCAATATGGCTGGGAACCCAACAAAACTCAACCGACTTAAATTTACTATGAACGAGAAACAGCCAATGCTGGATCTCGACAACCACTGGATGAACCGGATTAAAGGACCCGAGAGCCATGAGGGCACTACGAGAGTCAACAACAACTACAAAGGAAGACTGACAACGAGAAAGTAGGAGACGAAGAGCATAGAGAATAGCATAAAGTTCCGCTGTAAAGATGCTAGTCTCCGGAGGCAAGCGACACATATAAGTGCGATCAGGAAAAACAACAGAGTAGCCAACACCGTCCGCTGACTTAGACCCATCGGTGAAGACAGAAACGGAGCGGGAGTGAGAAGAAAAGTGCTCGAGGAAAAGGCGTTTGAGAACCGTAGGAGGGGTAAAAGCTTTAGTGATACGGGTCAAGGAAGTACAAAACCGCGGAAGAGGGACCCTCCACGGGGGCAAAGAAGGAACAACACGAGGAGAAACATCAGAAATACGAACGGAAAGAGAATCCTGCAGGCGAGATAACCGGACAGAAAGAGGGAGGTGGTGAAGAGGAACAGGAACCGCAGGAGGGGTAAAAGTTAAAGCACGACAGAGGCGAGAGGAAGGATGTTGCAAGGACCGCGCAAGATAGCGAAGACAGTAGCGATCACGGCGGTCCTGGAGAGACAGGAAGCCAGTGTCAACATACAAGCTAAGGACGGGAGTCGAACGAAAGGCACCAGAACTGAGGCGCAACCCAGTATGGTGCAAAGCATCAAGACGGCGAAGAGTAGAAGGAGAAGCAGACGAGTAAGCAGGGCAACCATAATCGAGCTTAGACAGGACGAGAGAAGAATGTAAAGCAAGGAGAGTGCGCCTATCTGCCCCCCAAGAAGTATGGGACAAGACCCGAAGGAGGGTAAGGGCCTTAGAGCACTCAACACGGAGGTAAGAGATATGGGGAGACCAAGACAAACGAGTGTCAAGGAATAACCCCAAAAGCTTCGCGGAATCTTTGTATTCAAGGGGATAACCATAAAGTGACAAAGAGGGACGAAGAACAACCCGTTTCCGCGTAAATGTCATGGCACAAGTCTTAGAAGTAGAGAACTTGAAGCCATGATCAGTGGCCCAAGACGACACGGCATCAATTGCAAGTTGAAGCCGGCGTTGAAGGAGAGGCGAATCATCACCCTGACAACAAAGGGTAAGATCATCGACATAGAGAGCGGAGAAGACACCAGAAGGAAGAGAGGAAAGAAGACCATTGAGGGCAACCAGAAAAAGAGTAGTGCTCAGAACACTACCCTGGGGCACACCTTCGTATTGCTGAAAAGAGGGAGAGAGAGCGGTACCAAGGCGCACCCGAAAGGAACGACGAGAGAGGAAGCTGCGGAGAAAGAGAGGGAGATGACCACGAAGGCCAAAAGAATGAAGTTGAGATAGGATATGATAACGCCAAGTGGTGTCGTAAGCCTTTTCCAGGTCAAAAAGGACGGCAACAACGGAGGTCTTCGCAGCAAAAGCAGTACGAATATAGACCTCCAAGTTCACCAGGACATCTGTCGTGCTGCGGCACTTGCGGAAACCAAATTGAGAAGGGGAGAGGAGGTGATGGTGTTCCAGGAACCACATCAGACGAACGTTAACCATACGTTCAAAAAGTTTGCAGACACAACTTGTGAGAGCAATAGGGCGAAAGTCCTTAGGGGAAGTACCCAGAGACCCCGGTTTGCGAACAGGGAGGACAACGGCATCGAGCCAGTCCTCAGGGACTGACGACGACTCCCAGATCCGATTATACAGACTCAGTAAATACTGAGACGTGCTCGGAGGGAGATGGCGAAGCATCTCATAATGAATACCATCGGAGCCCGCCGCCGTAGAACCGCAGAGGGCCAGAGCAGAACGAAGTTCAGAGAGAGAGAAGGGATCATTATAGGGAAGCTGAAGATGAGTGCAGAAATCTAAAGGACGAGACTCAAGGACAGGTTTACGAAGAAGGAAAGATTGGGGAAGATGAAGACCAGAGCTAACAGAAGAAAAGTGGGAACCCAGTTCGGAAGCGACCTGCAACGGGTCCGCCACAAGAGTATCATGGAGGTGAAGGACCGGTGAAACATCGGGAACGAACTTACCCGCTATCTTGCGGATACGCTTCCAGATCTGGGCCAGAGGGGTTTCGGACGTAATTGTCGAGACATAAGATGCCCAACATTCACGTTTAGCCGTACGGATGGCCCTACGGGCCACCGCACTCGCTTTCCGAAAGAAAAGAAAAGAATCGGTCGTCTGCCTACGGCGGTGCCTCTTCCAGGCTGCACGCTTACAGCGGACAGCCCGAGCACAGTCCGCATTCCACCAGGGAACGCACTTCCGCGGACCCCGAGAGGAAGAGCGAGGAATAGAGCGGAGGGCAGCGTTAAAGACAGTGTCATGAAAAAGGAGGAGAGCGCGAGAGAGAGGCAGAAGGGAGAGGTCAGAGAGAGCAGCACTGAGGGTAAATAGGGTCCAGTCTGCCTTAGCAAACTGCCACCTAGGGAAAGAGAGGGAAGGGCGAAAAGAGAAAAAGGAAACAAGGATGGGGAAATGATCACTTCCATGGAGGTCATCAAGAACCTGCCACGTGAAATCTAAGTAAAGAGAAGAAGAGCAGAGAGAAAGATCAAGACAAGAAAGGGTGCGAGTCCGAGAGTCCAAATGAGTGGGCTCACCAGAATTCAGAAGAGACAGGGAAGAAGATAGGAGAAACGGCTCAAGGAGGCGACCCCGGGTATTCGTCAGAACGTCACCCCAAAGAGAATGACGACAATTGAAGTCACCCAGCAGGAGCACAGGCTCCGGCAAGGAGTCTAGGAGGTGTTTCAAATCAGGAAGAGAGAGCGGGACACTCGGGGGGAGATAAATGGAACAAACTGTGTACCATTTCCCCACAAAGATACGAGCAGCAGAACAATGGAGAGGCGAAGGAAAAAGTAAAGGAACAAAGGGAACATCTGCACGAATCAAGAGAGCAGAAGAATTAGAAGCCCCAGCAATGGCTGGGGGGGGGGAGAGAAAGGAATAGCCACGAAAACGACCAGGACGAGCACCAAGCATTGGCTCCTGGAGACAGACACAAAGGGGCGAAAACCGCGAAATCAGAAGTTGGAGTTCGAGGAAATTGGCGTAATAACCTCGAACGTTCCATTGAAGAATGGACAACGACGGGAAGAGAAAGGACAAAAACAGAGAACAAGGAAGAAACAAAGGCGAAAGAGCGACAGAGCACGTTAAAGAATATCAGGGTCGGGATCAGGGTCAGCAAAGTCAGGGTTAGGGGGCATGGGTAAACTGAGCAAAGACGGAGGGAAGGAAACGGGAGAACAGATCAGAGGTGGGCGGGCGGGGTCCGGAGGAGGAGGAGGAAGAGGAGGAGACAACGGAGAGGAGCGGTCAAGGACACCAGTAGGAAGAGGGGGAGTAGAAAGAGGGGAGCGCACCCCAGCAAGAGCAGCAACCGAAAGGGAAGCAGGGGCCAAAGAAACCTCCATAGCAGGAACAGGGGGTGCAACCACTGAAACGGGAGGGGAAGGAGCAACAGAGCCAGAAGTAGGAGCTAAGGAAGAAAGCGAAGCCTTCTTACCCGCCGGGGAAGAGGAAGGAGAGGAGCCAGGCTTACGCTTCTGACTTAAAGAGACAGGTGTCCCAGCAACTACGTACCGGGCAACGGATTCCAGTGTCTCAACAGGAGAAGCCGAACGAGAGCACACACGACGGCCGTTAGGAGAGCGATGGACATCCGCCTGCACCGACAGGCGGCGGGGAGAGCCGAGAGATGGAGGAAGAGGATGGGAAGGAGGATCGGAGGGGGACGAGGAAGAAGACACAGGAGACATGACAGACCGGGTGGAAAGAAGGGGAACCCCAGACAGAGGACCAGGAGGGGGACCCCTCGGGAAAGAACTCAAAGGAACAGAGGAGGGGGCAGTGGGCGTATCAGGGTCCAAGGCCCGGAAACGGTTGAGAGTCTGAGGAAGGGGGGAAGGACGAGGAGAGGAAGAGCGCAACACGCGAGCATAAGAGATGTTAGTATAAGGCGGGAGCCGGCGAACCTGGCGCCTCGCCTCAGGAAAAGACAAACGCTCCCGGTGCTTCAGGTTAAGGACGGCCGCCTCAAGCTTGTAATGGACACAGGCACGGGAGAACGTAGGATGGGCCTCACCGCAGTTGAGGCAGCGAGCTTGGGGAGAAGTGCACTCCGACTTAGAGTGACCTTCACTTCCACACAAAGGACAGAGAGAGACAGTCCCAGAGCAGCGGAGGGCACCATGCCCAAACCTCCAGCACTTATTACAAAGTCGAGGAGAAGGAATATACTCCTGGACAGAGCACCTAGCACCAGCAAGAATGACAGAGGATGGAAGGGTCCTACCATCAAAGGTGATCTTCACAACGCGAAGGGGTTGACGTCGACGACCACGAGGGGGACGAGTAAACGAGTCAACCTGGAGGACAGAATGGCCTTGGGCATCAAGGATATGCCGAATATCATCGTGGCAATCCTGCAGATTCCGAACACCGGTTGCAACATGGGGTGGGAGGAGAATAGTGCCAACACTGGAATTCATCTGAACGTTCTTGGAGACCCGAACAGGAATCTCGCCAAGGCAAGATAAGGCAGCCAAGCGGGAAGCCGCATCCTGAGAAGGAGCAGCAACGACACGTGTACCGAGACGAGTGGGGTTGAAAGTAACACACGCATCCACGGAATCTACAAGATGCCGATGGAGGGAGAAATCGTCAGGAGGCGCAGAATCAAGAGGGAGGAGATCAAAGTATTTGGCCCATGAAGCAGGACCAAACAAGGCCTGATACGCATCAGCACGGGAAGGAATCGAGCGAGTGCGGTTGGGGCGCGAACGGCGTTGAGAACCCCTAGAGAGAGAGGGGTCAAAAGGCGCAGTAGTCACAACGAAAGACTGAGCCACACCAGGGGACGAAGTGGTCACCACCGGGGGCTGGAGGCTCGACCCAACCTCAGAGGAGGGAGGGGAGCTGGGGGAAGAAGTCAGGACGGTCAAAGGAGGAGCAAGGTCGGGGCCCAACGCAGCGGGAGCTACAGAGCCTGGTCTTCCAATACAGGCCGACTCGGGGGCTTGGTCGCCCACCCCACGAGCCTGAGAGGGTACAACGGAAACATTCAACGACATAGAGACGAAAAGTGACAAATTCATCCACGAATGTGCCCCCATACCCACCATGGAGCCACAATTAGAGGCAGGACACCCAACGGGAAGCTATCGCTGATCACGCCGGGGCCCCCTAGGGGTGCGTCGTGAGTATACGCCCCACAAACGCCACCTTAAGAACCGTCAGTCCGTCGAGATCGGGTTCAGCGACGAAAGGGGGATTGACAATAAAAGGTTCCCCTCGCTCGAGACGTCGGGTACTACAGTTCTACGGGTGCAAGAGTATGCCTCCTCAAGCACCCGGGCGTCAAAATAGAAGAAGTCCAAAGAAATAATCCAAAACAAGCAAAAGGTCGGCAGGAAACGACAAGCAGATAGGAGAAGAGGGGGGAGAAAAACGAAACATAAGGAAAAGGAAAAGCGATCCGGCACAATTGGAGAAGACAGCAGCAGGAGTGCAAGGCCAGAAAAGGACAGAGGACTGCCCAACGGAGCATCACACTCCGGCAGCCGTCCACCAAGCCCCCTCACGACGCCAACGGGCCGGAAGGGGAGGGGGATTAGTAACCAAGTTGTCACTTACAGGATTGGGGTTAGAATCGTCAAACGCCCGTCGGGATAATTTCATGTGATAGAGATGTTCATTTACTTGCTCACCTGTACCTGGGTTTTCTAGTATGTACTTGTTACCTGTGATATGCTCAAGATCTCTGTAAGGTACAAGACATTTCTCAGTCAGCTTGTACATGGGATCATCTCTTCTCTGGTTGAGGATCATTACTTAAGATCCAAGTCCTATTTTGGTAGGTTCAGCATGTGTTGTGTAATCTAGTGAAATCGTCAGTAGCTATAAGCAGGAGCTACTGCACTCTCTGGAATACCAATTGGGTATCTTTTCTGTTTTACTTCATCATAATCATAGTTTAATAGAGGCACATGAGGCGGGGGTGTGAGATCATTAGGGAATCTCATGTCTGTTCCAAGAAGCACAAGGTGAGGCGTTTTGTATTGAGTTTACAGAGGAGTTTATTGAGCACTGATTGCCGCAAGCTCATCCCATTTGTGATTCTTGATTGACTGATACTTTGAGTGTCAGCGACTTATTTGTTATTTCAGCAAGGCCATTGCTAACTGGTTGGCAAGGCATATTATATTACACTTTGATGTTTTACAGCTTAACCGGTTGTTCAAGGTCAGAAGTGTTTAATTCATCAGTCAGTGACATTTACTAGGGTGAATGCGAGTCTCATACTTTCACGTATACTTGCATAAACTCACAAATCATAGGTAAACACACAATAGGTTCCACCCCCTGTGAATGACTAACGTTGAAGGTCAGGTGTTCCAACAGAAAGACTACCAGTACTCTGAACACTGCACCATGCAGATCCTTAAAAAAAAAAAAAAAAAAAAAAAACTATGGAGTTTATACCCAACATTTACCTCTCAAGGATACCAGCAATGTTAAGAGATTAGAAATCGTTTTGTTGTCAGTTAATCACATGTTGCGGCCACTTAGGACCAGTAACCAGTTTCTTTATGGATTAAACTCTTTTAGTGCATCCGACCCCTAGTCTGTAGGAACTTTCAAGAACTGTAGTAGTTCGATGAAGAATATAAAGGGGGGAGAGTGAACAATACACAGTTTCCTCTATCAATATATTAACACCTTTACCATTAAAATTACCTTGATTTAAATACAATTTGACTACACGTATGTATATAGTTTTGTCACTTTCACATAGGACACCTTTCACGTGGCAGTGTTCATCAACTCCATTGTTTCCACCTCGTACACGTGTACCGATAAACACTGGCGAGTTCCTCTTACGTTAGCCAGCCCGCCGACAGTATCACTTGGTGCCTACACCCCACTATCGCTCTCCAGCTACTCGCTGGCAGAGGATTAATGCTGATTGGGTTCACCAACAACCATATGCAGGGGTAACTAACCCCTGGAAGAAACCTCTAGCTACCTGCTAGCAGCACTTCACTATAGCCACCTCACTGTCGTCAGTTACTCTCCTAAGCCAATTCTGGGGTACGCCGTTCTCTCCCAAAACTGCGCAAATCAGCAACTAACACACTGCTTCGATTGGCGGCAGTTTAATTAGTCAGCTTCCAGGATTAAGCTGAGAGTACGTGGGCTGCCAAACGTAAACTGACTTCTTCAGTACGACTGCCTCCACACGTCACCTCTGTGGGACATGAAACGTAATCAGTTAATTAAATTAAATAGATGGTACATTGGGGAAACCAGGAGGTAACACTCATTTACCTAAGAGTTGACATTATGCTCTGTAGCACAACAGATGGCGCTGATTGTGACACGCCATCCACTCGAGGTCATCCCCGGCGACCTTTCTTGCTGACTAGGGCAGGAAACCAGAGCCATTTGTCGCTGACACGCCATCACGAATAGATGGTGTTATCCACGTAGCGTCCAATATCAAGGAGAGTTTGAGTGCAGATCCAGAGAAGGTGCTGGACTTGCCATACCACACTCAGACAATGGTGCTGATACCGTAAAGTCAAATTTACTAAGGAGAATGCGAGCCTCATATTTACATGGATACCTGCATAAACTCAAAAGTCATAGGCGAGCACACAAAAGGCTACACCTCTGCGAGACACTCGAACCTAGGTCAGGTGTTAGTACACCAAGACACAACCACTACTCTGCCCCCTCAAACACGCAGATCCTTTAAAGTGATCGAAACTCGGGATTTTATACCCAACCTCTTGACCCCCAAAGAACACCAGCAATGGAAATAGATCAGAATTAGTTTTTTCATCAGTCAATGGCATTTACTAGGGAGAACGCGAGCCTAACATTTACACGGATTCCTGCATAAACTCACATGTCATAGGTAATCACAGAAAGGCCTCCATCCCTGCAAGAGACACAAACCTAGGTCAGGTGTTTGTACACAAAGACACAACCTGTACTCTAACCACTCCACAACGGGGATCCTAAAAAGAGATCGAAACTCAAGAGTTTATACTCAACATCTCGACCTCCTAAGGACATCAGCTATGGTAATAAATCAGAATTAATTTCTTCATCAGTCAATCACATTTACTAGGGGGAACACGAGCATCATATTTACATGGATACTTATATAAACTAACAAGGCATAGGTAACACACAAAGGGCTAAACATCTGCTACAGACTCGAACCTAGAAGGTAAGGTGGCGCGCACCAAGACACAACCAGTGCTCTGACCACTCCACAATGCAGATCCCTAAAAGAGATAGAATATTGGAAGTTTATACCCAACATCTCAGTAGTGGAAGTAGACACGAAGACCGTGCATTTTGCTTTTTCCGGTGCACGGTCTATGTGTCGTATTTTTTGTTCATGAAACTCCAACGCATGGTCAACGTGTCGTAATTTTTTTCCGTGAAACACCAGTGCGTGGGCTACGTGTCATATTTTGTTTCCGTGAAACACCTACACACAGTTTACGTGTGGTATTTTTTTTCCATGAAACACCAGAGCGCGAGCTATGTGTTGTGATTATTTTTTTCCGTGAAACAGCGACGGATGGTCTATGTGTTGTGATTTTTTCCATGGAAGTGCAAAGGTCCTGCCATTTCATTCATGGGGATTAAAAGGTTAGGCCCTGTCTCGTGTGTTTTTTGTTCTTCCAGTGACCCTGCACAGACATCGCTAATAGACAATGTCGTCATCCAGTCTTTCTTTGCCTTCCTAGAGAATGTAATTTAAGCTCTGTCAATCTTTCTTCAAGGATTGTTTATTCAGCATAGGGAAATAAAATTAAAATCCACTATTGCCCATTCGTATGAAACAGACCCCTCCCAGACGTGGAGACTTCAACAGGGAATTCAGTAGTATTCCAGGTGTATATGAATATATAATTTTTCAATAAATAGACTATACCAACACTCAGACTTTTTATTTAATTCCTACCTCACTGCAAGTCTTGTGTACGTCTCACAGTCGTTCAAAATCATGCCCCCACACCATACTGTAATATATAATAAATCAAAATACTCATTCAGCATGCATATATATATATATATATATATATATATTAGTATATTTTGGTAGCAGTCTTTCCTGTAGACATATTTTATTAAATATGACCGAAAAAGTAAGATTAATAATTCTAACACGAATTTTCTCAATCTTTCGTACATTATGCTTCACTGTTGGAGGTAAATCAAAAATCACTTCTCCAAAATTCATTTTTATTTCTAGTCTGACGCGACACGGGCGCGTTTCGTAAAACTTATTACATTTTCAAAGACTTCACAAATACACAACTGATTAGAACTTGCGTTTCCCAGATTTTATATCTACATTTGAGTGAGGTGGGAAGGGTGATGTGGCATTACATTTGAGTGAGGTGGGAAGGATGATGTGGCATTAGAGGATATTAATAGGGTATTAAAAGTATCAACACAAGACAGAACACGAAACAATGGATATTGAATAGAAGTGTTTGTAGAAAGCCTATTGGTCCATATTTCTTGATGCTTCTATATTGGAGCGGAGTCTTGAGGTGGGTAGAATATAGTTGTGCAATAATTGGCTGTTGATTGCTGGTGTTGACTTCTTGATGTGTAGTGCCTCGCAAACGTCAAGCCGCCTGCTATCGCTGTATCTATCGATGATTTCTGTGTTGTTTACTAGGATTTCTCTGGCGATGGTTTGGTTATGGGAAGAGATTATATGTTCCTTAATGGAGCCCTGTTGTTTATGCATCGTTAAACGCCTAGAAAGAGATGTTGTTGTCTTGCCTATATACTGGGTTTTTTTTTTTTGGGTTATTCTACCCACCTCAAGACTCCGCTCCAATATAGAAGCATCAAGAAATATGGACCAATAGGCTTTCTACAAACACTTCTATTCAATATCCATTGTTTCGTGTTCTGTCTTGTGTTGATACTTTTAATACCCTATTAATATCCTCTAATGCCACATCATCCTTCCCACCTCACTCAAATGTAATGCCACATCACCCTTCCCACCTCACTCAAATGTAGATATAAAATCAGGGAAACGCAAGTTCTAATCAGTTGTGTATTTGTGAAGTCTTTGAAAATGTAATAAGTTTTACGAAACGCGCCCGTGTCGCGTCAGACTAGAAATAAAAATGAATTTTGGAGAAGTGATTTTTGATTTACCTCCAACAGTGAAGCATAATGTACGAAAGATTGAGAAAATTCGTGTTAGAATTATTAATCTTACTTTTTCGGTCATATTTAATAAAATATGTCTACAGGAAAGACTGCTACCAAAATATACTAATATATATATATATATATATATATATGCATGCTGAATGAGTATTTTGATTTATTATATATTACAGTATGGTGTGGGGGCATGATTTTGAACGACTGTGAGACGTACACAAGACTTGCAGTGAGGTAGGAATTAAATAAAAAGTCTGAGTGTTGGTATAGTCTATTTATTGAAAAATTATATATTCATATACACCTGGAATACTACTGAATTCCCTGTTGAAGTCTCCACGTCTGGGAGGGGTCTGTTTCATACGAATGGGCAATAGTGACGTATGTGAGTGTCCATGCCGCCCCCATGGAGTTTCAAAAGACCCTCCGGCGTTTCTTCCAGAGGTGTGGCCCCGTCGTCAGTGTGCGGATGAACTCGCTGTCTTCTGGAAAATATTCAGGTGTGAAGACCAACATTCGTACCCTCGGGATGCCACTGAGGTCGGACATTCCATCCTCTGTCCAACTTTTAGGACAGAGGATGGAATGTCAAATTATACTACGTGCGGGTGTTTTATGCCTGGCAACCCTGTACTTGTTTCCGGTGTGGCATGTTGGGGCATCAGGCTGCCGGGTGCACTGCTGATCCGGTCGCTCCCGTCAATTTATTCCGTGAAGAGGATTTCCCGCCACTCCCTCTAGAGGAGGCATCCGGGAATGAGGGGGTGAGCGTCCGGTTAGCTGATGCGGCTCCCTCTGTGTCGCCCGACGTTCCTCCGGTTGTTGCTGAACCTCCAACGGGTATTGCAGTGTCGTCGGATGATTTACCTGCTCCTGTCACTGCCCCCGCTTCTCCCGTGGGCCTTCCTGGTGCTCCCTGTGAGGCGTCGCCGTCTTCTCCCTTGTCTTCGGCTGCTGCGCCTGGCCCTGTGTTCTTGACTTGGGTCCCAGATGTGCTGGGTGCTGGGGTGGCTTTGGAACCTCCTGCTGTGAGTGGCCCGGTTCCCCCTGTGGTAGAGGTTGCTGCCGTTCTGCGTCGGGCGGCTGGTGGTACCCGTGTTTCTGGGTCCGCTTCAGGCTCTGACGATATCCAGCCGGAGCCCAAACATTCCTGGCGTTCGTCTTCTGCCTGGGCCGATGTTGGGGACTTCGGTGACTGGGTCTTCGGATGTTGACGGTGTGGATTTGGATGCGTTGATGTCTCCCCAGTTGGTGGTGGCGGAGGTCCATGTGCCTGCTGGTGCTGGTGCCCGTGTCTTGGGAGTGCCTTATGTTCCTTCTCCGCCAGGGGACTCTCCGCAGTGGGGGGTGGTGGCTTCCTCTGCCAGGGATGGTGTGGGTGCTGGTGATGGGCGTGGCTTGGTAGTGACCTTACGGAAGGATGCGCGCCACACAGGTTCTCTGCAGTCGTCTGGTGGTGTACCCATGGCCACTGGTGCCCCTGTGGTGGTGCCCTATGTCCGGCCCCCTCCTGTGAGGATGCGCGTTGGGGACCTGGAGGCCGTGATTGCCGAGTTCATGTTGTCTGAAAGGCTGGAGGACTTTCATGATGACAAGGTTCCATGCGTGTGGGCTAGAGTGGTGGTTACTCGCCTCCGGAGTGATACTATTTGGGTCCACTGGTTGCGGGTATTTGTTGCCAGGGTTCCGAATGAAATGGCATCCCCGGTGGGTGGTCAAGACCCTTAGAGGAGGTGGCTGCATTGGGAGGCGTTCAATGTGCGGTTCCCCCGGGTCTTGTTCCCGAGCAAATATGTCAGCTGATTTCATGTTTTTTTTTGTTTTTTTGCTCATTGTAGTGTGTATGCCCTTATTACGTTTTGTTTGACCTAATGTATTGTGTGCCCATGCCTCTCTACTATTTGTTGCGAGGCTGGTGTTTTGGTGTGAGTGTTTATTCCTGTATTTACTTTTGTTGTTACTTTGCCCTGTGTGTTCTACTTATGCATTGCTATGTTGTGTTGTTTTTTTGTTTTTATTATGGTTTTCTTTTGTTTTTTATTTTGTTCTTTATTTTTATTTTGTTTTTCCTTTGTTTTTTATTTTGTTCATTATTTTTATTTTGTTTTTCTTTTGTTTTTATTTCTGGCTTGTTGTGTGCTGTGCACTTTTCTTGTTATATTTTGTGTTGTCCCTTATGATGTGTTTTGTTCTTGGTCCTTCCAGCCGGTGATTGTTTGTTTGTTTTATATGTTACTATGATTTGTTTTCTTATTTGCATGGATTGCTTGTTTCTTATTATTGTGTATTTTGTCTTGATGTATGCTGTGTTTCGCATGCGTTTATCCAGTTCTGCTAATTGTTGTCCTGTGGTACTTGTCCTTCTGGCTGGTGGTTTCTTGTTTTGTTTGTTTTGTTTCCTACTTTATTTTAATGTATTTATTGTATTTCACTTGCATGCTTACATGTAAAAATAAAAAAAAGTAGTTGCCGTACTTCTGGCAGCTCAGGGATTAGTAACTGTGTTCATCCTCACATCCATCAAATAGCTGCCCAAATGTCGCACCGCAATTCATCCATCTAGTAACTCAGCTGGATGCTAGCTACTATATTCATAGGTTAATCATTCCCAAACATCAAAATCCTAATCTTGCTATGCAAACCAGTAGACTTGTTTCTGAACCAGCAGTCGTACATACATACATAAATACCTGCACATACTCCACAACCCAAAAAAGTATAGAGAATTGCCTGTTTTGCCACCATTGAACCATTAATCAGATGTAATTTATGCTATATGAATCCCTAAGATGTTTTCTAACCCCACGAATCCTAACCCCACAGCTCATTCTCCCCAAGTAATCTTAATTATATGTTCTGTTAATTCATATTAACGCACAGCAATCAGCAGGGTATTCATATTATTCCAGCAAGTTCAAATATTATTAAATACCCACTGTTACTGACTCGTTCATACAGCTCGTGTAATCAGGGGACAGTGATAAGAATAGTCTAGGGTGAGTCATTGTCTCTAAAACATGATTTACCAGAGTGCCTCAGAGTGTAATACAAACATAATAGCACAAAATAGGATATAGAAACATGCACATAAAGAATATAGCTGCCCATATGCAAGTTCTAATTACTACAACTACTTAATCACTTCATTATCACAATGTAATCAGATGGCTGTAACACATGGAAATATATATAGACTCACCAGATAATCAATCTACAATAACGAAACAAATTACAAATCACAGACTTATCATGACATGATGTTCCCCAACTGAGTGTCTCCTCTCCTACTGAGGTCTCTCCAACGCTCTTACCCATAACACTCTTTCTCCCTCTCCATCCAGGACAAGGGATGGCAACGAGTACTTTTAAATAAAACTAATTAATGAGAAAAATAATCGTTCCCACACAGGTATGAATAAAAATTAAAATATAACTGCAATATGTAAATAACATAATTTAAAATGTAACATGATTAATCAAAGGTAAATAATAATTATTTGAATATTAAAAGGTGACATCTGCTAATTCTTCCAGTGAACACATACAATTATTTGGTCCAAAAACTGACCAGACTAATACAGGTAATAGACATGTGAAATATAGCAAGCCCGCTCAAGCTCCAACTAATGTTGCCAAGTCCTACTCGACTTTACAAAAACATACACATGTACATATGAATTATTTAATTTCTTTCCACAATTTATCTTATATGAAATAATGTGAGTATCCAACTAGGAATACATAACACCCACATACGTACGATTCAAATGGATAAACCAGGATGTATACGTCCCACTGAAGTAAATGCATTAGTAATTATTAATAAAAAGCTAAGGTTGTGATACGGCGCACAGAAATATATATTAATTTAAGATCACTCATGCAAAATGCAACTCTTGTACCTACACTAAAAATTCACAAAATCAAAAACACACACACATTTTCACTCAATATTGCATTTACACACAAAGCATTTCCACACTAAATTACATTTACACAGAAAATACAGCATTTACACACCAATATGCCATTTATGCACAAAATATATTATTTACTCACAAAATATGCAATTCATACACAAACTAAGTAATTTATAGACAAAATATGTCATTTACATACAAAATATGTCAGTTGCACACAAAAACATCCCTTTACACAAATATTGCATGTACACTCAAAAGATAACATTTACCCAAAGTATTGTATTGGCACAAATATAGCACATTGTTTATATATTTCGACAATCAAAATGAACTTTCACTAAAATTACACAATTTCACAAAAATCATTTTCACAAAATACCCACACATTGTCTCATAAATCAAAAATACATTTTCACACTTGCACATGAAGATCAAATTTTTTTCAGATTACATATACTGAACCTACACAAATACACAATTTGCACACAAAAATACAGTGCACCAGTTCCACTTCAGCAAATTAAAAACACAACTTCAATGCACTATTCGCACAAAACGATTATAAAACATGTCAATTATTAAATAAATTATGTAATTATTACACATCTTTGCACGATTAATACAAACGAACTTGCTATATAATTACATAACTTTCGCAATGACAATCAATACACAACAGGTGAAAATACGCTATTCATCCATATACAATTACACAACATGTGCAATTAATACACAACTTGCACAAATATTATACATCTTACATAATTATTATTACACAACTTGCATAAATACAATCAAATACATATCCAGTACAAAATACATACAATACATAACTAGCCCAAATATGTAAATACACAACTAGCACACATACACAATTCACACAAATACAATTACAACATATACACAATTAATACACAACTTAAACAAAATATATTCAATACTCAACTGCCCAAATATGAATAATACATAACTAGCACATATACAATGAAATACACAACTACACAATTCCACAAATACACATACAAAACATATACAATTAATACACAACTCGCAAAAACAATACACTATTTATAGGAATATAATCAGTATATAATTCCAATAAGCATACAACGTATGCAAAATACATAACCTGCACAAATTAATACAGAACTTGCACAGGTATAATAATTATACTATTTGTACAAAAACTATCACAGCCAACTAGGTCATACAATACACAATATGCATGATATTTTTCTATGTATGATGAGGACGTCATTTATAATATGCTGAGTTTAACCAACTCCATAAAGTCAGAACTTCACATATATGAATGATGTATCTAACTTCCTATGAGCCCAATATAAAACACACACATATATTTTCCACTAATGTTTCAACATTATTACTGCTAAACTATTCATCTAACATATGTCCGTTGTGCTTAATACCTTATTAATACCCCCTTGTTACATCCTCTCCAATCATGCCACCCATACTTATTTAGGCACACCATCCAACCAACTTATTGGTTCTAGCCTTAGTAATGTTAAGGCAGGTGGGGTTAGGTGAAGTCAGTAATTCCTATGTTAATTTAAGCAAATTTACTATTTCCTATCAAAATGCATCCTATTAAAACCTAAATTCATCTAAATCTATCAACAATTATACTTAAACTACACAAATTTAAATAAATTCAACTTAGCCAAAGCTAAACTAACTATATGTAAGCATCCCATATCCTCACAAAGTAGCCCATGTCACCTCTGTCCATACTTTACAGAAGTTAGCAAAAGCTCGAACCCCCCCAGATAGGTAAGTTTACACTATTTTATGAACATGCTAGTTCATTACCCCTAAGATATTATATATCCTACCCAATACAACCTCACCTAACATATCCAAAGCTAGATTTGATTAAAGTTGTCAAAATTTAAGCTATTCCCACCTAAATTACAAGTAATTAAATTGAATTTCCACTAAATATACCCAGATAATTTGTAACATAGCACAGCCAATGTCCATTTTTACCAACATTTTCACCTATTCCAACCTACCCTACACGACCTTACCTAAGCAGACCTAGTATATCCGAAGCTAGATTTGATTAAATTTGGTGAAATTTGTGCTGTCCCAACCTAAATTAAACCTAATTTAAGAGAATTCCCACCAAATATACTCAAAAGTTTTGTATCATAGCTCAGCCAATGTCCATTTTTACCCACATTTTCACCTATTCCATCCTACTCTACACCACCTTACGTAACCTGACTTAGCATATCGAAAGCTAGATTTGAATAAAGGTTGAAAACTAATTATTGTAACAGATGGCTGAAATCACTTTCTATTACAGAGTTTGATGCTCTTATAAATCTTCTTATCACAGAAGAAGTTTTATCATATCTCCCAGATAAATTATCTACTCTTATGGCAGAACAAAAAGGCACCACAGATATTTATGAGCTGTCTAAGCTCGCGGATGTGCATGAATTGTTAACAAGAGCCATTTTTAATGCCCAACCAAATAATTTTACAAGTAGAGTAAACTATAATGCTCACAGAAATACTTATCAGCACAAACCCCATACTAATTCTTCAACTATTCCCATGAACTCTTCTCTTACAAAAACTAAACTTGATAACCCATTGACAGGGACACCAAACCCTAGTAATGTGAATTCTAAATCTGCAGCAGGTTCAACAGGTGTGACCACTGTCAGATACTGCACTCATTGTAAGAGGAAAGGACATGTGATTAATTCTTGTTTTAGTTTGCACCCTGAATTAAGACCAACTGGTCTCATTATGGGTAAAGGGTTGCAAAAAAATAATTCACCATGTATTACAGTCAATCCCAATTGGATGACCGAGTTCAAACCTTATACTTCTACAGGTACATTACTGTGTAAAGATGGTAGTAGCAAGGCTGTTCAATTACTCCGTGATACTGGAGCTTAACAGTCTCTTATTTCCAATAATGTGCTTACTG
The DNA here is from genome assembly GCF_040958095.1 of Procambarus clarkii. Taxonomy (NCBI): domain Eukaryota; kingdom Metazoa; phylum Arthropoda; class Malacostraca; order Decapoda; family Cambaridae; genus Procambarus; species Procambarus clarkii. The sequence continues at coordinate 34,459,761 of NC_091176.1, forward strand.
GTGTTGATACCAGAGATCTTAATGAAGTTGTACTACTACAAGGCATTTCAGGTAGTGTGCAACATGTTTCATTAATCAAGGGGGCATATTACGGTAAATTAAAAGCTGTTCAATTTGTTTATAAATTTATTTATGAAATGGTTATAGAAAGGGCTGCAACAGGTCCCAGTGTCAGCATCACACCTAAACAGAAAAGGAGAAAAAAAATACACAACGTATTATGCAACGAATTTTCAACATTTTCAAATAATGTCACGGAACACATGTGTCAACAAAAATCATTTCTATAACACTCAGATATTACAATTTAGCATATAATAAAGGATTGATTGTAGCAGTTTTATCAAAAAAGTGTTTATTGCAATAATATAATTATTCAAAGTTACCCTTCCAAAAATATGCAATATATGATGTTTATAAACTTTTATAAAATCAACAAATGGATTTTTGACTAAAGTGTTTTCATCAGTTTGTAGAAGCACAAACTCTACATATAAGGTGTAATTTACATGTAAATTGATTAATAAATGAAAGCTATGACGTACCTTGAAGTTGTAAATTATTTACGTGAGTAAAATAAGATCAAAGTTTGGCCACCTGTAGCTGAGCTTGACGTCGATCGATTTCGTTCATAATTGGCACCCTTGCAGATAGGCATCCGTTGAGCAAGGTGTGCAAGTTCCATGCAAATCCCCTGATAACAAACGACAAAAAAAAATTGAAACAAATTGTAAAAAAAAAAAAAAAATTATTATATATATATATATACCTTGAGGTTACCTTGAGGTGCTTCCGGGGCTTAGTGTCCCCGCGGCCCGGTCGTCGACCAGGCCTCCTGGTTGCTGGACTGATCAACCAGGCTGTTAGACGCGGCTGCTCGCAGCCTGACGTATGAGTCACAGCCTGGTTGATCAGGTGCTTATCCAGTTCTCTCTTGAACACTGTGAGGGGTCGGCCAGTTATGCCCCTTATGTGTAGTGGAAGCGTATTGAACAGTCATGGGCCTCTGATGTTGATAGAGTTCTCTCTCAGAGTACCTGCTGCACCTCTGCTTTTCAACTGGGGTATTCTGCACATCCTGCCATGCCTCCTGGTCTCATGTGATGTTATTTCTGTGTGCAGGTTTGGGACCAGCCCCTCAATTATTTTCCACGTGTAAATTATTATGTATCTCTCCCGCCTGCGCTCAACGGGAGTACAGATTTAGACTCTTTAGTCGGTCCCAGTAATTTAGATGTTTTACTGAGTGGATTCTAGCAGTAAAGGATCTCTGCACGCTCTCCAGGTCAGCAATTTCTCCAGCTTTGAAAGGGGCTGTCATTGTGCAGCAATACTCCACTCTAGAGAGCACAAGCGTATTGAAAAGTATCATCATCGGTATAGCATCTCTAGTGTGGAAATTTCTTGTTATCCAACCTGTCATTTTTCTTGCAGTTGCGACGGCTACTTTATTGTGTTCTTTAAAGGCAAGGTCTTCCGACATGAGTACACCCAGATCCTTTGCATTGCCTTTTCGTTCTATGTTACGATTTGCCTGAGTTTTGTACGTGGTTTCTGTTTTTATATTTTCAATTTTTCCGTAGCGCATGAGCTGGAACTTACCCTCGATAAACACCATATTATTTTCTGTAGCTCATAGAAAGACCTGATCTACATCTGATTGGAGGTTTGCCGTGTCCTCTATGTTGCCAACTCTCATGAAAATCCTAGTGTCATCTGCAAAGGATGATAGAGTGCTATAGGTTGTGTTCTGGTCTATGTCCGATATGAGGATGAGAAAAAGTACTGGAGCAAGCACAGTATCCTGGGGGACTGAGCTCTTCACGGTTGATGGGCTGGATTTTATTTTGTTGACTATTACACATTGGGTTCTGTTAGTCAGGAAATTGTAGATCCATCTGCCTATTTTCCCGGTAATTCCTTTTGAACGCATTTTATGTGCAATAACACCATGGTCACATTTATCAAAGGCTTTTGCGAAATCTGTGTAAATTACATCAGCATTTTGTTTGTCTTCCATAGCATCTAATGCCATATCATAGTGGTCCAGCAACTGCGACAGGCAAGAGCGCCCTGTTCTGAAACCATGTTGTCCGGGGTTATGGAGATGCTGTGATTCCATGTATTTTGTGATCTTACTTCTTAGCACTCTCTCAAAATTTTTATGATGTGCGATGTTAGTGCTATCGGTCTGTAATTTTTTGCCTCTGCCTTATTTCCTCCTTTATGGAGTGGTGCTATCTCTGCTGTTTTTAGTATGTCAGGGATAACGCCAGTATCTAGGCTTTGTCTGCACAGAATGTGAAGGGCCTGCGATAGTGGTTTTTTACAGTTCTAGATGAATATGGAGTTCCAAGAATCCGGACCTGGTGCAGAGTGCATAGGCATACTGTTTATGGCTTCTTCAAAATCTAGTGGGGATAGGGCGACGTCTGATATATGATTTGATGTTGGTATCATATCCATGAAAAATTAATTTGGGTTATCAATCTTTAGTGCATTTAATGGCTCGCTGAAAACAGAGTCGTACTGCTTCTTCAGTAACTCGCTCATTTCTTTGTTGTCATCGGTGAAAGTTCCATCTCCCTTTCGCAGGGGCCCGATACTAGATGTGGTTTTTGATCTTGATTTTGCATAGGAGAAAAAATATTTCGGATTTCTCTCTATTTCACTGATGGCCTTTTGCTCTCTTTGCCTCTCCTGGGTTTGTATGATTCTTGTAGCTTGAGTTCAATTGTTTCTATTTCTCTACCTAACCTTCTTCGCCGTTCTTGAGATAGGGTGCGACTCTCAAGTTGTTCCGCGATTCGTTTTCTTCGCCTATGTAGGGAACGACGTTCCCAGTTCCAATCTGCATCTCTTTCTCTTTTTTCATAGGGGTATGCGGTTTGAACATATTTCTAGTGCTACTGAGCTTATTTTTTCCAGGCACTGGTTCAGGTTTGCATTTTCTAGCTGTTCTTCCCAGTTTATTTCTGTGAAGTCCTGGTTTATTTGCTCCCAGGGCTCCCAGGGAGCCATCCTGCACATACATATTACAATTATTACTAAATATCAAATTATAACACTAAAACATACTAACCTATTGAAATTGGTCCGAATTGTGGGTCCTCAAGGTGGCACTGCAATGTGTGAGGAAGGTTGAGGAGGTGTGTGAGGAAAGATGAGGTGGTGTGTGAGGGAGGTTGAGGAGGTGTCGGTGCGCCACCATCTCTCACTGGATATTACTCTTCTTCGCGCTAAAGCGGCTTTCTTTTACTGATAAAGATGGCGACCGAGTGCCAGATTTGCTGCTCTTATCTTCTGGCACTATCTCTTTATAAGAGTTTGTGCAGAAGACGCAACAATGCGCTATTCCAGGAACGATAATGGAGCGCGCGTCAAAACAGTCCACACTCAATCGGACACAGGTGACTGGGTGCTAGGACCTCCCTATGGCCCCACTAGGGATGAGAAGGTTGCCAATGAGTGTATATTTACTTCTTATGCATACATCGATATTTACGACGTTATTACGAAAAATTTGACGTTTAGATCGTACGACGCAATACCTTTGGCGCGCCACAGCCGCGGGGCACCGGATTCTGACCAATTACGCATGGAAATGTACCATAAATACGTCAATTTATATCGTAAAATAATTCTGATTGCACCAGAGTGTTGCCAGAACTACGTAGTATTTTGATAAATATTTCACAATGTTACGATTTTTCCCGAATTTTTTCGGGTTATATGTCCAATATATTTTTTCGGGTTATATGTTATATGTGGAATCAAGGTAAACCTTCATTCCACTTATACCTCTGGGTGGTGTAATGTTGGTGTGATTAAACAGTTTCCCATTCCAGGAGTGGATATTATTCTCAGGAATGATTCGGGGAACCGTAAGATTGAAGGGACCAAGTGTCCAATAATGTTGATCAACCCAAATAGTGTATTGGCTAAACCAGATGCAGAAGATGGCATTGTATACCCTGCATGTGTTGTGACCAGGTCAATTGAAAAAAACAGATGATAGTAATCCTGTCCTAACCACGGTAGATGTTCCCATGACCAGGACCCCTTCAGTTAAGGAGTGGGAGGTGGATCTTGAGAATTCCTTTGTGACTCAGTTGGATGATGAGAGTGAGTCCTTAGTAGAAGCCCTGCCGAGCCCAAACCACAAGGAAGGTAAAGGTGAGGAGGCTGAACTAACTGTGACTTGCCCGCTTGTCTCCACTGAACCAGTTGTCGAGATTGAGACTGAAGTAGCTGTGACTCCATCTTATTCTGACCAGCCAGGGTCAGGAAATGAGATCAAGTTGCTAGGTACTTGCCCGCTCGCTTCTGAGTTTGAGTCCCTAGCTTTGAGTTCTTTACAGAATGCTGATACCAGTTTATTTGAATGTAGTTCTGAGGCCACTGCAACTGTAGATGCATTGGAGGAAGGGACGGGTTTCTTTTTCAAGGATCGACTTCTGATGAGAAGGTGGAGACCCAAGGGAGCTCCCTCATCAGATGATTGTGAGACCAGAATCCAACTAGTAGTCCCCCAGTGTTTATCGCGAGCAGGTCTTGCAGGCTGCACATGATGACCCCATGGGAGGTCACCAAGGTATAAATAGTATGTACCATAAAGTATGTATATATTTTTATTGGCCAAAATTGAAGAGTTTTGTGGTCAAATATTGCCAGAATTGTGTAACCTGTCAGACTGTGGGAAAACCCAACCAATCTGTGCCAAGAGCACCATTGCAACCTATTATAGTTCCAGAAGAACCTTTTCTCATGTTGTCATGGATTGTGTAGGTCCTTTCTCGAGAACTAAGTCAGGTCATATCTTTTAGGTTCACTTTGATGTGCATGACTACGAGATTTCCTGAGGCGTATGCTTTAAGGAACACTAAGGCTCATAATCCTATGAAGTGTCTAGAGAGATTTTTCTCCTTGTTTGGGATGCCTCGTGTTATCCATACTGATAATGGGGGAAATTTTTGTTTCAGAACTTTTTATGAATCACATGGAATTCAGCACAAGTTTTCGAGTCCGTATCATCCACAAAGTCAGGGTGGAATTGAGCGTTTTCATCAAACGTTAAAACAGATGTTAAAGACTACAGGGGAGACTTATCCACGTCATTTGGACGAAAATCTTCCTTTTGTACTTTTCGCAGCCAGAGAGGGGCTTACAAGAGTCACTTGGTTGTTCTCCATTTGATCTCGTATTCGGACACCAGGTAAGAGGTCCATTGAAGATACTTCAAGAGAGGTTGATGGGTGATGTCTCTGTTCATCAGAGTGGTCACTATTTGAGTGATGTCAAGAACAAGTTGTGTCATGCAAAAGAGTTAACTAGGGAACATCTTGGGAAGACTCAGCAAGAGATGAAGCAACGATATGACAAGAAGTTTAAGACTAAGCTCAGGTCGTTTGCAGTTGGTGATTTGGTGTTGGTGTTGAAACCTCATCTTGGGACTTCCATGTCCCATAAGTTTGATGGACCCTACCAAGTGGTAGAAAAGTTGGGAGATTTGTCTTATAAAGTGTCTAACCCTAATCTTTCAGGACAACAAATGATTGTACACCTAAACCGTATAAAAGCCTATTGTGGACCAGGTGTTGTAGCTTGTTATGGTCAGGAGGAGTTACCACATGTGTAGGATAATGATGTTGGGAAAGATGTTAGTATTTCTTATCTCAGTTCCAGTTCCGGAGGGAAGGAGATGCTATGTCATTTGCAGGAGGTGCAGCGTGATGAGTTCCTGGTCCTGTTGGACACAGATGCAAATCTGCTTGGGGAGGTACCCACTCAGACATATCTCATAACCCACGACATCCAACTACTTGATAGCACTCCAATTCGATAGGCAGTCTCCATGGTGTAGTGGTAAGACACTCGCCTGGCGTTCCGCGAGCACTATGTCATGGGTTCGTATCCTGGCCGGGGAGGATTTTCTGGGTGCAATTCCTTAACTGTAACCTCTGTTTAACGCAACAGTAAAATGTGTACTTGGATGAAAAAACGATTCTTCGCGGCAGGGGATCGTATTCCAGGGACCGTAGGATTAAGGACTTGCCCGAAACGCTACGCGTACTAGTGGCTGTACAAGAATGTAACAACTCTTGTATATATCTCAAAAAGATAGCATCCATACCGCATGAACTCAGACAAGAGGAAACTTATACAACAGGAAGTGGATTATCTACTTCAACACAACTTTATCCATCCAAGCCAATGTTCTTGGATTTCTCCTTCTCTGCTTTAACCAAAACCAGGTATTGTGTGTGGATTATCGTAAATTAAACAAGGTAACCACTGTTGATGTGTTCCCATTACCACTTTTAGATGAATGTATAGACCAGATTGGTAATGCTCAATATGAGTCAAAACTTGATTTGTCTAAGGGTTACCATCAAATTTTTCTTATTCACTATGCTAGGGAAGTAACAGCCTTTATTACAACTGATGGTGCATATGAATTTAACGTAATGCCTTAAAAATCACGACACATAGACCATCCATCGCTGTTTCACGGAAAAAGAAAATGACACGTAGCTCACACGCTGGTGTTTCACGGAAAAAAATACGGCTCGCAGACCATATGCTGGTATTTCACAGAAAAAAATACGACACATAACCGGCCATCACTGTTTAACAGAAAAAAATCAACACACGTAGACCGTTCGTCTCTGTTTCATGGAAAAAATCACAACACGTAGCTCGCGCGCTGGTGTTTGACGGGGGAAAAATATATGACACGTAGACCATGTGCTGTTGTTTCACGGAAAAAAATACGACACATAGACCATGCTCTGGTGTTTCACGGGGAAAAAATACGCCACATAGATAGACCGTGCGCCGGAAAAAGCAAAATGCACAGGTCTACGTGTCTACTTCCACTACTTAAATTTTAAGAGATCAGAATTCGTTTTCATCAGTCAGTCACATTTACTAGGGAGAATGCAAGTCTCATATTTTCAAAAACATAAACATATGCATAAACTCACAAGTCATAGGTAAACACACAATGGGCTCCACCCCTGTGAATGTCTCGAACCTTGAAGGTCAGGTGTTCGCACAGAAAGACACAACCAGTAGAAGGTGAAGGGACGACGACGTTTCGGTCAGTCCTGGACCATTCTCAAGTCTATTGTCGATTCTCAATCGACTTGAAAATGGTCCAGGTACGGACCGAAACGTCGTCGTCTCTTCACCTTCTAGTGTGTGTGTGGTCTGGTCAACATACTTCAGCCACGTTATTGTGACTCATCGCCTGCCCACAACCAATACTATGAACACTCCACCATGCAGTTCCTTAACCATTAACCCTGTGCTGCCTTCAAGCACTATATTCCCTCAAAACAACACCGATTTGGACTGAAATTCTTTGTGCTCTGTGACTGTGAATCAGGAATGGTGTTACACATGATACTGTATTCGGCTACAAATGTAGACATTCCTGCTAATGACCAACATGGCTTCTCAGGTAGTGTGGTGAAGGCACTGCTTGCACCATATCTGAACAAGGGCCACATATTGTACACAGATAACTATTATACCAGTCCCTTACTAACCAGGTTCTTGCTCGATAATAAAACTGGAGTGTGTGGCTGTTACGGACCCGAATCCAGCGTCCGAGCCTGGAGCAGAGACGACCACGCCATCTGTGGGTCAGCTCCCGAAACCCCTCTAAATGGACGCCGCCACCTAGTGAGGACGAGATATACTGGCCGCAAAGGGCTAGTTTCCCGTCCTGATCAGCTCATAACACAGCCGCTGCTGACCTCTGGTGAGGTGGAGCTTAGACAGCAATGCCATCTATGTTGTAGATACGTCGGACGTTTGTGTCTAAGCCTGTAAGTGAGGTGCCCTAGAGTGTCCCTCTCACTGATGACATGTTTGATTACAGAGTCGACCTGGGACTGCTGTAACGAGCGTTGGATCAGTCTACCCAAGGCAGCCGTCTTGTCCCCAAGTGTTTGCTGCAGCAGCTGTGAGTCGCCCCCCGGATGAACACTGTGGTGTTACCCTGCCTGTGACGTGGCAGTCGAGGGATTGTAGTACCCGGGACTGACTGGTGGAGATGCTTAACCACTGGGGTGTTGTGGCGAGGAGAGTGGTCTGTGGGATCACACGAGGCTCCTGACTAGGGTTCGCTACCCTAGTATCGGTCGTGGAGTGGCCTAACCAGCGCTGCTGATTGGAACCTGTCAGCTACCGGCTGGACTTGTGGTTGATGGCCTCCACGACGGTGCCCCCAGTGGAACTGTGATTTGGCTGGCCTGTGGCCAGGGTAGACTCAAGAGAATCGAAGGATTCGTCGTGAGGCCACAAGAGGACCAAAAGCTTAGCATCATTGAGCACCGGGAACGTCCAGAGTCTTCAGAGGAAGACTACGTTGTGTATTCTAGTGCTTATACCCCCCCCCCCCCGCCCCGTGTAATCGTTTATATAGTAGTTATGGTGATGGTAATAATTATACTGTTAGGTTTTTGCCTTTATTTCCCTTCCCCTATAATTTACTTGCGTTACGGATCACATCCCTTGAAAGCCACTACTAGCTTGGGGCCGGATACCCAAACTCTACTTACATCAGAGAAAGAACCCGGTTGCGACCCGAGAGGGCCGTAACCTAATTGGCATCCCCAGCGGGATCCGACCCCTTGTTAAGTATGTTTGACAGGGGTGGTGAAGTGGCGTAATCCCTGTAAATAATTCCCCCAGTGTGTGACAATTAGGACGTTATACATCCTGTGCGGTGCTCGGAGTGACTAAGTGCAATATTGTGCAGTGCGGTGCTCGCTGTGATTAAGTGCAATATTGTATAGTGCGGTGCTCGGTGTGATTAAGTGCAATATTGTATAGTGAGGTGCTCGCTGTGGTTAAGTGCAATATTGTGTAGTGCGGTGCCCGATGTAATTACGTGCAATATTGGCAAGTGCAGTGTTTGGCGCGATAAAGTGCAATATTGACGTAGAACAGTGCTCGGTGCGTTAAGTGCTAAAGTGAAGCGGTGCGTTAAGTGCTAGTGTCCCATCTCGGTGACGATGGCAGAAAAATCGACCATCGACGATCTGGACGATGTTCAGGCTTTTCTGAACAGGGAGGACTGTCTTGCCAGATTAAAATATCTGGGCAAACAAGAACTCGTACTGGTGAGTGCCTACCTGGAGATCAAGATACGTGCCAGTGATTCCCGTGTGGAGATCTTGTCCAAGGTTCACCGGCATTTGAAGGCCTGAAGAAAAATAGGAAGATGAGGCACAAGGTACCAAAAAAGGTGAGGAAATAGCTTCCACTGAAAAGGAAGATAAAGGCAGTGACATTGATAGCGATGCAGGTGAGCTGAATATAAGTTTACTTACAGTCAAAATGCGTGCCTTAGAAATAAATCGTGAGATAGAATGGAAGAAGTTAGAAATAGAACGAGAATTAAAAGATAAAGAAATGGAGATGAAAGATAAAGAATTGGCGATGAGGCGTTCAGAATTAGAAAGAGAAAAAAGAAGAGAAGAGCGAGAAAGAGAAGAGAAACGAGAGAGAGAAGAGCGAGAAAGAGAAGAGAAACGAGAGAGAGAAGAACGAGAAAGAGAAAGAGAAGAGCGAGAAAGAGAAGAGAAACGAGAGAGAGAAGAGCGAGAAAGGGAAGAGAAACAGCGAGAGAGAGAAGAAAAAGAAAGACAGAGACAACATGAACTAGAAGTATTGCAGTTAGGTGGTGGGAGGCAAAGAATGGAAACAAGTATTTTCGATCCGGTGAGGAACATCAAAATGGTCCCAAAATTCAATGAGAAGGAAGTGTCGAAGTTCTTCGCGGCCTTCGAGAAAGTCGCTGCCTCTTTGGAGTGGCCAAGGGAGAATGGGCCATCATGATACAGTCTGTCTTGACTGGGAAGGCCCAAATCGCCTACTCCACGTTGTCCCTTGATGACTCTGGCGATTATGACAAGGTGAAGAAGGTGGTGCTCATGGCTTACCAATTGGTACCTGAGGCAGTACAGGCAAAAGTTTAGGAACCTGAAGAAGACCTCAGAGCACACTTTCACCGAATTCGCCACAATCAAGGAGCGACTTTTCCAGGAATGGTGTGCCTCTCGGAAGGTGGAGACCAAAGAAGACCTCGAGCAGCTCATACTGTTAGAGGACTTCAAAGATCTGTCTGTCTGGAGACCTGAAGACGTACTTAGAGGAGCAGCAGGTGGAGACCTTGAGTGCGGCAGCCACCATGGCTGAGGAATACATCCTGACGCACAGGCCTTCTGCTAAGTACGTCCCAAGGAATTACCCCCGCCGGTTTGACAAACCTCATCAGGAAGAGGAGAGACCCGTCCCACACAGCGCTAAGAAGACGCCCCCAAATAGCCCTCGAAGGACTAGTCCTAGCAGTCCGAAACACCGGAGTCCGAGGAGGAATGTGGTGTGCTGGACTTGTGGGCAGAAAAGGGCATGTAGCTGCTATGTGCCGAGGCAGAAGAGGTAGCGGCGCACGTCGGGAGGTGATGTTGATGAGCTGTGTAACACCACCAGCAGGAAGCCAGTCTACGATGACGCTGGAAGAACCCAGATTGTTTTCCCCTCACACTTCAAGCGGGTATGTATCGAGTGGTCATACTGGTAGATCTGTTGTAGTGCTCAGAGATAGTGGGGCAGCCCAGTCCCTGATCGTGAAAAACTCGTTACCCGAGGGAGTGAGTGTGGAAGGGAGACAAAAGGTTATCCTGGTTGGGTTTCCTAGGACACAGTACATCGCCCCCTTAGTGCCGGTACATCTCGACTCGCCTTACTTCAGCGGCACATGTGCATTGGCAGTAGTCGATACCCTGTCTATAGCTGGGATTGACGTGGTACTCGCCAACGACTTGGTGACAGATTGGAGCAACAATCATCCCAAGGTCGCGGACGAGTCAGCCGGAACAGCAAGGTCCGAGGTAACGACAGGCAGTGGTAATGTCCAGGTACAGCCAGACCCGGAATCAGATAAAATGTTTAAACCTTCCTCTCGCCTACAGATTTACGACAGTCTACAGTTTTCTAGCAGAGTCTCCTGATTCTTCTCCCAATAAGGAACATGAGGTTATGATGGCAGAAGCGACTGAGCAAGAAGAGAGGCCTCGTGTACAAGCACCCACGGATACCAAAGAGTCTGGAGTGAAGGCGGATGAGTAGTTGCGGTATGGCAAGGTACAGCGTTCATTGAACCAGCCAGAGATTCCCCAGGCGTCGGAGGTATGTGAGGTATGTTCGAAAGGTCTAGTGCCCTCTTTGGTCCAAACCAGGCTAGTGGATATTGCCGGCTATGGACATGACAGGCTCAGGAAGCTTATCCCTAAGTTAACCAAATGTTTCTTAGCGGTGTTTTGTTTTGTTCTCGTGTGTGTTCTCAGTAAGGACCAGTGGACGACCCGACAGATGATGGCTCTCACGAACATCGCGAGGAGGTCCCAGGGATTGAAGACGTGCACAGTGAGTGTTGCAGTCGAAGAAGGGACCTGGAAGGTGATGGTAGATACAGGAGGTACGAGATATGATAATATGAGTGACTGTTTCCGACAGGTTGACACCCCCCGCGTGATTGCTGAGCCTAGATGCAGCGTTATATGGAACGTTGGTCGACCTGACGGTGGCAGAGCGAATGCCATCTTCAATGTACAAGCAGCTCTGTTGGAACTAGGTGTGGGCCTAGTAGGCGAGTATGCAGTAAGTATTGACTTACCCACTGTCGCTATCACTCTGAATTATCAGACCTCTGTATTCCAGGTTCCCGTCTCCCTGAAGGACTACCGGACCGGCACCAGAAATGCCGTTTGTGACCAGCCATCATCGGTGCCACGACACAGGGAAGTGTCGAGTCGCCCCAGGTCGTGTTTATATCGATCCTTACTCGAGAGATGTGAGATTATGCCCCTGCTTGACATCGCAGTGGAGAGGTGGAAGATTACATCAGGCAGATTATCGTCTTCCATCTTAAAGTTTCCTTTGTGCCAGAGTTCCCCAGTAGTACAGTTCTGTGGACAAGACAGCCTCACAATTCGAGTTAATAGTGTACGTAAATCTGTGTGGAGTTGTATCCACATACTAATTTGGTTTGTCTTTTCATTTATAGAACCCCAAACCAAATTCTTTTTGATGGGGAGGTGTTACGGACCCGAATCCAGCGTCCGAGCCTGGAGCAGTGATGACCACGCCATCTGTGGGTCAGCTCCCGAAACCCCCTCCAAATGGACGCCGCCACCTAGTGAGGACGAGATATACTGGCCGCAAGGGCTAGTTTCCCGTCCTGATCAGCTCATAACACAGCACCTGCTGACCTCTGGTGAGGTGGAGCTTAGACAGCAACGCCATCTATGTTGTAGATACGTCGGGCGTTTGTGTCTAAGCCTGTAAGTGAGGTGCCCTAGAGTGTCCCTCTCACTGATGACGTGTTTGATTACAGAGTCGACCTGGGACTGCTGTAACGAGCGTTGGATCAGTCTACCCAAGGCAGCCGTCTTGTCCCCAAGTGTTTGCTGCAGCAGCTGTGAGTCGCCCCCTCGATGAACACTGTGGTGTTACTCTGCCTGTGACGTGGCAGTCGAGGGATTGTAGTACCCGGGACTGACTGGTGGAGACGCTTAACCACTGGGGTGTTGTGGCGAGGAGATTGGTCTGTGGGATCACACGAGGCTCCTGACTAGGGTTCGCTACCCTAGTATCGGTGTGGAGTGGCCTAACCAACGCTGCTGATTGGAACCTGCCAGCTACCGGCTGGACTTGTGGTTGATGGCCTCCACGACGGTGCCCCCAATGGAACTGTGATTTGGCTGGCCTGTGGCCAGGGTAGACTCAAGAGAATCGAAGGATTAGTCGTGAGGCCACAAGAGGACCAAAAGCTTAGCATCGTTGAGCACCGTGAACGTCCAGAGTCTTCAGAGGAAGACTACGTTGTGTATTCTAGTGTTTATACCCCACCCCCCCGTGTAATCGTTTATATAGTATTTATAGTGATGGTAATAATTATACTGTTAAGTTTTTGCCTTTATTTCCCTTCCCCTTTAATTTACTTGCGTTACGGATCACATCCCTTGAAAGCCACTACTATCTTGGGGCCGGATACCCAAACTCTACTTTCATCAGAGAAAGAACCCGGTTGCGTCCCGAGAGGGCCGTAACAGTGGCACAGTAAAACCAAAACGAAAGGAAATGCCTGTGTTTGACATTACTATGCGAGTAGATGATTGAGAGGTAAGAAAAAGTGGTGCAATGCTTTCAGTGTGGTGGAAAGACAGATGTGAAGTGAACATGTTGACCACCATTCACCCTGGTACAATGGGTGGACAGTGGCAAGGTGAACAGAACAACAAATAAACAACAACAAAACAAATAATATATAAGCCGGATTGTGTGATGGACTACAACATCAACAAGCGTTTAGTTGATAAATGTGACATGATGGTGGGTGCTGTAGAGTGTGTATGGAAAACAGTGAAATGTACCAAGAAGATGATTTTCCACCTTATTGACGTAATTATGCTCAATAGTTACAACATGTATCTTGTGAAAACAGGTAGAAAACCACATTTCCGTTCATTTGGGTTTCAAGTTGTAAAACCATTACTAGGTAAGTTTGGCAAAGACACCTCTGGCATACAAAGACCCATTCGAGACACAATATTGAACCATGCTCCTGCACCCAGGCTCGCTTACAGGGAGGCCTTTCTGGTACACCAAATCAAGAAATTCCCAGCAAACAATTTTAGGTTGCCACAACATATCTGGAAAGTATTTGAAAGGATTGGAAACGTTTGTTTTATCGTATCAGATACGATATTGTGTGTGGACTTAAATAGGTTTCCAAAACTTATAACCAAAACCTACGTATCTAACACTAATTTGAGATGTTGTGGCAACTTTACAATCCTAACCTGAATCATTCATAATCCATTCATATACCAATATGAATCTCTTATGAAAGGTTTGAGCCTATAATCTGAACCCTTTTCACATCTTTGTGTTTAAAGTTAAATTTCTTGAAATTAAATTATATTTTATATTATATTATTTTATTATATTTTATATTATATTATTTTATTATATTTATATTATATTATTATTTCAATTTAAATATTAAAACCAATTTAAGGGTAAAAAAAATCTAATAATTTATATTTCTTTTATTATTTACTAACAATTATAATTATTTACTAACGGAGAGAGGGGAGGCTGTACGGCGGAGAGTGGCGGCTGTGGCGGACAGTGGTGGCGGCGGGCAGACAGTGGCGGCGGGCGGACAGTGGCTGCGGCGGGTGGACAGTGGCGGCGGGCGGACAGTGGCGGCGGGCGGACAGTGGCGGCGGTGGCGGATAGTGGCGGCGGGCGGACAGTGGCGGCGGTGGCGGATAGTGGCGGCGGGCGGACAGTGGCGGCGGGCGGACAGTGGCGGCGGTGGCGGATAGTGGCGGCTGTGGCGGATAGTGGCGGCGGGCGGACTGTGGCGGCTGTGGCGGCGGTGGTGGACAGTGGCGGCGGGCGGACAGTGGCGGCGGTGGGCGACAGTGGCGGCGGTGGTGGACAGTGGCGGCGGGCGGACAGTGGCGGCGGTGGGCGACAGTGGCGGCGGCGGGCGGACAGTGGCGGCGGCGGGCGGACAGTGGCGGCGGCGGGCGGACAGTGGTGGCGGCGGGCGAACAATGGCGGCGGCGGGCGGACAGTGGTGGCGGCGGGCGGACAGTGGTGGCGGCGGGCGGACAGTGGTGGCGGCGGGCAGACAGTGTTGGCGGCGGGCGGACAGTGGTGGCGGCGGGCGGACAGTGGTGGCGGTGGCAGACAGTGGAGGCGGTGGCAGACAGTGGTGGCGGCGGGCGGACAGTGGTGGCGGTGGCAGACAGTGGAGGCGGTGGCAGACAGTGGTGGCGGTGGCGGACAGTGGTGGCGGTGGCGGATAGTGGCAGCGGGCGGACAGTGGCGGCGGGCGGACAGTGGCGGCGGTGGCGGATAGTGGCGGCGGGCGGACAGTGGCGGCGGTGGCGGATAGTGGCGGCGGGCGGACAGTGGCGGCGGTGGGCGACAGTGGCGGCGGCGGGCGGACAGTGGCGGCGGCGGGCGGACAGTGGCGGCGGCGGGCGGACAGTGGTGGCGGCGGGCGAACAATGGCGGCGGCGGGCGGACAGTGGCGGCGGCGGGCGGACAGTGGTGGCGGCGGGCGAACAATGGCGGCGGCGGGCGGACAGTGGTGGCGGCGGGCGGACAGTGGTGGCGGCGGGCGGACAGTGGTGGCGGCGGGCAGACAGTGTTGGCGGCGGGCGGACAGTGGTGGCGGCGGGCGGACAGTGGTGGCGGTGGCAGACAGTGGAGGCGGTGGCAGACAGTGGTGGCGGTGGCGGACAGTGGTGGCGGTGGCGGATAGTGGCAGCGGGCGGACAGTGGCGGCGGGCGGACAGTGGCGGCGGTGGCGGATAGTGGCGGCGGGCGGACAGTGGCGGCGGTGGCGGATAGTGGCGGCGGGCGGACAGTGGCGGCGGGCGGACAGTGGCGGCGGTGGCGGATAGTGGTGGCGGGCGGACAGTGGCGGCGGGCTGGACACGGCGGCGGCGGGCGGACAGTGGCGGCGGGCGGACAGTGGCGGCGGGCGGACACGGCGGCGGCGGGCGGACAGTGGCGGCGGGCGGACAGTGGCGGCAGTGGTGGATAGTGGCGGCGGGCGGACAGTGGCGGCAGTGGCGGATAGTGGCGGCGGGCGGACAGTGGCGGCGGGCGGACAGTGGCGGCGGTGGCGGATAGTGGCGGCCGGCGGACAGTGGCGGCGGTGGCGGATAGTGGCAGCGGGCGGACAGTGGCGGCAGGGCGGACAGTGGCGGCGGTGGCGGATAGTGGCGGCTGTGGCGGATAGTGGCGGCGGGCGGACCGTGGCGGCTGTGGCGGCGGTGGTGGACAGTGGCGGCGGGCGGACAGTGGTGGCGGCGGGCGGACAGTGGCGGCGGCGGGCGGACAGTGGTGGCGGCGGGCGGACAGTGGTGGCGACGGGCGGACAGTGGTGGCGGCGGGCGGACAGTGGTGGCAGCAGGCGGACAGTGGTGGCGGCGGGCGGACAGTGGTGGCGGTGGGCGGACAGTGGTGGCGGACAGTGGTGGCGGTGGCGGACAGTGGCGGACAGTGGCGGCAGTGGCGGACAGTGGCGGCGGTGGCGGACAGTGGCGGCGGTGGCGGACAGTGGCGGCGGTGGCAGACACTGGCGGCGGCGGCTGTGATGAGTGGTGGCGGCTGTGGTGGGTGGTGGCGGCGGTGGTGGTGGGTGGTGGCGGCTGGCGGTGGTGGGTGGTGGCGGCGGTGGTGGTGGGTGGTGGTGGCGGCGGCGGCTGGTGGTGGTGGGTGGTGGCGGCGGGTGGTGGGTGGTGGTGGCTGTGGTGGGTGGTGGCGATCGGCGGTGGTGGGGGCTGGTGGCGGCTGGCGGTGGCGGCTTGCGGTGGCGACTGTGGCAACGGGCGGTGACGGCTGATAGCGGGCGGTGGTGGCGGCTGGTGGGTGGTGGGCGGTGGTGGCGGCTGGTGGTGGCGGCTGGTGGCGGGCGGTGGCAGCTGGTGGCGGCTGGTGGTGACGGCTGGTGGCAGTGGCAGCTGATGGCGGCTGGTGGTGGCGGTGATGGCGGCTGGTGGTGGCGGCTGGCGGTGGCGACTGTGGCAACGGGCGGTGGCGGCTGATGGCGGGCGGTGGTGGTGGCTGGGCGTGGTGGCAGCTGGTGGCGGCTGGTGGCGGGCGGTGGTGGTGGCAGCTGGTGGCGGCTGGTGGCGGTGATGGCGGCTGGTGGTGGTGGTGATGGCGGCTGGTGGTGGGCGGTGGCGGCTTGTGGCGGCTGGTGGTGGCGGCGGTGGTGGGTGGTGGTGGTGGTGGGTGGTGGTGGCGGCGGTGGTGGGTGGTGGTGGCGGCTGTGGTGGGTGGTGGCGGTGGTGTCGGCGGCGGCTGTGGTGGGTGGTGGTGGTGGCGGCGGTGGTGGTGGGTGGTGGTGGCGGCGGCAGGTGATGGGTGGTGGCGGCGGTGGTGGTGGGTGGTGGTAGCGGCGGCGGCTGGTGGTGGTGGGTGGTGGCGGCAGGGTGGCAGTGGTGGGTGGCGGTGGCTGGTGGCGGGTGGCGGCTGGTGGTGGGTGGTGGCGGCGGGTGGTGGGTGGCGGTGGTGGGTGGCGGTGGCTGGTGGGTGGTGGCAGGTGGCGGCTGGTGGTGGGGTGGTGGCGGGTGGCAGCTGGTGGTGGGTGGGGGGTGGCGGCGGGTGGCGGCAGGTGGCGGCTGGTGGCGGCCAGCTGGGACACACCCTTCACCACTGAAGGTCTGAGCACAACTAACCATATGTCTCTCTCACCACCAGCCCAGTGTTGCCAGCTCGCGCTCTCAAAATGTTTCCTTCAAAGATTGTATATTATCTTTGAACAACAAGTTTGATTATCAAGGAAATAATGCATATATTATTGTCACATTAATACTGTGCAATATCTTATTACATTCCTGCTAGATAACTATAATTTGAAACAGGACAAAAAATCCAACATATATATATATATAAACCAACATTAGAGATCACGAGGCCTAGGCCTAGGCCTATCTGTGACCACACATCCTGCTTTGCTGGCCTGCTACCCTCTCACACCTCACACTCCTAACTCTCTCATAATCACTCTCACTCTCAATCACTCTTACGCACTATTACTCACTCTTACTCTCAATCACTCTTACACACTATTACTCACTCTTACTCTCAATCACTCTTACGCACTATTACTCACTCTTACTCTCAGTCATCCTTACTCACTCTCATACTCACTCTTACTCTGTCACTCTTACTCTCTGTCACTCTTACTCTCTGTCACTCTTACTCTCTGTCACTCTTACTCTCTGTCACTCTTACTCTCTGTCACTCTTACTCTCTGTCACTCTTACTCTCTGTCACTCTTACTCTGTCATTCTTACTCACTCTCAGTCACCCTTACCCATTCATACTCACTCTCTCACTCTTACTCTCATACTCTTACTCTCAATTACTCTTACTCTCAATCACTCTTACTCCCAATCACTCCTACTCCCAATCACTCCTACTCTCAATCACTCCTACTCTCATTCTTACTTTTACTCTTACTCCCAATCACTCTTACTCTCAATCACTCTTATTCTCATTCTTACTCTTACTCTCACTCTTACTCTTACTCCCAATCACTCTTACTCCCAATCACTCTTACTCTCAATCACTCTTACTCTCAATCACTCTTACTCTCAATCACTCTTACTCTCATTCTTACTCTTACTCACTCTTACTCTCAATCACTCTTATTCTCATTCTTACTCTTACTCCCAATCACTCTTACTCTCAATCACTCTTACTCCCAATCACTCTTACTCTCAATCACTCTTACTCTCAATCACTCTTACTCTCAATCACTCTTATTCTCACTAACTCTCAATCACTCTTACTCTCACTCTAACTCTCAATCACTCTTACGCCCTATTACTCACTCTTACTCTCAGTCATTCTTACTCACTCTTACTCTGTAACTCTTACTCTTTGTCACTCTTACTCTGTCACTCTTACTCTCTGTCACTCTTACTCTCTGTCACTCTTACTCTGTCACTCTTACTCTCTGTCACTCTTACTCTCTGTCACTCTTACTCTCTGTCACTCTTACTCTCTGTCACTCTTACTCTCTATCACTCTTACTCTGTCATTCTTACTCTGTCACTCGTACTCACTCTCAGTCACTCTTACCCATTCATACTCACTCTCTCACTCTTACTCTCATACTCTTACTCTCAATTACTCTTACTCTCAATCACTCTTACTCCCAATCACTCCTACTCCCAATCACTCCTACTCTCAATCACTCCTACTCTCATTCTTACTATTACTTACTCTTACTCTCAATCACTCTTATTCTCATTCTTACTCTTACTCTCACTCTTACTCCTACTCCCAATCACTCTTACTCCTACTCCCAATCACTCTTACTCCCAATCACTCTTACTCTCAATCACTCTTACTCCCAATCACTCTTACTCTCAATCACTCTTACTCTCAATCACTCTTACTCTCAATCACTCCTACTCTCAATCACTCTTACTCTCACTAACTCTCAATCACTCTTACTCTCATACTCACCCTTACTCTCAATCACTTTTACTCTCACTCTTACTCATTCTGTCACCCTTACTCACTCTGTCACTCTTACTCACTCTCAGTCACTCTTACTTATACTCACTCTTACTCACACTTACACACTCTCTGGCACTCTGACTCACCTTCAGTCACTCTTACCCACTCTCGCTCACTCTTACTCACTCTAGTTAATAAGAACACGCCAATATAAGACAACAAAACTTTTCAGATTCTTTCTCACCACTTTCCAGCAACTTTTATAATTTATATAAATTATCTTAGGGAATAATACATAAATTATATATTTAAACATGATATTAGTGTTTAGTGGAATGCATAAGGAGTCAAATTGTGTTAAAAAGAGCGATTTTTAGAAAATTTGGAAAACTACTTTTTTCTGTTCATATTATAACAAAATGGATTTTGAACGTTTCACTGAGCCAATATATATCATTCACAATTTATTAATGAATTTTACAAAAAAAACACCATAAATTTTATATTTAAACATGTAAAAACTATTTGTAATACATTAGGAACAAAAAAGTTGTAGAAAAACAATTTATTATAAAAACTTTGTGTTTGGATTTTTTTATTAAAAGTTTCTCAAAGGCTCTCCTGCACCATTCTCAATGCAAATCATTCCCATGCCTATGGGAAGAGATAGTCGAACGTTTTCTAGATGATTTGTGTTTGCTGGGTTACCTCCAACTGTTAAAGGGGCAAGTCACCCGATTTAAAAAATTGTTGTAGGGTATTCATAATTTATTATCCTGATACATGTGAAAGGTGCTGCACCTAGGCCAAGTTTCAGCATCTCAGCCTAAATAGAGACGGAGAAAAAAACAAAAAACAAAAAAAAGACGAATTTTTCAACCATGTTCAAAAAATTTCACAGCCCACAATTGTGAACCAAAATCATTTATACGACACTCAGCTATGACCTTACTATATAATAAAGATTTGCATGTCACATTATTATCCCAGATGTATTTAGTGCAATAATACAGATTTTATAAAAGTTTCCCAAAAACGTATGCAACAAAATGAGGTGTATCATTATTTATAAAATCAATAAATCTACGTAGATAAGAATAATGACATGCGTTTATAGAGGCGTATTTTCTACATATAATGTGCAAGTTTCATGTAAATAGAATAATAAATAAAGGCTGTGAAATTTTATCTAGTTTTAAAAGTTGGAGTTGCGTAGCGCGCTCTCAAAGTCTACTGAACCTGCGGTCACTCGTGAGTGGTGATTTACGCATTGCGGCCAGCTCGTATGGAGAGCTCGCATGCATCTAGCTGTCAATGCTTCTCTCTTGTTCGTTTGGTAAGTCATATTGCAGTACAAATAGCTAAAAATCCAAAAATAGCATGTTCTGGGAGATATTGTGTGAGCGCGTCAGCATACATCCTCTCTCCATGAGAGACACGCAGTCACTGACTGCACCACCCTCGTGTCAGACCATATGTTGTGTTGCCATATGGTTAGTTTATATTCATTTTATGCATATCATGTTATTTTCAACGCTATTACGAAAAATAAGACATCTACAACGTAAGATACAATACCCCGCAGCGTACTCACGGCGCGAGGACCAGATTCACGAAAGTTGCAGCGGGAAATTTGACTCTAATTACGTTATTTTTCAAGATATCATTAAACGGTTTGGACCACAGTGTTGCCAGAACGTTGTAGTATTTTTCGTAATTTTTCGTAAATATTCCATTTTTCATCGGATTTTCGGGTGACATGGCCCCTTAGTGGAATGCATAAGGAGTCAAATTGTGTAAAAAAGAGCGATTTTTAGAAAATTTGGAAAGCTACTTTTTTCTGTTCATATTATAACAAAATGGATTTTGAACGTTTCACTGAGCCAATATATATCATTCACAATTTATTAATGAATTTTACAAAAAAAAAACACCATAAATTTTATATTTAAACATGTAAAAACTATTTGTAATACATTAGGAACAAAAAAGTTGTAGAAAAACAATTTATTATAAAAACTTTGTGTTTGGATTTTTTTATTAAAAGTTTCTCAAAGGCTCTCCTGCACCATTCTCAATGCAAATCATTCCCATGCCTATGGGAAGAGATAGTCGAACGTTTTCTAGATGATTTGTGTTTGCTGGGTTACCTCCAACTGGAGCATGTGCAGCAGGCCAGCGTCGGTGTGTTGTGTGTTCCAGTACCAAAATGAGGCCACAGAAACGTAAATTAGTGTTAACATGGTGCGAAGTGTGTGCAGTCCCTCTGTGCCATGTCGACTGTTTTGCACAGTATCAGTCTCCAGGAGTACTAAATGTGTAATATTTTTGTAAATAAATGTACATATCAAGTTAATTTTAGTGTTTATATTGAAAAAAAAATATACATTTATGTAAAACAATTATAATTCCTGTAAACATTACCATTTTGGTGGGCATACTTGTAATACCTAGTGAATTTATATCAGTTTTATTATAATACAACTTCAAGTGACAATAATTGGAACAATACTAGGGGAAAAAATTATTGTAAAATGTGCCATAGATACTGTAAATAATGCCGCGAAACTAAATTCGCGGCAACTCAGGCCTCTTGAGCCGCTGTGAGTGACGGCTCCCTGATGCAGCTCCTTTGAGCACTCACTCTGTGACGTCATGGGTGAACTTATCGGCTCAATTACGTCAATTGTACAATAGGTATGGTACAACAGAATTTTGTTATTATTTTTCCTGTGCTCAGGGAACACAAATGAACATATTTAGAAGACGAAAAAAAAATTATATTTTTTTTTCTTGCGCACAGGAGTGTAAATGTCCTCAGGACCCCTTAGCAGCTTAAGGGTTAAAACAGATCAAAACTCGGAAGTTTATACCCAACATTTTGACCTCTCAAGGACACCAGCAATGTAAAGAGATCAGAAATCGTTTTGTTGTCAGTTAACCATATTTACTAGGGAGAATGCAAGTGTCATATTTAGACGGATACTTGCATAAAGTCACAAGTCATAAGAAAACACAGTATGCTCCCCCCCCCCCCCTCTACACACACACACAAAGTGGTCCACCCCAGCGAGAGACTCGAACCGAGAAGGTCAGGTGTTCGTGCACCAAGAAAAGAACACTACTATCTCCACTCCACTACGCAGATCCTTAAACAAAATCGAAATTCAGGAGTTAATACAACATCATCTCGACCTCCCACGGACACCATCAATGGTAAGAGATCAGAATTCATTTCTTTTCAGTCAATCACATTAACTAGGGAGAACGCGAGCCTCATATTTACACAGATACATACATAATCTCACAAGACATAAGTAAACACACAATGAACTCCAACTGTGTGAGAGACTAGAACCTAGAATTTCAGGTGTTAGCACAAAAAGATACAACCAGTATTCTAACCACTCCACCACTTAGATCCTTGAAAGAGATCGAAACTTTGGGGTTTATTCCCATCATCTCAACCTTCTAAGGACACTAGCAACGGTGAGCTCCCAGAAATCGTTTCTTCATCAGTCATTCACATTTACTAGGGAGAACTAGAGCTTCATATTTACACAGATACTTGCATAAACACACAAAAAGCTCCATCCCTGCGAGAGACTCGAACCAAGAAGGTCAGGTGTTTGCGAACCAAGACACAACCATTTTTCTGACCGCTCTACCAGGCCGATCCTTGAAAGAGATCGAAACCCGGGTGTTTGTACCCAACATCAGGACCTCTCAAGGACACCAGCAATGGTAAGAGGTCAGAATTCATTTTTTCATCAGTCAATTATGTGGTGTTGTGTGTTGCTGAGGTAGTCTTGGTTGTAGGGTTGATATAAAGCCATTGCTTGGTTACTGACTTTAATATTTATAATGATACATGACTAGCAGTGTCCCAAGCTTGGCGGGCGTCCTGTACGCTCTCTAATGTTTTTCCTACTGCTGGCGTATGAAACACAGCACATACAAATGAATGGTGCCGTTTGCTATGAACATGACATCCCTCCTTTTCTTTAAAAAGAATGAATACAAGAAGTCTACCATGATTGTAGCACAAAGCAAAGTTATTGACACAAAGTAAGTTATTAACATATCAAAATGTTAAATGTTAAAATATGTTAAAACATTTAACATTAATTAAGTACACAAAGAATTTAAACAACTTAATCTCTACCACACAGGATTTCAGTGTTAAAAATCCAAATGCAGTGTTAAACAAAAATGAAAGAAACTGTAATACAAAGTTACAAAATATTGAATGAGAGATCTGCATTATTCAAACAATATTAAATTTAGTTTAGCATAATAAGAAAATACTTAGCATTACATAGGAACACAATTAATCATTAAATCGCGTTGGGCGTTTAACATGACGTTTAGGACGAGAGTCCTTAAACACAAGAATATCCCTTGATGAATTGTTTGTTGAGTTATAACTCACTTTTTCTTTATTGTTTGTACGACTTTGCACTTCATCATTTTATACACTAATTGGAATCACTTTGATATAAGCCATATTACGTGTTTTACTATGATCTCTTTTACTCGCTGTTACCATAGATCCTTTTACACTAATCACTTTATATGGTTTTGTATCATACGGCATATCTAGCTTTCCCTCTTTTTTCTTTTTAACTAGAACAGTGTCTCCAACCTTTAAGAATTGTTCCTTTGCATGTTGATCATGAGCATTTTTCATTTTGCCCTTGGCTAGTGCATCCTTCTCAGCGAGACGTTTATCCATTACCTCGGCTAGCATGACAGGTAGTGTGATCTACATAGGACGTCCAAATAAGAGTTCGCCAGGCGACTTGCCCAGTGTTCCATGTGGTGTTGCACGGTAGTTCCTGAGAAAAGCAAACATAGCTTGTTTCCAGGATCGTCCTTCGGCATGAGCACAGCGTACCGCTTTCATAAGAGGTTGCATGAATCTCTCGACTTCTCAATTTGATTGAGGATGTAGTGGCATCACACGGCGGTTTTTGAATCCAATATGCACAGCAAAGTTGACAAAGTCTGGTCTATATATATATATATATATATATATATATATATATATATATATATATATATATATATATATATATATATATATATATATATATATATATATATATATATATATATATATATATATATATATATATATATATATATATATATATATATATATATATATATATATATATATATATATATATTAGTATATTTTGGTAGCAGTCTTTCCTGTAGACATATATTATTAAATATGACCGAAAAAGTAAGATTAATAATTTTAACACGAATTTTCTCAATCTTTCGTACATTATGCTTCACTGTTGGAGGTAAATCAAAAATCATTTCTCCAAAATTCATTTTTATTTCTAGTCTGACGCGACACGGGCGCGTTTCGTAAAACTTATTACATTTTCAAAGACTTCACAAATACACAACTGATTAGAACTTGCGTTTCCCTGATTTTATATCTACATTTGAGTGAGGTGGGAAGGGTGATGTGGCATTACATTTGAGTGAGGTGGGAAGGATGATGTGGCATTAACACAAGACAGAACACTAGAGGATATTAATAGGGTATTAAAAGTATCAACACAAGACAGAACAGAAACAATGGGTATTGAATAGAAGTGTTTGTAGAAAGCCTATTGGTCCATATTTCTTGATGCTTCTATATTGGAGCGGAGTCTTGAGGTGGGTAGAATATAGTTGTGCAATAATTGGCTGTTGATTGCTGGTGTTGACTTCTTGATGTGTAGTGCCTCGCAAACGTCAAGCCGCCTGCTATCGCTGTATCTATCGATGATTTCTGTGTTGTTTACTAGGATTTCTCTGGCGATGGTTTGGTTATGGGAAGAGATTATATGTTCCTTAGTGGAGCCCTGTTGTTTATGCATCGTTAAACGCCTAGAAAGAGATGTTGTTGTCTTGCCTATATACTGGGTTTTTTGGAGCTTACAGTCCCCAAGTGGGCATTTGAAGGCATAGACGACGTTAGTCTCTTTTAAAGCGTTCTGTTTCGTGTCTGGAGAGTTTCTCATGAGTAGGCTGGCCGTTTTTCTGGTTTTATAGTAAATCGTCAGTTGTATCCTCTGATTTTTGTCTGTAGGGATAACGTTTCTATTAACAATATCTTTCAGGACCCTTTCCTCTGTTTTATGAGCTGTGGAAAAGAAGTTCCTGTAAAATAGTCTAATAGGGGGTATAGGTGTTGTGTTAGTTGTCTCTTCGGAGGTTGCATGGCTTTTCACTTTCCTTCTTATGATGTCTTCGATGAAACCATTGGAGAAGCCGTTATTGACTAGAACCTGCCTTACCCTACAGAGTTCTTCGTCGACTTGCTTCCATTCTGAGCTGTGGCTGAGAGCACGGTCGACGTATGCGTTAACAACACTCCTCTTGTACCTGTCAGGGCAGTCGCTGTTGGCATTTAGGCACATTCCTACGTTTGTTTCCTTTGTGTAGACTGCAGTGTGGAAACCTCCGCCCTTTTCCATGACTGTTACATCTAGAAAAGGCAGCTTCCCATCCTTTTCCGTCTCGTAAGTGAAACGCAGCACGGAACTCTGCTCAAATGCCTCCTTCAGCTCCTGCAGATGTCTGACATCAGGTACCTGTGTAAAAATGTCGTCAACATACCTGCAGTATATGGCCGGTTTCAAGTTCATGTCGACTAAGACTTTTTGCTCGATGGTACCCATGTAGAAGTTTGCAAACAGGACACCTAGGGGAGAACCCATGGCGACCCCATCCACTTGCTTATACATGTGCCCATCCGGGCTCAAGAAGGGTGCCTCTTTAGTACAAGCTTGGAGTAGTTTCCTCAGAATACTTTCTGGCATGTCAAGAGGAGTACAGGCTGGATCACGATACACTCTGTCGGCTATCATTCCGATTGTCTCGTCCACAGGTACGTTGGTAAACAGCGATTCTACGTCCAACGAGGCTCTTATCCCTGTGGCCCGTGCGCCCCGCAGTAAGTCCACAAATTCCTTTGGAGACTTCAGGCTGAAGGCGCAAGGAACATAAGGAGTCAGCAGGCCGTTGAGTCGCTTCGCCAATCTGTACGTGGGTGTGGGTATCTGGCTAATGATGGAGAAATGATTTTTGATTTACCTCCAACAGTGAAGCATAATGTACGAAAGATTGAGAAAATTCGTGTTAAAATTATTAATCTTACTTTTTCGGTCATATTTAATAATATATGTCTACAGGAAAGACTGCTACCAAAATATACTAATGTTAAAGTGCACGACCCAGCAGCAAGGAATCAAGCTTTCACGATAAAATATCGCCAGGATCTGATTCGTGATCAGATATACAAGGCAGAGAATGAAATCAAAGACAACAAAACGCAACTACTTCATGCTACAAACGAGTGGAGAAATAGTAACATCGACCATAGTATCCGTACCCGCATTGAACAACACCTCGACATCCTCACAGACCAACATCACCTCAGCACTGAAACAAGGATTATCAAGAAACTAACAACATTATGTGGAGGACCTATGGCAATTCCACGACCAAGAGATGGCTTCCTGAACCTTGCAGGAATTAACCTCACTGAGGACCAAGTCACTCTCCTAAATCTGGGCATAAACTGTCATGTTATGTCCAGACCGAGTGAAATGGCCCGGAAAGTGGAGTTGGAAATTCTGTTGGACGACATATTCGACCTCGAGACACAAAAGAAGGTCACTACCAAAGATACCTTACAAGCAGAACTTATTGCAGAAGGAGGAAAGAATCGAGGCAACTACAGAAGCACCATACTGTCCCCCGAGCTTAGAGCGGCAGCTAAAAGCCTTCGTGAGAACAAGGAGATAGTTGTCAGGAGAGGTGACAAGTCGCCAATATATGTCATTCTTAAAAAAGACGAATATCTGGCGAAAATGAACATCATACTCTCTGACCAAACTAAGTTCCAAAGGGTAACGAAGGACACTACAGCCGAATTAAAAGCAAAGGTCAACAAACTGATCGAAACTGTGAACGCCAAGAAATCCGGACTCCACCTGCCAAAGATCATTGGGGAATATAAACCTGGATATGCGTATGGAAATGTCAAGACGCACAAGCCTGGAAACCCACTTCGGCCAATCATTAGCCAGATACCCACACCCACGTACAGATTGGCGAAGCGACTCAACGGCCTGCTGACTCCTTATGTTCCTTGCGCCTTCAGCCTGAAGTCTCCAAAGGAATTTGTGGACTTACTGCGGGGCGCACGGGCCACAGGGATAAGAGCCTCGTTGGACGTAGAATCGCTGTTTACCAACGTACCTGTGGACGAGACAATCGGAATGATAGCCGACAGAGTGTATCGTGATCCAGCCTGTACTCCTCTTGACATGCCAGAAAGTATTCTGAGGAAACTACTCCAAGCTTGTACTAAAGAGGCACCCTTCTTGAGCCCGGATGGGCACATGTATAAGCAAGTGGATGGGGTCGCCATGGGTTCTCCCCTAGGTGTCCTGTTTGCAAACTTCTACATGGGTACCATCGAGCAAAAAGTCTTAGTCGACATGAACTTGAAACCGGCCATATACTGCAGGTATGTTGACGACATTTTTACACAGGTACCTGATGTCAGACATCTGCAGGAGCTGAAGGAGGCATTTGAGCAGAGTTCCGTGCTGCGTTTCACTTACGAGACGGAAAAGGATGGGAAGCTGCCTTTTCTAGATGTAACAGTCATGGAAAAGGGCGGAGGTTTCCACACTGCAGTCTACACAAAGGAAACAAACGTAGGAATGTGCCTAAATGCCAACAGCGACTGCCCTGACAGGTACAAGAGGAGTGTTGTTAACGCATACGTCGACCGTGCTCTCAGCCACAGCTCAGAATGGAAGCAAGTCGACGAAGAACTCTGTAGGGTAAGGCAGGTTCTAGTCAATAACGGCTTCTCCAATGGTTTCATCGAAGACATCATAAGAAGGAAAGTGAAAAGCCATGCAACCTCCGAAGAGACAACTAACACAACACCTATACCCCCTATTAGACTATTTTACAGGAACTTCTTTTCCACAGCTCATAAAACAGAGGAAAGGGTCCTGAAAGATATTGTTAATAGAAACGTTATCCCTACAGACAAAAATCAGAGGATACAACTGACGATTTACTATAAAACCAGAAAAACGGCCAGCCTACTCATGAGAAACTCTCCAGACACGAAACAGAACGCTTTAAAAGAGACTAACGTCGTCTATGCCTTCAAATGCCCACTTGGGGACTGTAAGCTCCAAAAAACCCAGTATATAGGCAAGACAACAACATCTCTTTCTAGGCGTTTAACGATGCATAAACAACAGGGCTTCATTAAGGAACATATAATCTCTTCCCATAACCAAACCATCGCCAGAGAAATCCTAGTAAACAACACAGAAATCATCGATAGATACAGCGATAGCAGGCGGCTTGACGTTTGCGAGGCACTACACATCAAGAAGTCAACACCAGCAATCAACAGCCAATTATTGCACAACTATATTCTACCCACCTCAAGACTCCGCTCCAATATAGAAGCATCAAGAAATATGGACCAATAGGCTTTCTACAAACACTTCTATTCAATACCCATTGTTTCTGTTCTGTCTTGTGTTGATACTTTTAATACCCTATTAATATCCTCTAGTGTTCTGTCTTGTGTTAATGCCACATCATCCTTCCCACCTCACTCAAATGTAATGCCACATCACCCTTCCCACCTCACTCAAATGTAGATATAAAATCAGGGAAACGCAAGTTCTAATCAGTTGTGTATTTGTGAAGTCTTTGAAAATGTAATAAGTTTTACGAAACGCGCCCGTGTCGCGTCAGACTAGAAATAAAAATGAATTTTGGAGAAATGATTTTTGATTTACCTCCAACAGTGAAGCATAATGTACGAAAGATTGAGAAAATTCGTGTTAAAATTATTAATCTTACTTTTTCGGTCATATTTAATATATATATATATATATATATATATATATATATATATATATATATATATATATGTATATGTATGTATATATATATATATATATATATATATATATATATATATATATATATATATATATATATATATATATATATATATATATATATATATATATATCTTGACATACCAGAAAATATTCTGAGGAAACTACTCCAAGCTTGTACTAAAGAGGCACCCTTCTTGAGCCCAGGATGGGCACATGTATAAGCAAGTAGATGGGGTCGCCATGGGTTCTCCCCTAGGTGTCCTGTTTGCAAACTTCTACATGGGTACCATCGAGCAAAAAGTCTTAGTCGACATGAACTTGAAACCGGCCATATACTGCAGGTATGTTGACGATATTTTTACACAGGTACCTGATGTCAGACATCTGCAGGAGCTGAAGGAGGCATTTGAGCAGAGTTCCGTGCTGCGTTTCACTTACGAGATGGAAAAGGATGGGAAGCTGCCCTTTCTAGATGTAACAGTCATGGAAAAGAGCGGAGGTTTCCACACTGCAGTCTACACTAAGGAAACGAACATAGGAATGTGTCTAAATGCCAACAGCGACTGCCCAGACAGGTACAAGAGGAGTGTTGTTAACGCATATGTCGACCGTGCTCTCAGCCACAGCTCAGAATAGAAGCAAGTCGACGAAGAACTCTGTAGGGTAAGGCAGGTCCTAGTCAACAACGGCTTCTCCAATGGTTTCGTCGAAGACATCATAAGAAGGAAAGTGAAACACTATGCTACCTCTGAAGAGACAACTAACACAACACCTATACCCCCTATTAGACTATTTTACATGAACTTCTTTTCCACAGCTCATAAAACGGAGGAAAGGGTCCTGAAAGATATTGTTAATAGAAACGTTATCCCTACAGACAAAAATCAGAGGATACAACTGACGATTTACTATAAAACCAGAAAAACGGCCAGCCTACTCATGAGAAACTCTCCAGACACAAAACAGAACGCTTTAAAAGAGACTAACGTACGTCTATGCCTTCAAATGCCCTCTTGGGGACTGTAAGCTCCAAAAAACCCAGTATATAGGCAAGACAACAACATCTCTTTCTAGGCGTTTAACGATGCATAAGCAACAGGGCTCCATTAAGGAACATATAATCTCTTCCCACAACCAAACCATCGCCAGAGAAATCCTAGTAAACAACACAGAAATCATCGACAGATACAGCGATAGCAGGCGGCTTGACGTTTGCTAGGCACTACACATCAAGAAGTCAACACCAGCAATCAACAGCCAATTAATGCACAACTATATTCTACCCACCTCAAGACTCCGCTCCAATATAGAAGCATCAAGAAATATGGACCAATAGGCTTTCTACAATCACTTCTATTCAATACCCATTGTTTCGTGTTCTGTCTTGTGTCGATGAAATTAATACCCTATTAATGCCACCTCTTGTTCTGTCTTGTGTTGATGAAATTAATACCCTATTAATGCCACCTCACCCCATCCACCTCTCTCAAATGTAGATATAAACAAAATCGGAGATGCGTAAGTTCTATTCAGTTGTGTATTTGTAAACTAAAGTCTTTGAAAATATAATAAGTTTTACGAAACGCGCTCGTGTCGCGTCAGACTAGAAATAAAAATGAATTTTGGAGAATGGATTTTTTATTTACCTCCAACAGTGAAAAGAAATGTACGAAAGATTGAGAAAATTCGTTTTAGAATTATTAATCTTACTTTTTCGGTCATATTTAATAATATATGTCTACAGGAAAGACTGCTACCAAAATATACTAATATATATATATATATATATATATATATATATATATATATATATATATATATATATATATATATATATATTTATATATATATATATATATATATATATATATATATATATATATATATATATATATTGTGACGATAATCTCTTTCAAGAGAGATTGAGCCTGCTCTTCCCTACAAAGTACGTCAATATACAAGATAATATAGAAGATACGTCCAGCAAGCATCGCCAAACGTTTTGCCCAGAGAGCAAAACGTATCCAGCACACCGGCACACCTGCTTCAGCCTCCGTAACCAGCAAACTGTTCATCCTTTGCCTGCCTGTCGCTGATTGGCTGGTGTCCCGTCGCACCTGCCCTCCGCCCTCCACCACAAGTCGATGTCTGGGCTGCAGTGCCCTAATATCGTCAGAATTTCATAGTGCTCCACGCAGTTGACATCTCTCGGTTGTAGACTAAGCCTTGGCTTTCGTGTACTAAGGGAGGTGGCAGCTCGAAGCCGGTATTCCAGCACCATCACTAATATTTTATTTGGCTATCACTGTAACTCACTTGTCTTAACGTAACCTTTCATTTGCCAGTGATTATTCATATTATTTTGTTTGTTGACTTGTCTTTCATATTTTATGTGCTTAACTTTATTCATGTCTTGTTTTTCTAAAGTAATTAAAATTTCATTGTTAATTTACTTGTGTTTTGTGTGTCTTCCCATTACCTTACCACAGACGAAAGCTCCAGCTTTTCTCTTTTTTCTCTATTATGTGACGAGGCCCTGCCCCTAGCTTTTGAAACAGCCGAACACCAACGCTTTACCGTCATATATATATATATATATATATATATATATATATATATATATATATATATATATATATATATATATATATATATATATATATATATATATATATATATATATATATATATATATACAGTATATATATATATATATATATATATATTTATATATATATATAAATCACACTTGTCACGGCACTGGGAACACAACAAGAAATGAACACCACATTCTGGTATTACTCCACAGTAATCAATTGCCAGGAATCCCTGACGTTACACATTGACACTATACTTGAGCGCTCAGAACTGGAACTCCACACCTGTAAGATTATAACAAATGGAATAATATCACTCCGTCCCATGGACGATCAATAATGATTGAATTTTCACAATTCTACCAGAATGGAATATAAAGTATTACATGGACATCCCTCTCAGTCCTTGATTAATCTATGTATACTATGTTCCCGATGCCGATGCCGATTCACGATGCCCTCTACCTTCTCACAAAGTGCCTTACCTTGCCCAGGCTAACATAATTCTTAAGGTGTGCACCCACTTTTGGCAACCCACTTCTATATCAATATGATGAGCTCCTCAAGTCAATATTCAGGAAGGCGCTCAACCTAGATTTAGATGACAGTCAGTGGGACCAAGCAACACTGCCAGTGAGATTTGGAGGGATAGGCATACGAAAGGCAACTGTGGTAGCACTTCCAGCATTCTTATCCTTATGTACAGCAGCCAACGAATTGGTAGGGCAGATCCTACCAGGGCGTATGAGAGAGACAGCAAGAACTCATGATCAAACGTTCATCGAAGCAGCCAGACAATGGGACACCATTGCACACCCTCAACCCCGACCACAAGTCCCAAAAGACCAGAAGCAGGCCCACTGGGATAGCCCCATAATGGAAAAGACTCACAGCAATGATTGACAACGCTGATGCTGAAAACAAAGCCCACCTCCTAGCGGTAACAGCACCCCACGCCAGGGATTTTTTATTTGCTGTGCCCAATGCAGCCCTGGGAACTCGCCTCACTCATGACGCTCTCCGCATTGGAGTTGCCCTTCTCGGTGCCACCCCCATCCTCACCGAGCATAGGCTGATGGGGAAATAGCCTCGGCTACCATCAGCATTTGTCTGGTCATGATAGTCGAGTGGATAAGGTGCCCTTTACACCAGTTGCAAGTGCTCCAGGCAGTATGGGTTCGAGTCACTTCTGTGGTGTGAGTTTGAGTATATATATATATATATATATATATATATATATATATATATATATATATATATATATATATATATATATATATATATATATATATATATATATATATATATATATATATATATATATATATATATATATATATATATATATATATATATATATATATATATATATATATATATATATATATATATATATATATATATACATACATCACATTTGTCATGGCCCTGGGAACACAACAAGAAATTAACACCCCAATCTGGTATTACTCCACAATAATCAATTGCCAGAAATCCCTGACTATACACACTGACACTTTACCAGAGTTCCTGCTTCCTCATACCCTTAATCACTAAACCTACTAGAATCACTGATAGTACTACCACAGCTCTTGGTCTCATCTGGACCAACATAACCTCTCCGCTTACTTCAGGGATAATCATCGATAGCACTACAGACCATTACCCCACGTTTCTCATAACTAACATTAACAAACCACCTCTAGAGACAAGGGAGTTAAGCTTGAGGCTGCACAATGAAACTGCCATAAGCAATTTTATAGCTGCTGCTGCTAATGTCAACTGGGAGTCCGAATTAGGTAACATAGGGAACATCAACCTAGCAGTGCAATCTTTTCTTCAAAAAAATCTCAGCCTCTATAACACCCACTGTCCTAAGCTAACGAAACAAGTCAAAACTAAAAGGCTAAACAATCCTTGGCTTACAAAGGGGATACTTAAATCCATTAATAATAAGCAAGACCTTGAGAAGAAGTATAGGTTAGGAACCGTCTCCAAAGAATTTTCAAAGTATTACTCATTATTGCTATCTAAAATATTTAGGAGAGCCAAAATTAAATACTACGAAGATAAATTTACCCACACAAAGGACAACTTTAAGAAAACTTGGAGCACAATTTCATAAATATTGGGATCAAAGAAGATATTAAATAACAAAGCAATACTCCTGTCAAATAATGATGGTCTGCGTTCAGCCTCTGACACTGCTTTTGAGTTCAATAGATTGTTCTCTTCCATTGGGTCATCTCTTGCAAATGATATTCCATCTTCCAGTACTAATATTCACGACTATCTTACAGGTAACTATTCACAGTCTCTGTACCTAATGCATACTAATTCCACTGATGTTACTGACATAATCCTTTCCCTTAAAACTAAGTCTAGTGCCCTTGAGGAGCAACCCGTTCTCGCACTTTCGTATAGTCAATATTGACTTATTCAATACGAGCATATGTGACATACTAAACATACTAGTTTATCTTGAAAAGCTTCATAGAAAACACCGACCTTACCTAACCTTCTTAGTATGTTAAAGACAAGCATCTTATTGCTTCGTAATTACAATTATTACTTAACCTATTACAGGTATAGGTTAAGTCTCCGTGGTGTAGTGTCTCCGTGGTGTCTCCGTAATGTAGTGGAAAGACACTCGCCTGGCGTTCCGCGAGCGCTATGTCATGGGTTCGTATCCTGGCCGGGGAGGATTTACTGGGCGCAATTCCTTAACTGTAGCCTCTGTTTAACGCAACAGTAAAATGTGTACTTGGATGAAAAAACGATTCTTCGCGGCAGGGGATCGTATTCCAGGGACCTGCCCGAAACGCTACGCATACTAGTGGCTGTACAAGAATATAACAACTCTTGTAAATATCTCAAAAAAAAAGTAATAATTGTAATTAGGAAGCAATAAGATGCTCGTCTTAACATACTAAGAAGGTTAGGTAAGGTCGGTGTTTTCTATGAAGATTTTCAAGGTAAACTAGTATGTTTAGTATGTCATATATGGACGTATTTAATAAGTCAATATTGACTGTAAGAAAGTGCGAGAAACGGGTTGTGAGGAGATACCAACTCTTATTTACAGAAAAGCCTCCAGATTTTTAGCTCCTGCAATTGCATTGCTCTTCAACAAGTCACTTGAACTCCAAACCTTTCCAGATATTCTAAAAAAAAGCGAGAGTAACCCCTGTCCACAAATGTGGTGATCCCACTGATGTTAACTTCAGATCCTATATCAATTCTGCCGAACTTGTCTAAAATATTTGAAAAACTTATCTACAAGCCGCTTTACTCTTATCTAGCCAAACACAATATACTTAGCCCTTGTCAATATGGCTTCAAGCCCCAAAAAAGCACTAACGATGCACTTATTTGTATGATTAACTTTATACATGCACCACTTGATAAAAATGAGTTCCCTATTGGGTTATTTGTGGACCTGCGTAAGGCTTTTGACACTGTCAACCACCAAAACCGTCTTCTTAAATTACAACATTATGGAGTCAGAGGTCACTCCCTGCAGTACCTTAAGTCTTACCTTACAGGCTCTAATATGTTTCTGTAAATAATTCAATTTCTCCCACCCTACCCATCAACATTGGTGTTCCCCAGGACAGCATACT
This sequence comes from Procambarus clarkii, assembly GCF_040958095.1. NCBI lineage: Eukaryota > Metazoa > Arthropoda > Malacostraca > Decapoda > Cambaridae > Procambarus > Procambarus clarkii. The sequence goes on from NC_091176.1 coordinate 34,495,023, forward strand.
TGGCCCTCTCCTCTTTCTCATCTACATTAATGACCTTCCAAATGCCTCCCAACATCTCAAACCAATTCTATTTGCTGACGAACCGACCTTCATTTACTCCAGTCCTGACCCCCTTGCTCTAAATGGCACATTGAATACTGAGCTAAATAAAGTCCATCACTGGCTAACTGCTAACAAACTCACCCTTAATATTGAAAAAACTTTCTATATTTTGTTTGGCAATAAATCCTCAAATCAAATAAATCTCAGGATTAACAATACCCAAATTTGTAACAAATTAGATGGCAAATTCCTTGGCGTTCTCATTGACCGCAAGCTGAATTTCCAGGGACACATTCTAAATATATAAAAAAAGTATCAAAAACTGTTGGCATTCTTTCTAAGATCAGATATTATGTACCTCGCCCTGCCCTGGTGACACTATTACTCTCTCATCTATCCTTATCTCAACTATGGTATTTGTGCTTGGAGTTCTACTACCCAAAATCATTTATGTCCTCTAATTACTCAACATAAAGTTGCTATTTGGACAATATCTAACTCTGGCCCCAGACATCACTCAGTACCCTTACTCAAATTTCTGAATATGTTAGATATTAAGTCACTACACATCCTCTCGTGTATTTTATATACATAAAACGCTGAACTGTAATGTCAATCCTGACCTTAAAAGCTACCTAGAAGGTTGTAACAGATCCCATGAGCACCACACCAGAAACAAATACCTATTTGATATTCCAAGAGTACGACTTAGTCAAAATAGAAATGCTTTACAAATCAAGGGACCTCGAATGTAGAATGACCTTCCCAATTATGTTAAAGACTGTACCTTTCCCAACTAGTTTAAGATAAAAACTAAGTACCACCTAATTAACTCAATGTAACCTACCTCACCCCTAAATGTCAACCCATGTCTACAATTTTAAACAATGCTGTTTGTTGAGCAAATTGTATTTTTGCTTTTTTCTGCCAGTGTTTCTCCCCCATCCCTCTTTTTTCTCATTTTTTTCAGTTTTTGTCTCTACACAATTTATACTTTAATCTCAATTAATATTAAGTATTAGTTTTAGTGTTTTTCCTGCCCGAAACGCTTTGCGTAATTGTGGCTTTAGGCAATTGTACGTACTAGCTCTATCTATAAATCCATCAACTTTTGTATTTCATCTTGTATGTATGTACTTTACCTGAATAAATGTTTGTATTTGTTTGTTGAGTGCTCAGTACTGGAACTCCACACCTGCAAGATTATAACAAATGGAATAATATCAATCCGTCCCATGGACGATCAACAATGATTGAATTTTCACAATTCTACCAGAATGGAATATAATATATTACATGGACATCCCTCTCAGTCCTTGGCTAATCTATGTATACTATGTTCCCGTGTGTACCCACACACCCACACATGTGTATGTCTGTCTACACCAGACCAAGTCCCACTAGACTGACAAGATGTCAACAAGGGTGATACTTTCGCTCGTCCTCACTCCACTATCACCTCTACAGGTGCTCTTAGTGGCAATGTGTCGGAACACCTGACTTTGAATTCAGGCCTAGAGACTACTAAATCACCAGAATAGATACACAGGTACATTACGCATTTATACAGCCGGCCTCACACACACACACACAATTACCATTCATCAGGTACCAAGCTGCCGGATGGCTGGCTCACAGTAGGTAGCTGTAGGTGGCGGCGGTAGGTGGTGGTCTCACCCCACCCCCTCACTGAGCAAGCATGGCGCTCCAAGGAATTTTGGCGCAAAACACTATGATGTGAAATTTCCACGAATTTCTATGGAAAACTGCCCGTGAACACTTGGCACGAATTTCCCCATACCTCTCGACTGCTAGAAAGCACTAGCAAGAATTTGAACTTCTATAATAACTGGTGTGGGGACCCACGAGTCTGTTGCTTCTCATATGCAAATTACCCACGATCCAAGATTTCTCTCACTCGTTCCCTGTCTATGTACCTCTCGACGATGACTCCCGCCAGATTCTGCTGGTGCGGCGGGTGGTCTTGGTGGAGGGGGCAGTGGAGAAGCAGAGTAGACAGCTGCCACGACGTCTTCCTTACTCAATTTGGCCGAATAGAGCAAGGGAAGCGTCAGGACAAGGTGGCAGCTGAGTCCAGAATGACGTCTTGAGGCAGGAAAATCGGCTTCCCGGGCTCTGCCTCAAAAGAACCAATCAGAGAGAGGCACACAACGGCCTACCTCTCTCAACCAATCAGAGATGGTGTACCATGGTCCTAAGGCACTCCAAAATGGCCGACCAACATGGTGGCTCAAGATGGACGCCTGCCGTTGCCATGGCGACGATGCTGGAGCTAGCGGGAGGCCCACGTTTGCCCACGCTGTCCATGGCCTCCCAAGATTCCCGTGCAAATCTTGAGTCCTCGCTCCAAGCTTACAATGAAAAGATGCTGTTGGCTATAACTCTGTCTACAGACGTGCTACCCCCGGCTAGGGTAACATGTCTGGCATGCTGATGACTGGGGCTCTCACATGAGCGTAAACACAAGATGCTTCGGGTACTGGTTACCAGACTTAGGTCCACGCACTTAACAAGTGCACTTAGCAAGTTTACTGGCATCCACAAGCAGGTGACTCCAGTGTAAGTGAGCAGGTGAACCATACCCTCACACAAGGACACCAGAAATGGTTAGAGATCAGAAATAATTTTTTCATTAATCATTAACATTTACTAGGGAGTACACAAGCTTAATATTTGCACAGATACTTGCATAAACTCACAAGTCATAGGTAAACACACAAAGGGCTCAACCCCTGCGAGAGACTTGAACCTAGAATGTCAGGTGTTCGCGAACCAAGACACAAAAATTATTCTGACCACTCCACCTCGCAGATCCTTGAAAAAGATTAATGCTCGAGAGTTTATACCCAACATCTCGACATCTCAAGGACACCAGCAATTTTAAGAGATCAGAATGCGTTTTTTCATCATTCAGTCACATTTAATAGGGAAAATGCGAGTTTCATATTTACACAGATAGTTGCATAAACTCACAAGTCATAAGGAAACACACAAAAAGCTCCCCTCCTGAGAGAGACTCGAAACTAGAAGGTCAGGTTTTCGCACACCGAGGAAAAAACAGTACATTGACCACTCCCCCACGCAGATCCCTAAACGAGATCGAAACTCGGGAGTTTTTACCCAACATCGCAAAATCCTAAGGACACCAGCTATGGTAAGAGATCAGAGTTCGTTTTTTATCAGTCAATCACATTTACTACAGAGAACGCGAGCCTGATATTTACACGGACACTTGCATAAACTCACAAGTCTTCGGTAAACACTTCTAGGTTCGAGAGACTCGAACCTAGAAGGTCAAGTGTTCGTGTACCAAGACACAACCAGTACTCTGACCACTCATCCACGCAGGTCCATAAAAGAGATCGAAACTCGGAAGTTTCAAGTCATAGCTAAACACACAAAGTGCTCCACCCCTGCCAGAGATTCGAACCTTGAAGGTAAGGTGTTCGTGCACCAAGACACAACCATTACTCTGACTACTCCACAAACCCAGATCCTTAAAAGAGATCGAAACTCAGGAGTTTATACCCAACATGTCGACCTGCAAAGTACAGCGGTAATAGTGAGATATCAGAACTCGTTTTTTATCATTCAATCACATTCTCTAGGGAGACCGCGAGCCTCATATTTACAAGGATACTTGCATAATCTCACAAGTCATTGGTAAACACACAAAGTGTTCCATCCCTGCGAGAGACTTTAACCGAGGTGAGGAGTTCACGCACCATGACACAACTAGTATTCTTACAACTCCACCAAGCAGATCCTTTAAAGAAATCGAAACTTGGGAATTTATACCCAACATCTCGAACTCCCAAGTACACCAGAAATGTTTAGAGATCAGAAATCGTTTTTTCATCAGTGAATCACGTTTACTAGGTAGAATGCGATCCTCGTTTTTACGCGGATACTTGCATAAACTCACAAGTCATAGGTAAACACACAAAGGACTTCACCCCTGAATAAGACTCGAACCTAGATAGTCAGGTGTTCGCGCACCAAAAAAAAACAAAAAAAACAGAACCCTCACCAATCCACCACGCAGATCTTTAAAAAAAAAAAACGAGTATCGGGAGTTTATTCCCAACATCTCGACCTCCCAAGAACAATGCGGAGAATGCGAGACTCATATTTACACAAATATATGCATAAACTCACAAGTCATAGGTAACCACATAAAGGGCTCCACCCCTGTTTCCCATGGTATTCCCCATAGGAAGTTCCTCATCTCATCATATTTTCTTCTTCAGTAATTTAGTCTCTTCCCCTTCTGATCCCATCCTTGGATAGGTTATCCCTACCTCCACCAGATACTCATATGTCAATACTACTGTGGTCATTCATTCTAATGGGGGCTTCAAATTTGACTTCCCTTATTTGTTTTTATTTCTGAGATATATACAAGAGTTGCTACATTCTTTTACAGCCATTAATATGCGTAGCGTTTTTGGCAGGTCCCTGGAATACGATCCCCTGCCGCGAAGAATCGTTTTTACAACCAAGTACCCATTTTACTGTTGAGTTAAACAGAGGCTTCAGTTAAGGATCTGCGCCCAGTAAATTCTCCCCGGCCAGGTTTCGAACCCATGACAAAGCGCTCGAGGAATGCAAGGTGAGTGTCTTGCCACTACACCACGGAGACTGCAAGGTGACTGACTCATTCAAGGTGAATATCAGGTCGAGTCTAGCTGGTTCGTCATTTCCTCTCATTCTTGTGGGGTTCACTGATGCGCTGGCTAAGAAGGTTCCTTGTTGCCACTTCCAAGATTTTAGCTCTCCATGTATCTGCACCACCATGTGGGTCCCCATTTCCCCAGTCTATCTTTCCTAGGTTGAAATCGCCCATCATGAAGAGTTTGGAGTCCTTCCTGCTGGCAACTAAGGCTGCTCTCTCTATTATATTATTGGTTGCTATGTTGTTCCTTTCTAACTCCTGTATGGGTCTATTGTCATTTAGTGGAGGCTTGTAAATGACTGCCACTATTATATTAGGTCCATCCATTGTCATAGTTCCGGATATGTAATCTCTGAATCCGTCAAAGCCTGGAATTTCTATATCATTAAACCTCTAGTCCTTCCTTATCACCAGGGCCACTTCTCCACCTCATCTCCCTTTCGTCTTCTTTCTTACTATTATATAGTCCTTTGGAAACACAGCATCTGTTATGACTCCTGACAATTTTGTTTCTGTAAGTCCGATTACATCTGACCTAGGAATGAATGATCGCTGATGGAGTGTTGTTCTTTAGAACAGCAGTTCCAGCATGAGACTATAGAATGTTGAGAGGCTAGTACTAAGGGTGCCAACTACTGGTTCTCCACAAAGTTGGGCCAGGTGTGTGGAGCTTTGAGGATGTACTTGGCCTTGTATGTAACAGTAAGACCACCAACGTCACGACGGTGTTGCAGGCCCTGATGTTCAGACCGTTCCCAACATACTTGGCCAAGATTAGAGATGAGGCTTCTCGCCCATTTGCACTTTGTTCAAAAATCTGATGAATGATTGGGGGCAGGCAATCCAGGAAAGGGGTGCATATTCAAGATGAGAGTGAACCTGTGCGTCATATAAGGTTTTGCAGCTCTCGCTGTCATGAAGGTGTGAGATGCGCCGTAGGGCTGTAAGTTTCCTGGCTGCCTTTTGGGCTAAGTTAAGCACGTGGCTCTTTATTGTCATTGAATATTCGATCTTCATTACCAAAATGTCAATTTAACCTGTGAACTGTAGGGTTTTGCCACCCATTTGAAAGTCTGTCTGATTTGCAATGTGCAGTCTAGTTATCATCATTGCTTGCGTTTTCTCAGCTGCAAATGTGACTTCTCATCTCATATTCGGGTAGAAATCGTGAATTATTGGTGATTGATAAGTCTTGCAGCGGTTGGCATATCTTCCTTTCTGTATGTTAGAGTTAGATTGCAGTCAGCACAATAGGCTTCAGACTCAGGAAAAGAGATCGTTGAAATATATATTCCACAGCAGAGAGCCAAGCACACTACCCTGGGGAACGCTGATACCAATTGTGTTGCTTTCGGATTCTGCACCATTGAGGACTACTCTTAGAGTCCGTTCTTGAAGGTTGTTTTTATTAACTCTAAGATGGAGTCAGAGAGTCATAGTGATTGAAGCTTCACTACTAATCTCAAGTGCCAGACCTGATCAAAGACTCCTGCTATGTCTAGAGCAACAATACATCTGATCTTGGATTCATCCAGTGATTGATTGATTGATACCACTTAGTGGAGAGATTTAGCTAGAGATCTGCAGCAAATCGGCCTTTTATAAAACCATATACTGGCAATGACATATTAGCCGATGATGATATCAAAATTATAGAATTTTTCTGAGTGATTAATGATTCGAGGATTTTATTACTAATGGGGAGCAGTGACACTGGTCTGTAGTTACCAACCACTGAGCGGCTCTTCTTTTTGTTTACTGGAACAACATCTACCTTCTACCATAAGGAGGGCCAAATTCTTTTATCTAGGCTTAGTTGAAAGAGTCATGTGACAGATGGAGTCAACATGTCAAAGCAGCTGCAAAGTAGTCAAAGACTGACTTTATCTGGCCTGACAGGTTTGCTTGTGTCTAGCGTTTTAAGAAGATGGAGAATTTCAGCCTGCTGTATAACCACTTCAGTCATTCTAGACACAATGCTTGGAACAAGGTGTGAAGGCTGACGTTCAGGATCAAGGACATGCATCTTGGCAGCAAAGTGGAGTACCAGTAGATCAGCCTTCTCCTGATTGATGGTTGCAACAGTTCCTTCCTTTCGGTTTAGAGGGTTGTGTCCTCAGATGAATATCCCTACCGATCCCTCACCAGGGACCACCAGACCTTGGATATAACCCTTCCAGATTGTTACGGAGCCCCTTCTATTTCTTTCCAAATCCGGCTTTAAGAGTCATATCAGCTCTCCCTGCAGATTCTCTGAGATGCAGGGAGTCTGTTAATATACGTGGCGACCAGATCGGCCGCCTGATAAGGGAGAAATTTACATTTATAAGTTTGTAGGTAAAGGGGGAAGTGGTGCCTTGATACAAACAAAATGGCGCCCCCTACCTGCAGATCCGCCATTTTATGGACGACACCAACCAGCTGTGGATTGGCTGACTTAGGTCATGTGCCGTGGGCGACCAAACAGAGCCCACCGTGACGTCACCGAGTGCCCCTGGTGGCGCAGGTGGAGGTAACGTCAGAGGTGGGAGGATGTGCCTCGATCAGCTCTCGAGGATTTGAGGCTCTGCCAGTCTTTCTCGGTGGTTTATAGCTAGCCATCGTAGCCTACTATTGTTATTGGAGACCCTGTGCATCTGGGAATCTAGAAGAAACCAAGTTTTGGGCAGAAAAGTGCCAAAACTTGAGGAGTTGGGCGGCGACGAGGGCTCCGCCTGACGTTTGCGGGTCTGGACGGTATGGCGGGCAGGCATGGCTGTGACTGGGTCACATTCCCTGAGGATGTTGGAGGGAGGACACCGCTCCTAGGACAAGGTGCAATGCCTTGTGGAAGGAATGAGTGGGTGCATACAGTGATTAGCTCAGTGCCCCCTGGGTTAACCAGGATTGGGATATCTGAAACTCTGGGAGTGGGGTCGGCGATAACGCGAAGACTTCACGACACCTGAGGACTTGTGGAATGTGACTGGATCGTCAAGGACCGACTCAGGAAGCGTGGAAACCTCACACAATCAAGGGACAGGCGTCGTGAGCCAGGATTGTAAAGGTAAATCAATTTCCCTCCTATTACCCCTTTGTTGAGTAGTCTAGATAGGCCACGATATTTATGGCCTTTATGGAGTATATTTATGGATATATATATATCAGTATACTATCTGCTTGATAGTATACTCTCGGCTATATATATACATATATATATATATATATATATATATATATATATATATATATATATATATATATGTCGTACCTAGTAGCCAGAACTCACTTCTGAGCCTACTATGCAAGGCCCAATTTGCCTAATAAGCCAAGTTTTCATGAATTAATTGCTTTTCGACTACCTAACCTACCTAACCTAACCTAACCTAACTTTTTCGGCTACCTAACCTAACCTAACCTATAAAGATAGGTTAGGTTAGGTTAGGTAGGGTTGGTTAGGTTCGGTCATATATCTACGTTAATTTTAACTCCAATAAAAAAAAATTGACCTCTTACATAATGAAATGGGTTGCTTTATCATTTCATAAGAAAAAATTTAGAGAAAATATATTAATTCATGAAAACTTGGCTTATTAGGCAAATCGGGCCTTGCATTGTAGGCTGAAAAGTGAGTTCTGGCTACTAGGTACGACATATATATATATATATATATATATATATATATATATATATACATATATATATATATATATATATATATATATATATATATATATATATATATATATATATATGTATGTATATATAGTATATATATATATATGTATATAGAGTATATATCTATACTAGATAGACAGACACTCGGAAGAGATGACACCTGTCATCGAAGAGAAGAGAAACGCCTTGGCAGCCTACAAAGCCTGCCCAAGTCAGCGCAACTTAGATCCTTCGGGCCGTCCGCTGCAAAGTGCAGCAGAGCGCCAGGCGATGTGCCAACAACTATTGGTTCCAGCTCTGCTCCCAGATACAGACTGCAGCGGATACAGGCAATGTAAGGGGAATGTATGACGGCATCAAGCAGGCCCTTGGCCCAATCCAGAGGAAGACTGCTCCTCTGAAATCTGCCACTGGCGAGGTGATTCAGGACCAGACACTGCAGCTGAAGCGCTGGGTCGAGCACTACTCTGAGCTATACGCCAGGGACAATGTGGTCACCGAAGATGCCCTGAGCGCCATTGAGTGTCTGCCTGTGTTAATGGAGCTCGACAGCGAACCGACCCTGGAAGAACTCAGCGATGTCCTAGACTCTCTTTCTTCTGGTAAAGCTCCTGGCAAAGATGGCATTCTTGCTGAGACCTTGAAGTGCTGCAGAGGTAGCCTGCTCATGGAGCTGCATGAAATTCTCTGCCTCTGCTGGGAAGAAGGAGAGGTGCCACAGGACATGAGGGATGCCAACATCGTCACGCTGTATAAGAATAAAGGTGACAGGGGCGATTGCAACAACTACCGTGGAATCTCCCCCTCAGTATTGTCGGAAAGCTGTTTGCTCGAGTTGCATTGAAGAGGCTCCAAGTACTTGCAGAGAGAGTCTATCCAAAATCACAATGCGGATTCAGAGCTGGCAGGTCCACCATCGACATGGTCTTTTCCCTCAGACAACTGCAGGAGAAATGCAGAGAACAGAAGCAGCCACTCTTCGTAGCCTTCATAGATCTGACGAAGGCCTTCGACCTCGTCAGCAGGGATGGCCTGTTCAAGATCCTCCCTAAGATCGGATGCCCACCCAGGCTCCTCAGCATCATCAGATCTTTCCATGAGAACATGAGGGGCACCGTGGTCTTTGATGGCCTAACATCAGACGCCTTTGACATCCGAAGTGGAGTAAAGCAGGGCTGCTTACTGGCTCCAACCCTATTCGGGATTTTCTTCGCAGTTATGCTGCGGCACGCCTTCGGATCTGTCACAGAAGGCATTTACCTCCGGACCAAGGTCGGATGGAAAGCTCTTTAACCTCGCCAGGCTGAGAGCCAAGACGAAGGTTCGGCTGAAGTGTCTGCGCGACTTCCTCTTTCCCGACGACGCAGCAGTCACTGCCCACTCAGCTGAAGACCTCCAACGGCTCATAACCCGCTTCAGGGAGGCCTCTCAGGCATTCGGACTCACCATCAGTCTGAAGAAAACACAAGTCATGGGACAAGGAGTGGACTCCCCACCTGACATCGGCATCTCCGATTCCAAACTGGAAGTCGTTCACGACTTCGTGTACCTGGGCTCCACAATCTCTGACTCCCTCTCTCTTGATACGGAGCTAAACAAATGCATCGGTAAGACATCTACTACCATGTCCAGACTGACAAAGAGTATGGGCCAACAATAGGCTAACTGAGTATACTGAGATTCAGGTTTACAAAGCCTGTGTCCTGAGCACTCTCCTTTATGGCAGTGAGTCTTGGACACTCCGCGCCCGTCAGGAAAGACAGCTGAATGCCTACCACATGCGCTGCCTTCGACACATCTTGGACATCACCCGGCAGGACAAGGTGACAAACAATAACGTCTTGGGGAGAGCTAAGAATCACCAGCATGTACACAATGCTGAAACAGAGACGATTGCGCTGGCTCGGGCACGTTGTGCGAATGGGCGACGGCAGGATCCCCAAGGATCTCCTGTACGGAGAGCTGATGCAGGGAAAGCGTCCAACAGGCAAGCCCCAGCTACGGTACAAAGACGTATGCAAGAGGGACCTGAAAGCCATGGACGTCGATCTTGCTATATGGGAGACACTGGCTGCAGACCGTTCAGCCTGGGGGCAGTCTGTTCAAAGAGGTCTCTCCAAGTTCGAGGAGTCACTTGCCAAGGAATCGGAGGCAAAGAGACAGAGAAGGAAAGCCGGTAGCCAGGAAGACAGACCAGAATCGGACTTCGTTTGTGCTCGGTGTGGGATGGACTGCCACTCTCGGATTGGCTTCATCAGTCACACCAGACGCTGCACCAGGATTGAGACTAGGGCGCAACTCCATAGTCTCCCGAGACTGAAGGATGCCTACTACTATCTGCATGAAGGGGTTCTGGGGAGTTCTTCTACTTCCCAAGCCTGGCCCGAGGCCAGACTTGACTTGTGAGAGTTTGGTCCACCAGGCTGTTGTTTGGAGCGGCCCTCAGGCCCACATACCCATCACAGCCAGGTTGGTCCGGCACTCCTTGAAGAAAACAATCTACTTTCCACTTGAATATGTCCACGGTTGTTCCGGCAATAATTCTGATGTTCGCTGGTAGGACGTTGAACAACCATGGACCTCTGATGTTCATACAGTGTTCTCTGATTGTGCCCATGGTACCTCTGCTCTTCACTGGTTCTATTCTGCATTTTCTTCCATGTCGTTCACTCCAGTATGTTGTTATTTTACTGTGCAGATTTGGGACCTGTCCCTCCAGTATTTTCCATGTGTATATTATTTGGTATCTCTCGTCTCCTTTCTAGTGAGTACATTTGGTGGGCTTTGAGACGATCCCAATAATTTAGGTGCTTTATCTCGTCTATGCGTGCCATATATGTTCTTTGTATTCCCTCTATTTCAGCAATCTCTCCTGCTCTGAAGGGGAAAGTGAGCACTGAGCAGTACTCAAGACGGTACAACACAAATGATTTGAAGAGTACAACCATTGTGATGGGATCTCTGTACTTGAAGGTTCTCGTAATCCACCCTATCATTTTCCTGGCTGAAACAATACTTGCTTGGTTATGCTCCCTAAACGTTAAGTCGTCGGACATCATTATTCCCAAATCCTTGACATGCTGTTTTCCTACTATGGGCAGATTCGATTGTGTTTTGTACTTTGTATTATGTTTCAGATTCTCATTTTTGCCATATCTAAGTACCTGGAACTTATCACCGTTAAACATCATGTTATTTTCTGTTGCCCAATCGAAAACTTTGTTAATATCTGTTTGTAGTTTATCAATGTCTTCAGCAGAGGTAATTTTCATGCTGATTTTTGTATCATCTGCAAAGGATGACACGGAGCTGTGACTTGTATTTTTGTCTATATCTGATATGAGAATAAGGAACAGCAGTGGTGCAAGGACTGTACCTTGAGGTACAGAACTTTTAACTACGCTCAGACTCGATTTTACTTGATTGACTGTTACGCTTTGTGTTCTGTTCGACAGGGAATTGAGTATCCAGCGTCCTACTTTACCAGTTATACCCATTGGCCTCATTTTGTGTGCAATCACTCCATGGCCACATTTGTCGAATGCCTTTGCAAAATCTGTGTATACATCTGCATTATATTTTTCTTCTAATGACTCAGTGATTTTGTCATAGTGGTCAAGTAGCTGTGAGAGGCATCATCTTCCTGCTCTAAATCCATGTTGGCCTGGATTGTGGAGGTCATTGGTTTCCATGAATCTAGTGACCTGACTCCTGATCACTCTCTCAAATACTTTTATTATGTGGGACGTTAGTACAACTGGTCTATAATTCTTTGCCAATGCTTTGCTACCTCCCTTGTGTAGAGGGGCAATGACTGCTGCTTTAAGCGCATCTGGTATCTCCCCTATGTCTAAGCTCTTCCTCCTCACTATACTGAGTGCCTGTGCTACTGGCACTTTGCATTTCTTTATATATATATATATATATATATATATATATATATATATATATATATATATATATATATATATATATATATTGAATTCCATGAGTTTGGACCCGGGGCTGAGTACATGGGCATATTGTTAATTTCTCTTTCAAAATCTGCTACGCTCGTGTTGATATCAGTTATATTTACAGGTGTTTGGATATCATTCATAAAGAAATTGTCCGAATCTTCCACTTTCATGCTGTGTATCGGAGTGCTAAACATGTCCTCATACTGTTTTTTTAGGATTTTATTAATTTCTTTGTCAACCTCAGTGTATGAACCTTCACTAATAAGAATAGGTCTAATACTGGCAGTGGTTTTCGCTTTTGATTTAGCATATGTGAAGAAATATTTTGGGTCTTTCTTTATTTCTTAAATTGCTTTCTGTTCTAGTTTCCTTTCTTCAGTATGATAGGAATGCTTCCGTCTCTGCTCGATTTCTTCAATCTCCCTGTTAAAATTATATCTTCTTTGTATGTCGTGTCTGCTTAAGCATTTCCGTTAATTTCTTCCTTCTTTCGTAATGTCGTTTGCGTTCTCTTTCTACATTTGACCTCTTTCTGGCTTTCCTCAAAGGAACATGTTTCAGACAAACTTCATATGCTTAAGAAGTCAGTTTTTCTATTCCTTGTGTAGGATTTTTATTTCTTAGAACATTTTCCCATTAAATGTTTGTAAGTTCCCTGTTTATTTTCTCCCAGTCTATCCTTTAATTATTAAAATTGAATTTATTGAATAACCCTTCTCGCTTGAGGTTTCTCTTGGGAAACCTACTACCATTATTAATGTTAGTTTGAACTTCAGTGAGCTTGTGGTCCAAGTATATAGTATCTGAGACAGTAATGTATCTGATTAGCTCCTCATTGTTCGTGAATATCAGGTCCAGCTTGTTTAAGTTCCTAGTTGGTTCTGTAATCTGCCGACTGAGCGAGAATTTGTCACAGAATCTCAGTAGTTCTCTGACCTATGGTTGGTTATTTCCAGATTGATTTCCAGCTATAATGTTATTGTTTACTATTCTCCATTTTAAACTGGGTAGTTTGAAGTCTCCAAGGAAGATGATATCTGGTACTGGGTTTGCTAGGTTATCAAGGATATTCTGTATTTAGTGGATCTGTTCAGTGAATTCCACTGTTCCAGTGAACTCCAGTGTTCAGTGAATTCCAGTGAACTCAACTGTTGCATCTGGCGGTTTGTTGTTGCATCTGGCGGTTTGTATATTAAAATAATAAGTAAATTCACATTTTCTACCTTGATTCCAAGTACCTCTTCCATCTCATTGGACGAGTTCAGGATCTCTGTGCATGCCAGCTCCTCTATAATATACAGACCTACTCCTCCGCTTGACCTAATTACTCTGTCACATCTATATAGATTATAATTCGGAATCCAGATTTCACTATCCATGTGGTCTTTTGTGTGGGTTTCTGTAAATGCACCATATATTGAGTTCGATTCTATTTGGAGGCCATTAATGAACTTAACTTCATTTCTTAATTTTGGTTTCAAGCCTTGTATGTTTGCAAATATGAATGATTTCCCACATTGCGTGTCACTTCTGGTGGGCTTTGGTAGTTTTTCCCCCCCCCCACTCAACCCAGGTCCAGGGTGTGTTGTTTTGGAAGCGGTTCGTCCAGTTTTGGTAATAGGACGGGTGTTGTGTGGTGTTGTACCTGTGTGCTTGTTGATAATTTGTATTCCAGTCTTGTGGGTATCTCCCTTCCCCTCTGTAATCCTGTAGTGGTTCCATCTGACTGTTCCTCTCTCTTATATTTTCTACTCTGTTTCTGCATTCCTCTAAAAAATTTCCAGTAGTGTCATATTGATCTTTCCATCTTTAACGCTGTGTACCTCTCACGTGGAATTCCGGACACTGAAGATTGTAGCATTTTTTGTTCCTAATTGAAAATTGACATCATTTAGTGTGGAAGTATCTACACCCCGTTCCAAAACATCATGTACCACTCGCCAACATGTTTCTGCATTTTCGATGATGCAGAAAATTGTATTTTGCTCCTAATTTGTCTCCATCAGAGACAACTACAGTGGTAGCAACTCTTATGTGGCAATAACAATACCTTAAGCCATTTTAATGCTGGCAGTGTTAAACGACCGATCAACAATTTTGGAAAGCTCGGCTGGATGCTTGGCGTGGATACTGCTGCTAGTGTTTTTGTGTGGGTTCCGGCCTGGCGGGATGGTGTTGCATTTGCCACCTGTGAAGCAAGTGCTCATGTTTGTGCTGGCCTTCTCCGGACTGGTGTACTATCTATTGCTGGAGGTCGCTCTGCTGGATGTGCTGTATGTAAATGTTGCGAATGTGTCTGGTGTGCAGCTGACTGGGGACCACCAGGCCTTGGTTAAACTATCTGACGGTGCAGTGTACCAAGATGTGGTGGACGAGTTTGTTGAACGTGTTATACCTTTACCTGGTGATTGGGTACGGTTTGTGTGACTGACTTGTGCGTTCCAGTGACCTTTGTGGTGGTGCGGGGGGCTCCCGTTTGAGTTCCTGGAGAGCCTGCTCTGTCGGTTCTTTGGAGGTTATGGAAGTGTCCTCGCCTGTCGGGCAAATGTACTGAGGTCTGGAAGTTTTAGGGGCGTCCTGGTTGGTACCCGTAAGGTTACCATGAAGCTGCGGAAGACGATCCCGTAGCCTATGGTGCTACTAGGGTTCAAGGTGCAGTGTTTTTATGCTGGTCAGGAGTGCTCTCGATTCCACTGCGGTATGGCTAAAAACCTGGCTGCAGGTTGCCATGATGGTGCCTTCCAGACGGTAAATGTCTTCCGGGAGGAGGATTTCCCGCCTCTGCTTGGCCATGTGGATCTGGTGGGTGGTCTTTACGGGTTGGGTACCCCCCCCCCCCCCCCCCGTACTGCTCACCCCGGTGATGGTGGTATTCTGGGTACGGTGTGCCCCTCTGGTGCTGTAGAGCAAGTGCTGTGTGCAGTGTCTGTGAGCCCCGTGGTTTGGGCGGCTATGCCGTCGTCATGAATATGGAGTTGCATCCTCCTCCGTTTGCCATCGCCGTGAATGTTGAAGCTTCGGTGGGACGTGGCCTTGTATTGTCCCCAGTGGATGATGTCGCGCTGGATTCTGGTGCACCCGGCACGGTGTGTGCTTTTTGCCTTGGATGTGGTGCCTACGGAGGCGGATGTGTTGCTGGATGGGGGTTGCCTCTCCTGTCATCCTTGAGCCTCTGCGGTTCCGGGTCAACCTTGCTCTCTGCTGAAGCACCGGAAGATAGCCAGGAGTGGTCGCATGGGGGACCATGGGCTTTCGGTGCTGAGGTTGGAGTTAGGTGTGGATGTACGTGATAGTGAGGATATGGCGGTATTGGTAGTGGCCCCGTTGGTGCTGGGGGAAGGAGGGTGTGATGTGGTCCCCCCCCCCTCACCCTGATCCTCTCTCGAGTGACTCGCCAGGGGTGTGGAGCCCGGAGTGGGAGGTGGTGGCTCAGGGGGACTGTCGTGGCGATGTTCGCGGCCTTGTTGTGATGTTGCGCAAGGAATCTGCCACCCCATCCCCCTTGTGGAGCGTGCATCTCAGTTGCCTGGGGTCCCAGTGTCGTCTGATACCGTTTTCCTGGGTGGGGTGTCGGCCGGATCAGTCAGACAGTATTGTGGTTAGGAAGGATTTTTCTATTTTTCCCAAATGGATCCAACATTGACGTGTGCTTCACTAAATGTGAATGGTTTGGTTGCCTTGTTGTGTGGCGGATGTTTGTGTAGTGTGTGTGTGTGCGTGTGTGTGTTGGTGTGCGTGTGCTGGAGTGACATGTCTGTCTCTTTCCTGATATTCCGGTGTGTGGATGTTCCCTGTTTGGCAGCTGGCCCGTCCTCCATATGTGGGGGTCGGGTTTGTGTGTTGGGTGGCTGTGTTTGTCTGGCTTGTGTTCCTTGTTTTGTGCTAAATTTGTTTGTTTGTACTCAGTCATTATGTATTGCTGCTTTGTGTTTTGTGCTATCCATCATGTTTACTGTTAGTACTCCCGTATGCGTGGTTAGTACTTCACTCTGGGTGGTGTAGGTTATTGTTTGTGTGTGTACTGTGTTCTAATTCCTGTGTTATGTTTCCTATATTCTATTTATATTACATTTACTATGTTATGCATCATGTGTTATTATGTAACACATGATTTATTATGTATTATTAATTAATTTATTAATTTTATTATGTATTATTAATTTATTTATTATGTAACACCCCGACACGGCCGACCGGCCGGGGAGCCGGTCGGCCGAGTGGACAGCACGCTGGACTTGTGATCCTGTGGTCCTGGGTTCGATCCCAGGCGCCGGCTAGAAACAATGGGCAGAGTTTCTTTCACCCTATGCCCCTGTTACCTAGCAGTAAAATAGGTACCTGGGTGTTAGTCAGCTGTCACGGGCTGCTTCCTAGGGGTGGAGGCCTGGTCGAGGACCGGGCCGTGGGGACACTAAAAGCCCCGAAATCATCTCAAGATAACCTCAAGATATATATCTCATATTCTGTTTTCCCATTGGTGGTGCATTGTTTTGTACGCAAGGTTTCAGTGTGCAGTGTGGCACGTATTCTTTTGTCTGTGCTAAGTTCATGTGCCTTTTCTGTGTTTCTGGTTCTGTGGTATGGTGTCTACTGTTGTGTAGTGTGACACATGTTGCGTGTGTTTTACATTATATAATTTTTGTTGTTGTTTGCTACCTTAGTTTTATTGTGTTTTCTTTTGCACACTATTGTAGTTACTGTCTGCATTTGGCACGCCCCACCTTGGTGGTGCGGGTATTCTTCTTGTGTGTTTCAATGTAAATTGTTATTTTTCTGTTTGTGTTTTCACTTTTACGTTATACCGCTATGTGCGCCATATTATGTGTTTTTTGTTATTATGTGTTCCTTGTTATTCTGTGTGTTTCTGTGAAGTGTTACTCTGTATGTTCTAAGTTGTTTTATGGATGATATTGTTTGTTGATGTGTGGTGAGGAGTTTCTGCTCGGTTTTTCTTTGGGTGCTTTGGTACCTTTTATGTTGAATTTACTTTATTTTACAAATAAAACAGAAAAAAATGAAAAAGTTTCCGACTTCATTAGATTTTTGCAAGGATCGTACAGAACAAGGTTTACACACATACCAAGAAGCTTTTGACGTATTCATACATTCGGGAATTGAACTCACCATAATTTAATGCAATGGCATTAAAATCTCTGCTGTTTCTATCTGATATGTGAGACATATTTATTAATAATCTCTATTTATCTATCATTAGTAAAATCATTTTACTGTCTTCATAAACTTTAAAATTCCGGGGAAAAAATGGGAATTAAGAATGGTAGTTTTTGTTGACAGAGAGGACAGCCCTTCACTCTGCAGCCCGGGGTGGTCACACTGACACGGTGGAGGTCCTCCTTAACGCTGGAGCTTCCCTCAATGCCACAGATAATGAGGGTAAGAACCATACATATGATGCAGAACACAATAATTCAGTCATGTCTTTCAACACGGCAAATTTACGGTGTTCTGCAACACCAATTTCATGTAGTCATACAATACATCATATATATATATATACTGTCACAGAGATAAAACCATATTATGCACATGTACGCAGAGATAAAATAATACAATGTTCATATTAAGCCGTATGTATGTTGTTAATCAATACATCATACAGATGCAGACATCAATGACAGTGTATTGTTTTCTTGAACAATAGCCAAAATTTTTAGTAGAACACATTGCACATAATTAATAGCGAACCAATAATCAGACTGTTACGGCCTTACTTAGCCAGTAACCGGGTTATTTTATATCAAACTCCCTATCGGGCCTTAGTGTCTTTTCTTCATTGATACAACCCCAAGTCCTAGGTTAGTTATTAAGAACTGGCAGTAATTGCAATCGAACGGGAAAGGGGTAAACAACGCTAAACAAAACCATCACAAAATGTACTTCTTATCTATATACGCATATGTACAGCACATAACACCGCAGGTGTTACTTCCACACAGGACACAACAAACGAACGTCTGTGATATTCTAACCCGTCGAGTCAACTTCTATCATACAACACTCAAGGTACTCTCCCTGAGTCTGTCTTCTATGGTCCTCATGCAAGCGAGTTCACTTTTCTCAGTAAATCATGGGCCAGTCCTCTACAGTATCGTCACGGTGTCAAAATACCCCTTCTACTCCCCAGCAATACACTGGCAGGGGTCTTCAGCAACACTCTGGCTGGCTTCCTCTAAAAGACATGGACTATAATCAAGCCTTAACATAAGAGGACAGACGGACAATAATTTCATCTCATAACTCAACAACGGCCTGTTTTGATCAAGCCAAACCAGTTATGACTACATATGCTTTGGTCATTCCTTAATTGCAAAATTTACCTTTATTACCTTTTGGCCATTTATATTGTAATGTCATTATATACACGTGTATGCTGCTGAATTCTATTAGTTTGTATATCATTATGTTATATTATGATTTATCGTTAATGTTTGTTACTTTTTATTTTATATTTACATGTGAAAGCATGCTACATAAATACAAATAAAAACAAATAATAAAAAAACTACAAATTACAAAGAAGCAGATCAATAGGCACAACCCAATCCCACACAAATACATGAAAACATGCATATACAGAAGTACATGCAACAGAAACATACGAAAAGACAATACATAAGTCAGCCCAAAACAAACAAAAAAAGCAGCACAAGGTACAAACAAAACAAGTAAATAACAGAACAAGCCCCAAAGAGCCCACAACAAAAGCATCAAATTTGACACATTAATATGCCAAATGTAAGTGACAGGAGTGGGAAGGCAACGCCTTCACATATTTATCCACTATACTACTCAACGTGCCTGTAGACGCTTGACGGGTGGTGCGCAATGTGCCTCAGGGATCTTATATGTGTAGCGTAATATTAAAATCTCCCGTGGCTACATGGGGTTCACATCAGTTTCCTCAAGGATCTTTTAAACAGATGGCATTTAAAAAAAATCGTGGGCAACATTCCCGGGTGTGAAGGCCTCAGTACTGAGTGAGCAACCAAGACTGCTGCACGCAGCATGAGCTCACAGCACTGCTCTTCAGCTTGTGACCACAGCATCGCCTAATAATATAAAAAAATATATATGTAACTGGCATTACTTAAACATAATAGTATTACAGAAGAGCCTGAGTGTGATAATGACTGTGTACAATGCTCAAATATCAGTGAATCAATGTTGTTCACGATGTTCACAGCGCTAGCCACAGCACCACAGCATTATTTCGTCCATCTAGGAATCTTCAAACGACTTCTTATGTGCCTTTACGAAATAAACTTGTGGTCAATTATTCATTGTCAGGATTTAGGGACTAGGATTATGATAATAGCAGGATTGTGGTGATAATTAGTCCTGTGCATAGTATTGTGGGAGGAGGAATTTTAATGGGGGAGGGAGGGAGGTAATCGAGGTAGCATCACTGTGTGTGGCTGTCACCATTGTTTTGCTCACCATACTTAGTGGTTCACTATAGTGAACACATAAGTACATGGGTATATACAGTATGTGTGTATATAGTGTAATAATAGCAACAGGAGTATGTTGGGAGGAGCCATTTTGGTGAGGGAGGTGGTGTCATACTCGTAGCGTAGTCGTCTGCTGTGTGACTTGTCTTGCAGTGTATGGTGGCCACTGTGCTGTTTTGGACACAATACCAGCTTAGTTATATAGTTATGATTAATAGAATATGTAGAAACGTATACACAACGTGTGTAAATAGTGTAATGAAAACAATAACAGTATGTTGGGAGGAGGAATGTTGGGGAGTAAGATGTTGGAGGAGAGGGAGGGATGGCTGGGGGTGGCTGCTCTCACTCGTGGAGTTCTGAGTGTGTTGATGGTGAATGTATATTGTGTGTGATAGTGTATAGAGTGTAAAATATACATAAATGAACATGAAACATTGGATATATGAGCAATATATGTGGGCACATTTGTGACGCATGTAACACAGTATCTTGGGACAGTACGGATGTTTTACTGCCATAATATTGTGTACGTGTTCATTACACATAGGATTGGTAAGAAAAAACTAAACAAATGTATTTGAAAATGTACGCATAAAATGAACAAAAAATTATTTGTTGCAACTCGCACATGTTGTAGCTGGCACGCGACTTCCTCCGGGAGTCTACGTTACAGGCGACCACAAAATCGTGACGCCACATGCCATTTTTCGTACCTCATTGCAGCCTAAGTAAGTAAAAATCGATTTTTTCATATCTGCGATCAGGGAATGATATTTAACATTTTTAAAAACAAAAAAAAAACAAATGTTGCTAAGAATTTATTTCTTGTGCACAGAGGGGGGGGGTGCCATATTTGCAGCCCGTGCAGCACAGTGGTTAAGCGGATAATCCTTTACCAGAAAACGCAAACAGTAAGCATTCCATACGATCCGGTCAACTTCCTGAAGACGACCTCCAGACTTTCCCCGATGGTACGACATAAAATTAGGAACCTCATAGACGAAAGCCCGCACACTGGGTACCCACATGGTGGACGAGCACCAGGGGACCGGCCACACCTGGATCCCCATACTGGGTCAAGACTCCTTAGGAGCAACCAGCACAGTGCCCCTTGATATGGCGACCACTCTGCTGGAAATATTCAACAATTATTTTCATCCCCAATACAATAGAAAGTATTTCCTGTATTAGGCGTCATGATCATCTAATATTCATTTACTAATCCTTAGTACAATGGGATGTACTTCCTGTACTGAGTGTCATAATTAACTAACACTACTAATCCGTAGTTTAGTGATACAGAATTCATTGAATTAGGATGTGGAACATCATGTAATTTTCCCTAGAATCGTTGCAGTGTTGCATCGCCAGCCACAGGGAATAATTTTCCACATATCTGTAAACCCAACAGAGTCCAATCATTCACTTTCCTTTATTAAGGATAAATCATTTATTAATAAATTTACTTTATATTATACTAAAGTTTACTGGAATTCCCTTACCCAGCTAGATAGCTGTTCCAGTAAATAATATTATAATCTAAAACAATTTCCACTTCCAAGCTTTCTCGTTTTATTTGTGCAGTCTACATTAACCAACTTGCACTACGAGAAATTATATTATCGTAAAATGCATCTATTTATAACATAAATATTCGTCATTAACATTTCCTTCCCTATTAATCTTCAAAAAATTTAATATAATTTATGCTCGGGGCTCCCACTGGGAGCTATAGCACATGTGCGCGTGTCCGAGAGGGAAGGGAACTCTCGCCATATTCTTGGAAGGGAACTCCACTGCCAGCAAGGTGTACGGAAGTGGTCCTTCCAAATCTTACAATCCTCTTAGCATCCGTACATCATCATTCGTCAGATTGAGGACGCAGCTTTCCAGGATCACGGACAATAGTTTCGGTAGGCAGTTACCTCACTTAATTTGTTTATTGGGCCCATTAATGAATATTTATGCAGGTGCCATGTCGTCACGTTGTAGGCGAAAAAATTAATCCCATGCGAGTGCTACTCCCACCTCTCCATTTATTTAGATATTGCATTTATGTGTTTAAATACTAGTTGGGAGTGGAAACTATGTAAGTTAATTATTGCAACATGGTGCAACACAACTAAGGAGGCGTGTGACTATCATATACTCACGTGTTCCAAGGATCACTATCTCTGGGCTGATTCCAGAGTGTTATAGAGATTGGACTCCACCTACGTTTCTCTGTCACATCAGAGAACTTATTAGTATTCATTGTAGATAGTTTCCTCTCACTTGTGAGAGTCAATGCATTTCCAATTAATTGCATATTAATTATATACATGCTTGATCATTAATATGCAGTAGTATTTTTACATAACATTTAATTAACCATTATACATGCATAATTTATAGTCCATGTATCTGCATTTATTCCTATTATGTATGCAATTTATTATTACATTATATGAATTATGTAGACTAACCTCTTAGAATAGGCCCCCCCCCCAAAAAAAAAAAAAATGTGTCATGGGAAGCGGTTCTAGAATGTATAGAATTTTACAGTTCATTGCATATGAATCGAATAATAGACAATTGCATATAATCACAGAGATCCATAAGCCACTGGTTCTCTCATTTAACATCATATTCCGGTTCTTTGAGCTTTCTTAGAATTATATATAAATTTTGCATTCATAGAATTATACATTTTGTTAGTATAAACTAGAAGCAGATATCCCCACATATTTTATGGTCATTCGAACCGAGATAGTCTTGAGAGCTAGACAATTATTAACGAACCAGAATTAATATTAATCTATACTGGCTCTCAGACCAACATATTTTATGATCCTCAGCTACGAACTAGTATAATCAGTAGAATATAGCCAAAAGTTAGGCTGTCTACAGTTTATAGAATTTATCATCCCTGACAACATTATACTCTTTAATTAAGTAGTATTGTCATGTGCTTGGATATAAGCATAGAATCTACAGCAGCATATCTGTCACACACGGAATTCACAGCAGCAGAATACCTGCCACACATATAATCATTTATAGTAGTAGGATATTTGCCACAAATATAATCACTTGTATATACTTTATATAAATCTAAATTATAAAAACAACAAAAACAGCACTATCCTGAATTTGCACCATTAGCATTATTGTATTTCATGTCAACTCATAGAGGTAGGTTTTAGACTTGAATTGTACTGAGTAGTGTACAACTCTAGTCTAACTTATTTTTCTTAGCCTTCCCCTAACTAGGTGGGTGATGTGGGATGGCAGCGTTAGCTGACTGGGTCCCAGACTTATGCATACTAATGTCTCCTGTTTTGTTTGTGGGAGTCGGGGGTAAACTGGGCTGATCTATTACTGCAGGAGTATTTCCCAGCAGAAGTCCGTAAACTGCACGGCCATTCTGCATGGCTCGTATTTTACCCTTGGACATATGGTGTATCAAACAAGAGAAAGTAAGTAATTATCAAAAGAATGCACCAAACCGGGAAGGATATGTAGCACCATCAAATGTGCAGGATAATCAGAGGGCGCTAAATATCACCAAGGATGCCAATACGAGAACAGAAACGCATAAGGTGAACTATATCAAAAGTATCCGAGTCACCAAGAATACAACCCGATCTCGCACTTTCTTATAGTCAATATTGACTTATTAAATACGTGCATATGTGACATACTAATTTATTGTGAATATTTTAGTTTACCTTGAAAAGCTTCATAGAAAACACCGACCTTACCTAACCTAACTTAGTTTACCTTGAAAAGCTTCATAGAAAACACCGACCTTACCTTACCTTCTTAGTATGTTAAAATAAGCATCTTATTGTTTCGTAATTACAATTATTACTTAAATTAACCTGTACCTATAATTGGTTAAGTAATAATTGTAATTACGAAGCAATAAAATGCTTATCTTAACATACTAAGAAGGTTAGGTAAGGTCGGTGTTTTCTATGAAGCTTTTCAAGGTAAACTAAAATATTCACAATAAATTAGAATGTCACATATGAATTTATTTAATAAGTCAATAATGACTTAAAGAAAGTGCGAGAACGGGTTGAAGAATACTATCGAGGGACAAGCGGCCGCGGGGGAACGGTCGGAAAACAAGACACACGCTCGTCCCGGAAGTCAGGACATTCAACAAATATATGCACGACCGTAAGAGGGACAATGCAATTTGGACAATAAGGAGCAGGGCGGCGCTCCATCAAGTGACCATGAGTTAAGCGAGTATGGCCAATACGCAACCTCGAGAGACCCGTTTCCCATTGCTGGTTATGGTGGTAGGAGGACGGCCACGAAGATACACAACTCTTAAGAGTACGCAGTATGTTTCCAGTAACAGAAGACCAACATGCCTGCCAACGGGTAAGGATGGAGGTTTGGATAACCGGGTAAAAATCGGAATTAAGAATACCTTTACGAGAGATGGGACAAGAGGGGACAGCTTCCCTGGTGGCAGCATCCGCATGCCCAGTTAGAGAGACACCAATATGGATGGGAACCCAATAAAACTCAACCGACTTAAATTTATTTTGAATAAGAAACAGCCAATGCTGGATCTCGACAACCACGGGATGAACCGGACTAAAGGACCCGAGAGCCATGAGGGAGCTACGAGAGTCAACAACAACTACAAAGGAAGATTGACAACGAGAAAGCAGGAGACGAAGAGCATAGAGAATAGCATAAAGTTATGCTCTGAAGATGCTTGTCTCCGGAGGTAAGCAACACATATAAGTGCAATCAGGAAAAACAACAGAGTAGCATACACCGTCCGCAGACTTAGACCCAACGGTGAAAATGGAAACGGAGTGGGAGTGAGAAGAACAGTGCCCAAGGAAAAGTTTTTTTTTTTTTTTTTTTTTTTTTTTTTTTTTTTTTCTACCACATACGTGGCCACACATTTACAAAGCTAACCATCATATATACATTTTCTTCTGTCCTCCATGGACAGGGTTAGAGAAGTGTTAAACATACAGTTCAAGGGTTTATTGAACACTCAACCACAGAAGGTGATTCGGTGCTTTTAAAATGCTAAGCTAACCTACATACGTAAATACATAGATACACAGATTTACGTATGCCCTACATAAAGTATTAGATGTGTCTTTTACATAGTGTCATTAATGTACATTCACAAAGGTGAAATGTAATTCTGATCAGCTTCCATATATGCTTTATACCCATACATATACATACACACACACACATACACATACATATATACACACAAACATGCATTCACATACATTTGTCTCATTTACCCTGACAGGGTGAGGTAGCTGATAAAGAAACTAGTGTGCAATTAAGCACTTAATCACTGAAGGTGATGAAGGTGCTTTTACAAGGTGTAGGAGGGATAAAAGCTTTGGTGATGGGGGTTAAGGATGTACAAAACTGCGGAAGGGGGACTCTCCATGGGCGCAAAGAAGGAACAACATGAGGGGGAAATATTAGAAATACTAACTGAAAGAATCCTGTAAGCGAGATAACCGGACAGAAAGAGGGAGATGGTGAAGAGGAACAGGAACCGCAGGAGGGACAAAAGTTTAAGCACGGCAGTGGCAAGAGGAAGGATGTGGCTAGGACCGCGCAAGATAGCGAAGACAGGAGCGATCACAGTGGTCGTGGAGAGATTGGAAGCCAGTGTCAACATACAAGCTGAGGATGGGAGTCGAATGAAAGGCACCAGAACTGAGGCGATACCCAGTATGGTGCAAAGCATCAAGATGGTGAAGAGTAGAAGGAGAAGCAGATGAGTAAGCAGGGCAATCATAATCGAGCTTAGACAGGACGAGAGAGAAAGGTAAAGCAAGTAGAGTGCACTTATCCACTCCCAGAAGAATGGGACAATACCTAAAGGAGGGTTAGGGCCTTGGAGCATTCAACACAGAGGTAAGAGATATGGGGCGACCAGGACAAACGAGTGTCGAAAATACACCCCCAAAAGCTTAGCGGAATCCTTGAACACAACGGGGTGACCATAAAGCGACAAAGAACGACACGCTTCCGAGTAAAAGTCATAACACACGTCTTAGACGTAGAGAACCTGAGGCCATGATCGGTGGCCCAAGACGACACGTCATCAATCGCATATTGAAGCCGGCGTTGAAGGAGAGGCGAATCATCACCCTGACAGCAAAGGGTAAGATCGTCGACAAAGAGAGCAGAGAAGACGCCTGAAGGAAGAGAGGGAAGAAGATCATTGAAGGCAACCAGATAAAGAGTAGTGGTCAGAAAACTACCCTGGGGCACACCTTCGTATTGCTGAAAAGAAGCAGAGAGAGAGCAGAACCAAGGCTCACCCGAAAGGAACGACGAGAGAGGAAGCTGCGGAGATAGAGAGGGAGATGACCATGAAGGCCAAAAAAATTAAGTTGGTATAGAAAATATCGCCAAGTGGTGTCGTAAGCCTTTTCCAGGTCAAAAAGGATGGCAACAACTGAGGTCTTCGCAGCAAAAGCAGTACGAATATAGACCTCCAAGTTCACCAGGACATCTGTTGTGCTGCGGCACTTGCGGAAACAAAATTGACAAGGGAAGAGGCGGTGATGGTGTTCTAAGAACCACATCAGACGAACGATAACCATACGTTCAAATAATTTGCAGACAACTTGTGAGGGCAATAGGGCGAAAGTCCTTAGGGGATGTTCCCAGAGACCCTGGTTTGTGAACAGGGAGGACAACGGCATCGAGCCAGTTCTCTGGGACTGACGACCACTCCCAGATCAGATTATACAGACTTAGAAAATACTGAGAAGTGCACGGAGGGAGATGGCGAAGCATCTCATAATGAATGCCATTGAAGCCCGCCGCTGTAGAACCACAGAGGGCCAGGGATAAAAGGAGGAGAGAGCGAGGGAGAGGCAGAAGGGAGAGGTCAAAGAGAGCAGCACTGAGGGTAAATAGGTTTCAGTCTGCCTTAGCAAACTGCCACCTAGGGAAGGAGAGGGGAGGGCGAAAAGAGAAAAAGGAAACAAGGATGGGGAAATGGTCACTGCCATGGAGGTCATCAAGAACCTGCCACGTGATATCTAAGTAAAGAGAAGACGAGCAAAGAGAAAGATCAAGACAGGAAAGGGTGCGAGTCCGAGAGTCAAAATGCGTGGGCTCACCAGAATTCAGAAGAGACAGGGAAGAAGAGAGGATGAACGGCTCAAGAAGGCGACCCCCGGGTGTTTGTCAGAACATCACCCCAAAGAGAATGGCGACAATTGAAATCACCTAGCAGGAGCACAGGCTCCGTCAAGGAGTCCAGTAGGTGTTTCAGATCGGGAAGAGAAAGGGGACACTCGGCGGGAGATAAATGGAACAAACGGTGTACCATTTCCTCACAAAGATAAAAGCAGCAGAACAATGGAGAGGCGAAGGAAAAAGTAAGGGGACAAAGGGAACATCAGAGTGAATCAAGAGAGCAGAAGAGTTATGAGCCCCAGCAACAGCCGGGAAGGGGGGGAGAGAAAGGAATAGCCACGAAAGCGACCAGGACGAGCTCCCAACATCGGCTCCTGGAGACGGAAACAAAGGGGCGAAAACCGCGAAATCAGAAGCTGGAGTTCAAGGAAATTGGCGTAATAACTACGAACGTTCTATTGAAGAATATACATCGACGAGAAGCGGAAGGAAAGCAACAGAGAACAACGAAGAAACAAAAGCGAAAAGGGAACACAGCACATTAAAGAAGCGCAGGATCAGCAAAGTCAGGGTTAGGGGCCATGGGTAAACTGAGTAAAGAAGGAGGGAAATGAGCTAGAGGACCGATCAGGGGCGGACGAGTAGGGTCCAGAGGAGGAAGTGGGGGGATAACCGAGGGTCAAGGACAGCAGCAGGAGGGGCAGAAACCAGGGGATGCACCTCAGCAAGGGCACAAACCGAGAGGAAAGCGGGGGCCAAAGAGACCTGAATAGCAGGAACAAGGGGCGTAACCACCGAAACAGGATTGGACGGAGCGAGAGAGTCAGAAGTAGGGGGCGAGGAAGAAAGTGAAGCCTTTTTACCCGCCGGGGAGGAGGAAGGAGAGGAGCCAGGCTTACGCTTCTGACTCAAAGAGACAGGTGTTCCAGCAACTACGTACTGGGCAACAGAAGAAGCAGAACGAGAGCATACACGACGGCTGTTGGGAGAGCGATGGACATCAGCCCGTACTGACAGGCGGCGTGGAGAGCCAATAGATGGAGAAGGATGGGAAGGAGGATCGGAGGGAGACGAGGAAGAAGACACAGGAGACATGACAGACCGGGTAGAAAGAAGGGGAACCCCAGACAGAGAACCAGGAGGGGGACCCTTCGGGACAGAACTGAAAAGAACAGAGGAGGGGGCAGTGGGCGTATCAGGGTTCAAAGTCTGGAAACGGTTTTGAGTCTGAGGAAGGTGGGAAGGATGAGGAGAGGAAGAGCGTAACATGCGAGCTTAAGAGATATTAGCATAAGGTGGGAGCCAGCGACCTGGGTGCCTCGCCTCAGGAGATGACAAACGCTCCCGGTGCTTCAAGTTGAGGACGGCTGCCTCAAGCTTGTAATGTATACACGCACGGGAGAAGGTAGGATGGGCCTCACCACAGTTGAGGCAGCGAGCCTGGGATGAAGTACACTCCGACTTAGAGTGACCTTCGTCCCCACACAAAGGACAGAGAGAGAGAGTTCCAGAGCAGCGGAGGGCACCATGCCCAATCTCCAGCACTTATTATAGAGCCGAGGAGCGGAAATATACTCCTGGACGGAGCACCTGACACCAGCAAGAATGACAGAGGGCGGACGGGTCCTACCATCAAAGGTAATCTTCACAACCCGAAGGGGTAGACGGCGACGACTACGAGGGGGACGAGTAAACGAGTGTACCTGGTGGACAGAATTGCCCTGGGTATCGAGGATATGACGAATATCTTTGTGGCAGTCCTGGAGATTCCGAACACCAGTAGCAACATAGGGGTGGGAGGAGAATAGTGCCAACACTGGCATTCAACCGAGCGTTCTTGGAGACCCGAACAGGGGTCTCGCCAAGGCAGGACAAGGCGGCCAAGTTGGAGGCTGCATCCTGAGAAGGAGCAGCAACGACACGTGTACCGAGACGGGTGGGGTGGAAAGTAACAGGCATCTACGGAATTACCAGGGTGCCCATGGAGGGAAAAATCGTCAGGAGGCGCAGAATCAAGAGGGAGGAGATCAAAGTATTTGGGCCACAGAGCGGGACCAAACAAGGCTTGATATGCTTGATACGGGGAGTAGTCAGAAAGGTCAAAGGAGGAGCAAGGTCGGGGCCCAATGCAGCGGGGGCTACAGAACCTGGTCTTCCATCACTGTCCAACTCAAGGGCTTGGTCGCCCTCCCCACGAGCCTGAGCAGGTAAAAGAGGAACAGAATTCGACATAAGTACGAAACACAAAACATTCAATCACGAATATTTCCCCATACCCACCATCGAGCCACAATTAGAGGAAGGACACCCAACAAGAAGCTATCGCCGATCATGTCGGGGCCTCCTAGGGGTGCGTTGTGAGTATACGCCCCACAAACGCCGCCTTAAGAACCTTCAGTCCGTCGAGATCGGGTTCAGTGATGAAAGGAGGATTGACAATCAAAGGTTCCCCTCGCTCTCGACATTGGGTACTACAGTTCTACGGGTGTAAGAGTATGCCTCCTCAAGCACCCAGGCGTCATAATAGAAGAAGTCCAAAAGAATAACCAAAACTAGCAAAAGGTCAGCAGGAAACGACAAGCAGATATGAGAAGAGGGGGGGGGGGAGAAAAACGAAACATAAGGAAAAGGAAAAACGATGCGGCACAATTAGAAAAGACAGCAGCAGGAGCATAAGGCCACAAAAGGACAGAGGACTGTCCCATGGAGCATCACACTCCAGCAGCGGACCACCAAGCCCTCTCACGGCACCAACGAACCAAGAGAAAGACTTCCACTATGTCTTTACTATATCCATCGGGAAATCGTACACGGATACTGGGGCCTGCTTCACTCCCTGGTGCTACAAAACTCTTCCCTACCATGTTCTTAGCCGCTCCTTTATCTCTGAAGACTTTAGTTCAGTCACCATTTACTACACCATTTGCTGTTTCAAACATATGTTACATGGGTCCCTTCCCTTTAATGAACTGACAACTGCAATTTGAGTATTAGGTTCCCCCTCTTTCCTGAAATGTTCTTCTTACACTCAGCTGCTCTGTGGCCAGGTATTCCACAATTATAACACCTTGGCCCATATCCTTAGGGTTGTTGGCTGCTTTATGTTGACACACTGTTTTTGAGTTTCGCTCCTCTACCGTATGTATGAGCGTAACTTTTGATGGTCGGCGGCACATCCCTTGTGCTCGTTTTTTGCTTCAGTCCATATGTCGGTTTGTTCAGCCATAGAGGTGTTGGACTCTATGACTCCCTCCTTGAGATTTACTCATAGAGCGGGTTTGCAAGCAATCAAGAACTGCACATCTAACATCAGCTCATAAAATGACCCCCTGCTTGGGCACAATTTTCATCAATACATAATACCTAGTGTGACCTGAGTCCAGCCTCCGCAACAACCCTAAAGTAATCGTATAATGAGGAAGTTCTCCATCATGCCATCCGCAGTGATACCGAATCCTCTAATTAACGTGATCTTCAAGGCGTCATAATCACCGGGCTGGTGATGTCCCAGGCCTTGATAGAGGTCCAGAGCTCTCCCTTTTAACAGTGTGGCATATGCTCCGGTCCACAGTGATCACTTCCACTCAGCGTCAGAGGCCATGCGTTCAAATCGTCTGATGTATGCATTCACTGAGTCGATTTTCTCGTCGAGAGGAACTGAACAGTTCAGCTCCCTGTTCTGCTGAACAGTTCTGTGCCTGGTCATCCTATCTTTCATGCGCTTGAAAGGCAGCGATGTGCTCACTGCGCAGCCATCCCTTGCTGTGCATTCCACATTTCTGTGAGATAATTAGCCTTTTCTTCTCCTTTGAGATTCTTGCCCTCGGACTGATCTCTAAGGTCAATGATAGTGAATTCACCCAGGGGTGTAGCATTTACTCTGTTGGTGAATCCCATAGTTGTCTGTTGACAGACGAACTCTCCCTTCCTCGGAAGGATTCTCCTTGAATATTATGCAAGGTCCGCGGCCACCTCTCAATATTCCTTTGGATGAGCAGAAATACCCCCAACCACGCTGACAACCGTGTTGTCTTCCACTGGGATCTCCTTTCCACGCTCGTCACTTCCCGTGGCTTCATCTACCGTGATGAAGCTGCTGTCAAGTGTCTTGACTACATCCCATGTGCATGCTTGCAATATGTGTTGCAAGCAAGCTACCCACTGCTATCAGTGGGTAGCAGCTACCCACTGCTACCCAACGTATCCCACTGCTACCATGGTAACTTTTGCCACAGTAACCTTAATACGTCTAGTTATGCGATCAAGAATTGTACGTTTACAACAATCACTGCGGCTATCAACCATAACCCTTCAGACTGTAAATTGTAAACTATATCACCCCAGCTACTGTATTAAGCCTGTCCTTGCAGCAGAGAAAAATAATCAAGACTGCTAACAGGCGGATAGGGAAGGAACGACCAATTGATATCAATGTCCTTTAAATAACTTAGAGCACTGGATGGTAATACACGGTTACTAAAACACAAACTAACACTGACACCACTTCTCTTAATTCGGGGTAATTAGGCTAACTGACTCTGGAGAGACCAGTCAATTAGTGATTGTGGACTTTAATGTTTTAATGTTTTTAAAAGCAGCACAGATCAACTGGGACTTAAAGTTTTTAAATGATTACAGAATGAATGGAATTCCTTTTAATATTTATTTAACCCCAGACAGGGGGAAAATGTATAACACAAAAAAATCTGGAAGATCACCGAATATGTACCCCGTCAGTTCAGGACCTATGACTCACACTAAATTACGGGAAAAGAATGAATGACACAGGAGAAGACGGATATGAATTTCATTATTCAAAATTGACACTGAAAACCTTCCTTATCTAAATAAATTCCTATCTTCTGAGTCAAATGGAGATGGCCACACCAAATGCACATAAACTCACACAGCACTTTACCGTTCTCTTGCATTACTCAGCCAAGATGTTTTTGTGCCTTCCTCTGCCTGGTATGCTGTCCACCTCTCCCCTTGCTCACAAGAAACCAGTTTTCTTCTCACATTAACTAAATTTTTGTTCCCTATCTTTCAAGTGAAGTCTGGCTCCACCCACTGAAGGCTTCTTTTGCCTCTGGAAACTCCGCCTATTTTAGGCCTACACTCAGTAACCCTAAACCAGGCCAAGGTGACCTGACCACACTGCCAATGAACACATGGCACTCGCTCCTGACCTATGAAAATACTTAAAGACTTCCAGGAGGTGGGGTATTCTCATAAAAACTGGATAAAACTGGTTCAAACCAGAGACATTGAGACTCAGGATTTTCTTACGACCACCATCACAGAGGGATACTTGTGAGCCAATGTTTATGTTACCTGGTGGCGTGATGAATAACTTCCAGCCGTCAAGGAAATGAAGAAGAGAGGGAGAGGGAGGGGAAGAGAGGGGAGAGGGAGGGAGGGAGATGTCTTCATGACTAAGCTGACTGTTACGACTCCCTCTCTGAATTTAAGACAAGTCATGTGTATGAAAATAAAGCAAGACTTTTCTTATCCTTTACACTAATCATTTAAAAAAAATTGGACCAAAGCCTCGAACCGCCCAAAAATATTTTAAACCTAGCAAACTCCATTACAATAACAAGTCATATGTTAATTGCAGATTATAACAAGACTGATAATAACTATAATTAACACATACAATAAGTACTGATGGCCATCATATTAAATCCCGATTGTCCATTATTGGCAGTGCAGCACATCTTCCCAACTCACCTGGAAAGAACAAAACATCCTAAACCTGACCTGATATCTGTATAAATAAAAATGAAAATTTTCCTATGTACAAAATCGCTAATCACCGAAAGTTGTTCACCAATTGCTTTGAAATTTTAACACAACGTTCCATTCGCATCCGAGCAGGTTTTTTATTATTTTTATTATGACATACTATATTGATGTCACGTCTGGGACTGGAAAAATATGATTTTTCTGAAAAACTGTTTTTCCATGTGTTTTTCGTGTGAAGGAAATCTTCGAAACCTTCTTACCGATTGCTTTGAAATTTTGACACAACGTTGCATTCGAATAGGCGCATGGTTTCAAATATCTATTATATACAGACCTCACATGTGAGAGGAAAAAACATGCATTTTTTTAAAACAGCGCCATCTGTTGGACATAAAAGCAACACATGCTGTAATCTCCATAAGTTCTTCACCTATAGCTTTGAAATTTTGATACAACATTCCATTCAAATACTTACATGTTTTTATATACCTGCTATATAGATGCCACACCTGAAACAGGTAAAAAAATGCTTTTTGAAAAACAGCGCCATCTGTTGCATATAATAGCAACACACGTTATCTTAAATATGTTACGATTCCATTTCAATGTTTCCGATTGCATTCATAAATTGAATTTTCATAGAGTTCAATTTATTTTCATTTTCATTTATTTATTTTGTATGACATTGCGTTGGAATTGAGCTGTGTTATTTTCCATTCCGTTCATTTCGTAAGTATAAATATAGATGCCACACCTGTGATAGGTATTTTTTTAAGAAACAGCACCATATATTAGGCGTAAAAACCACTCACACTATACTAATTAGGTTACAATTCGGTTTCAATGCTTCTGATTGCATTGAAAAATTAAATTTTCCTAAATTTTGATTTGTTT
This sequence comes from Procambarus clarkii, assembly GCF_040958095.1. NCBI lineage: Eukaryota > Metazoa > Arthropoda > Malacostraca > Decapoda > Cambaridae > Procambarus > Procambarus clarkii. Next base: position 34,528,640 of record NC_091176.1, read on the forward strand.
TCATTTATATTAAATTTTTTGGTGTGACATTGTGTTAGACTTGAGCTGTGTTGTTACCAAACCGGTTATTTTGTGAGTATAGTTTATTTTTTATTTTTTGATTGTTTTCTATTTCGTTTTTTTAACTGTTTTTCTTATATTTCATTGATGGGAAGATCAGATCATTTGATGTTCCCAATTTTCTGATGGGAACATCAGACCATTTGGGAAGGCATTGGACAAAGGCGTGGGGAATAGTGGGGATGACGAGGGAAAGGAAGTGAGAGATGGTGGGGAGGACGAGGGGACAAGGGAGGGGGTAATGAAGGGGAAGGACGAGTGGGACTGGGGAGTTTGGGATGGTGGGGACGTGGGGATGGGAGAATGGCAAATAGTGGGGAGGACAAAGGGACAGGGGAGTGGAGCATGGTGGGAAGGAAGAGGGGATGGTAGAGTGGGTAATGGTGGGGAGGATGAGGGGGCGGCGGAGTGAGGAATGGTTGGGAGGCCGAGGAGACGGGTGAGGGGGGAATGGTGGGGAGGACTAGGGGACAGGGAAGGTTGCTGAGCCACAGCAATGCGTGACCGGGTACTGCTAGTAACTGAATAAAAATATCCTTACCTATCAAAATATAATCTAACTAAAATAATTAGATAGCCTTCTGCAATCAATGTGTTTCCTTCTTGAGTACGTAACACATAAAAATCGAAAGAGTTCTGGAACCTTCAATAATTTAGGAGAGGAACACTTAACTCATTAAAGTCGTAGTGTTCCACTCGACATCTGTGGTAAGTTTCTGCCACATAAGTCTCATAAACAAACATTAAAAAATATTCAATGTCCAAATCTTAAATCTCTTAAATCCTAATATCACAGAGTTTTCCTTATATTATTTATTATTCCTTATACATATTTCCTCATGGTTCCTTATTTAACAAGGTTCTCTCTTTACCCAACAAACCACTGAACATCCAAAACAAAAAACATCATTTATATTAATTACAGTCTCTTGAACCCATGATAACTAGACAGCTCCACAACTGTGCTGACGTTCTAGAGAACCTTACTAGATACATTTTCCAATATAGCATCTTACTGGACAGCTTATCTAGAGACAGTCTTACGATTCTAGGATTTTTTGACAAGTATAATTGTCTTGTTCCCACTTTTTTAGGTTTCAGTTTCTAGATTTCCCCTTTTCCAGATTTCCATTTCCAGGTATTAAGATGATCGTACTCAAAAGATGGATTACCCAAGATAACTGAACAAACCAATTAAACAAAATTAACTTCTTACCATTTCTGTCCTACATTTCTTCACCCTGCTGTCGCCACTGGGTGAATCTAAAACAAAACTTTTTTAGTGAACCTTCAGCTCGCTAAAATGATATAGCTTATTACTCATCTTGGAGCTCACAAGCAGTCCTGGTGGATGAGACTATTAAGAGAAGTCTGTTAAACAGCTGAACAGAGCTTCGACGTGCAACAGTGTCTCGCGATGGGAGCGGACATCGAGTGGCGTTGAAGTGGGAGGCGTATTGGCAAGAACACACGACTCCCGACCTCAGTTCCTGACTTACGTCATCTTCCGGCGTTTACTTAATGTCACGAGACTACTTGGATGAAAACACCTTCCGTGAATACCCTCATACAGCTGACCTTGGGCCGATGGCATAAGTATGCACCCTCTTTGCGAATCAACCGCACTCTGTAGGGAGATTGTGCCTTTAGTAAGGTGACCGCCTCGTTATGCTTCCAGTTACCTCAGACGATGTATCCATATATGATGAGAGGTGCCTCTCATGATCATCATTTATTGTGACGGGATGAGTACTGCAACTGGCATACTTCCTCCTAGAAGTATGCCAGTTGCTTCATTCACTTCCGGTTTGCCTGCAATCTTGACGAAGAGGCTGATAGGTGGTATTGGTGACATTGAGACAGCTAATCCACGATGATCTTAATCATTGACATCTGGCAACTGCTCCGTGTAGACAGCATACTGGGCCAGGACATACTCGTTAGTGACGTGAGGTGTCGGCCGGGAAACTGGTCTAATTGTCACCCACCCAGATTACCAATTTACGAGGAACTGGGTTTGATAGGGGTGGATTTTATGTAATGTACCTCCCCAATCTTATCAAAAGAATGCTCAAAACCGATCTCACTGACCTCAAACATGGTTTTGCGTGTGGATGGAATGGGTGTACAATCAGACCTGGTAAAGGAAAAACAACAACAACCGGCACGGATTATACTCTGGGTTTCTAAAGGTTGGAAAATCCCAGAGCAAGGTAAACTTTGCTACCTGAGTCATGCACAATTAGTAAATCCACACCATTGCCACTACAGGAAATTTATGAACTCTACTAATCCTGACTTAAGGAGTTAACTAATCTATACTGCACAGATCCATATTTTGTTACCATGGGGTGACAAGTAAGTAAGTAATTACTTACAAATTACAAAAGAAGGCACCAAACCGGGAACGCTATGTAGCACCATCAAATGTGCGGGATAATCAGAGGGTGCTAAACATCACCAAGGATGCCAATACGAGAACAGAAACGCATAAGGCGAACGATATCAAAAGTATCCAAGTCACCGGATACTTTTGTATCAAAAGTGTACCGAGTCACTCATCCCGGAAGTTAGGACATTCAACAAGGATATGCAGGACCGTAAGAGAAACAAAGCAATTTGGACAATAAGAAGCAGGGCGGCGCTCCATCAAGTGACCATGAGTTAAGCGAGTATGGCCAATTCACAACCTCGCCAGAGCCGTTTTCCATCGCCGGTTACGGTGATAGGAGGACGGCCACGAGGACACACAACTCTTAAGAGTACGCAGTTTGTTACCAGTAACAGAAGACCAACAAGCCTGCCAATGGGTAAGGATTGAGGAATGGATAACCAGTTAAAAGTCAGAATAAGGAATACCTTTACGAGAGATGGGACAAGAGCGGACAGCTTCCCTGGTGGCAGCATCCGCACACTCATTGAAAGAGACACCAATATGGCTGGGAACCCAGCAAAAGTTAACCGACTTAAATATACTGTGAATAAGAAACAGCCAATGCTGGATCTCGACAACCACTGGATGAATCGGATTAAAAAACCCGAGAGCCATGAGGGCACTACGAGAGTCAACAACAACTACAAAGGAAGATTGACACCGAGAAAGCAGGAGACGAGGAGCATAGAGAATAGCATAAAGTTCTGCTGTGAAGATGCTAGTCTCCGGAGGTAACCGACACATACAAGTGCAGTCAAGAAAAACAACAGAGTAGCCTACACCGTCCGCAGACTTAGAAACATTAGTGAAGATGGAAACGGAGCGGGGGTGAGAAGAAAAGTGCTCAAGAAAAATGCATTTTTGAACCGTAGGAGGGGTAAAAGCTTTAGTGATGCGGGTTAAGGATGTACAAAACTGCAGAAGGGGGACTCTCCACGGGGGCAAAGAAGGAACAACACAAGGATAATTATTAGAAATACGAACTGAAAGAGAATCTTGTAAGTGAGACAACTGGACAGAAAGAAAGAGGTGGCGAAGAGGAACAGGAACCGCAGGAGGAACAAAAGTTAAAGCACGACAGAGGCGAGAGGAAGGATGTTGCAAGGACCGCGCAAGATAGCGATGACAGTTGCGATCACGTTGGTCCTGGAGAGATAGGAAGCCAGTGTCAACATACAAGCTGAGGTCGGGAGTCGAACGAAAGACACCAGAACTGAAGCACAACCCAGTATGGTGCAAAGCATCAAGACAGTGAAGAGTAGAAGGAGAAGCAGACGAGTAAGCAGGGCAACCATAACCGAGCTTAGACAGGAAAAGAGAGGGATGTAAAGCGAAGAGAGTGTGCCTATCGCTCCCCAGGAAGTATGGGACAATACCCGAAGGAGGGTAAGGGCCTTAGAGCATTCAAAACGGGGGTAAGAGATATGGGGCGACCAAGACAAATGAGTGTCAAAAACAAACCCCAAAAGCTTAGCGGAATCCTTGTACACAACGGGGTGACCGTAAAGCGATAAAGAAGACGGACAAAGAACGGCACACGTCCGAGTAAAAGTCATAGCACAAGTCTTAGACGTAGAGAATCCTGAAGCCATGATCGGTGGTCCAAGACGACATGACATCAATCGCAAATTGAAGCCGGTGTTGAAGGAGAGGCGTATCATCACCCTGACAGCAAAGGGTAAGATAGTCGACATAGAGAGTGGAGAAGACGCCAGAAGGAAGAGAGGGAAGAAGATCATTGAGGGTAACCAGAAAGAGTAATGCTCAGAACACTAACCTGGGGCACACCTTCGTATTGCTGAAAAGTGGCAGAGAGAGAAAGGTACCAAGCCTCACCCGAAAGGAACGACGAGAGAGGATGCTTCGGAGAAAGAGAGGGAGATGACCACGAAGGCCAGAAGAATGAAGTTGGGATATTATATGATATCGCCAAGTGGTGTCGTAAGCCTTTTCCAGGTCAAAAAGGACGGCAACAACGGAGGTCTTCGCAGGAAAAGCAGTACGAATATAGACCTCCTAGTTCACCAGGACATCTGTTGTGCTGTGGCACTTGCGGAAACCAAATTGAGAAGGGAAGAGGTGGTAATGGTGTTCTAAGAACCACATCCGACGAACGTTAACCATACGTTCAAAGAGTTTGCAGACACAACTTGTGAGGCCAATAGGGCGAAAGTCCTCTGGGGATGTTCCCAGAGACCCTGGTTTGTGAACAGGGAGGACAACAGCATGCGGTGGTATGTGTGTCTCCACCCACGTCCTCTGCCTCGTCGCCTCTGGGAGTTTCCTCGTTGACGAGTACATCTTCTATTCTGCATGTTCCGTCGCCCTCCCTGGATACCTCACGTGTGCTGACGTCTTCCCTTCCACCTGTTGTGTCTCTTCCTTCTCCGACTCCGGTCTCCGTTCCTGGTGGTGGCTTTTTGCCCCGCGTTGTTGAGGCTGCTGTTCTGCGTGCTGTCCCGATTTTGGGGCCGCCTGTCGATGGTTCTTCTGGGACACCGCTTGTTGGGGGTGACAGTTCCGACGATCAGCAGCCTCTTTTTAAGCGCCGTCTCTCGGCTCGGGGTGCGTCACATCGCCTGTCGTGGGCAGAGGAGCGTGATGCAATGGAGGATGATGATGTGGCTGACGCTGTGTTGCCTCCTGTGGTGCCTTCTGAGTTGGATGCTGGTGGCTCCCCTCAATGGGCTGTTGCCCCTGGTAAGAGCGACCTGTGGTGGTGTTGACGAAGGATGTGAGGCGGGGGGCCTCTGCTCCTGTTCCAGTTGGTGGGGGCTCTGGGGCCCCTGCGGAGCCACCCTCCGCGGGTCTTGGTGCGGTTCCTGACACCGAACGGTGTGCATGCCCTAGTGGGCGGGCTGGTGTGCGGCCTGCCGTGCAGACAGATATGCTTTCCAGTGTGCGCCCGTGTGTCCTCGGGGGAAACCCGTCCCTTTTGTCCTCTCGACCGGCGAGGTGCTCGACGGATCTACAGCAACTGCGACTTTTAAGTGTGATGACTTGGTGCGTCCTGTTCCCTGGTGCCCTTCTACCATCTGGGTTCCACGAGAGCAGTGTTTTGTCTCGGGAGTGCCAAATTCGATGCCTCGGCCTACTGCAGCTCCTGGGTGTCCGATTCCTGAGTGTCCAACTTGTTTGGAAGGCTTATTGTTTACGGTTTCCTGCTCGGGAGTACCCGGAGAAGTATGAGTGATTGGTTTATTGGTGTGTTTGGTTTATGTCTGTGTTGTGCGTGATGTTTTCCCGGTGCCTGCGTGCACAGGTGGGTGTCCTTGTCTGTGCATGTGGGTGGTGTGGGTATTGTTCTTGCCCCTGCGTGGCTTTTTTTCTTGTATGTTTTGTGCTTTGCATTTAGTGTGTTTGTTTGTGTTGTGGTTGTGTGCGGTTGTGGGTGTTTGGTGTTATTTCTTTCGTGTCGTTGCGCTCGCCCTGTGTGATGGGAGGATTGAGGATATTGATGCTCATGATGCACTCTACCTCATCACCAGATGTCTGTCCTTCCCCAGGTTAACCTACTTTCTGAGGTGTTCACCATCTTACAGTAGCCAAAAACTAAGTGAGTATGACCGGTTACTGAAATAAATGCTAGAAAAAGCCCCTAACCTCTCTCTTGATGACCTACAGTGGAAACAAGCCTCATTTCCCATAAGACATGGGGGCCTCGGAGTTCGAACAGCAACGCAAATCGCTGTTCCAGCCTTCCTGTCCTCCTTATCAGCATCCGACGACCTTGTGAAGGAAATTCTACCTGCCCACTTACATCAGCTGGCAGGTGTACATGATCCCAATTTTACACGCTGTGCCACAGAGTGGGGCTCTCGTGCAGGCCAATCACCTCAACCACTATCCCCAAAAGCCCACAAGCAATCCAGCTGGGATGGCCCCATTGTAGACCAAGTTGCTGCAGAGTGCCTGGGTGCTGCAACAACACAGCACGACATTACTCGCCTCACAGCAGTAGCAGCCCCACATGCAGGGGATTTCCTGTTAGCAACCCCAATGTTGGCAACTGGCACGCGTCTCACACCACACACGCCCTCCGAATTGCTGTGGCCCCCCGCCTTGCTGCCCCAATCCACAGCAGATATAGGTGTATTTGCGGCGAGGTGGTGGCTGACAAGTACGGCCACCATGGCCTACTCTGCCAAAGCACAGGGGGATGGCACTCGAGGCTCAGTGAAGTTAACGACATCACCAAGAGGAGCCTCACCACAGCTGGTGAGGCCCACAGCTCACCTCACCGTAACTCTGATGCTCTTATTGGTCGACATGGATGGTATCACAGTGAACCCCTGGAAGAATGGCAAGCAGTTGGTATGGGACTACACGTGCGTATCAACCCTGGCTAACACCTACATTGACCTCAGTGTTGCACAAACAGGTGGCGCTGCCACCCACAGGGAAGCAGCCAAATCCCGTAAGTATAGAGAACTGGATCACCACTACAATTTTGTCCCCATTGCTTCTGAGACACTCGGCGCCTGGGGTAAAAGTGCTACCAGTTTTTTGATGGAACTGGGTTCTAGGCTCATTGAAACAACAAGGGACCCAAGAGCTGCAAGCTTTCTTTTCCAGCGCCTCAGTGTGGCGATACAGAGGGGAAATGCGCACTGCATCCAGGGTTCCTGCCCGCCATCTGAGGAGCTGGAGGAACTCGACAACCTATGATAACCATCTTTGTAACCCATATGTAACTAACTCCTTTTTTGTAACAAAGTTCAAATAAAGTAAATATATATGTGTACATACAAAAGAATGGGGGTGGTAGGAGAAGATAATATTAGTGTTCAGTGAGAAACCACAAGGTCTCCCCTGAATACTTTTTATTTTCTTCTCCAAGGCTATGGGTCCCTACATTGGCACCAGAGGTGGTACCCTCACTATATATATATATATATATATATATATATATATATATATATATATATATATATATATATACATATATATATATATATATATATATATATTTATATATATATATATATATATATATATATATATATATATATATATATATATATATATATATATATATATATATATATATGTCGTACCTAGTAGCCAGAACTCACTTCTGAGCCTACTATGCAAGGCCCGATTTGCCTAATAAGCCAAATTTTCATGAATTAATTGCTTTTCGACTACCTAACCTACCTAACCTAACCTAACCTAACTTTTTCGGCTTCCTAACCTAACCTAACCTATAAAAATAGGTTAGGTTAGGTTAGGTAGGGTTGGTTAGGTTTGGTCATATATCTACGTTAATTTTAACTCAAATAAAAAAAAATTGACCTCATACATAATGAAATGGGTAGCTTTATCAATTCATAAGAAAAAAATTTAAGAAAATATATTAATTAATGAAAACTTGGCTTATAAGGCAAATCGGGCCTTGCATAGTAGGCTGAGAAGTGCGTTCTGGCTACTAGGTACGACATATATATATATATATATATATATATATATATATATATATATATATATATATATATATATATATATATATATATATATATATATATATATATATATGTCGTACCTAGTAGCCAGAACTCACTTTTTGGCCTTCTATTCAAGGCCCGATTTGCCTAATAAGCCAAGTTTTCCTGAATTAATATATTTTCTCTAATTTTTTTCTTATGAAATGATAAATCAACCCATTTCATTATGTATGAGGTCAATTTTTTTTTATTGGAGTTAAAATTAACGTAGATATATGACCGAACCTAACCAACCCTACCTAACCTAACCTAACCTATCTTTATAGGTTAGGTTTGGTAAGGTAGCCGAAAAAGTTAGGTTAGGTTAGGTTAGGTAGGTTAGGTAGTCGAAAAACAATTAATTCATGAAAACTTGGCTAATTAGGCAAATCGGGCCTTGCATACTAGGCTGAGAAGTGCGTTCTGGCTACTAGGTACGACATATATATATATATATTTATATATATATATATATATATATATATATATATATATATATATATATATATATATATATATATATATATATATATATATATATATATATATATATATATATATATATATATATATATATATATATATATATATATATATATATATATAGGTAGGGTTGGTTAGGTTCGGTCATATATCTACGTTAATTTGAACTCCAATAAAAAAAGTTGACCTCATACATAATGAAATGGGGAGCTTTATCATTTCATAAGAAAAAATTAGAGAAAATATATTACTTCAGGAAAACTTGGCTTGTTAGGCAAATCGGGCCTTGCATAGTAGGCCGAGAAGTGCATTCTGGCTAGTAGGTACGACATATATATATACATATATATATATATATGACCGAAAAAGTAAGATTAATAACTCTAACACGAATTTTCTCAATATTTCTCATGTTTCTTTTCACTGTCGATGGTAATTGAAAAATCAATTCTCAAAAATTCATTTTTATTTCTAGGCTGACGCGACACTTGAATATGTTTCGTAATAACTTATTACATTTTCAAAGTCATTAGTTTACTCACACACAACTATAACCTGCAAACACTAAACAGAGTTCTACTATGCTATCATATAAACAGCTTTCATCTTATATACCCGCATTTGTGTGAGGTGATTACAACAGTTTTTGATGAGGTGAACAAAACTTTCAACACAAGATTGAGCAAACTTTCAACACATGAGAGAACACGAAACAATGGGCATAAATTGGGTAAATTAAAGGGATGGATGGAAGTAACTGCAATGGGCCTATTGGCCCATATTTCTTGATGCTTCTATATTTGTGCGGAGTCTTGAATTGGGTAGAATATATTTGTGCATTAATTGGCTGTTGATTGCTGGACATCTTGGTGTGTAGTGCCTAGCAGATGTCAAGCCGCCTGCTATCGCTGTATCTATCGATGATTTCTTTGTTGTTTGTTAAGATTTCTCTGGTGATGATCTGGTTGTGGGAAGAGTTTATATGTTCCTTAATGGAGCCCTGTTGCTTATGCATCGTTAATCGTCTGGAAAGAGATTTTGTTGTTTTGCCTATATACTGAGTTCTTTGAGGCTTACAGTCCCCAAGTGGGCATTTGAAGGGATAGACGACGTTGGTCTCTTTTAAAGCTATTATTATATTCTATTATATGGAGGACCTATGGCGATTCCACGACCAAGAGACGGCTTCCTGAACCTCGCTGGAATCAACCTCACTGAGGACCAAGTCACTCTCTTAAATCTGGGTATAAACTGTTACGTTATGTCCAGACCAAGTGAGATGGCCGGGAAAGTGGAGTTGGAGATCCTGTTGGACGACATATTCGACGTCGAGACACAAAAGAAGGTCACCACCAAAGACACCTTACAAGCAGAACTTATTGCAGAAGGAGGAAAGATTCGAGGCAACTACAGAAGCACCATACTGTCCTCCGAGCTCAAAGCGGCAGCTAAGAGTCTTCGTGAGAACAAGGAGGTAGTCGTCAGGAGAGGTGACAAGTCGCCAATATAGGTCATTCTTAAAAAAACGAATATCTGGCGAAAATGAACCTCATACTCTCTGACCAAAGTAAATTCCAAAGGGTAACGAAGGACACTACAGCCGAATTAAAAGCAAAGGTCAACAAATTGACTCCACCTGCCAAAGATTGTTGGGGAATACAAACCTGGATACGCATATGGAAATGTCAAGACACACAAGCCTGGAAACCCACTTCGCCCAATCATCAGCCAGATACCTACACCCACGTACAGACTGGCGAAGCGACTCAATGGCTTGCTGACTCCTTATGTCCCTTGCACCTTCAGCCTGAAGTCTCCAAAGGAATTTGTTGACTTACTGTGAGGAACACGGGCCACAGGGATAAGATCCTCGTTGGACATAGAATCACTGTTTACCAACATATCTGTGGATGAAACAATCGGGATGATAGCAGACAGAGTGTATTGTGATCCGGCCTGTACTCCTCTTGACATACCAGAAAACATTCTAAGGAAACTACTCCAAGGTTGTACTAAAGAGGCACCCTTCTTGAGCCCGGATGGGCTCATGTATAAGCAAGTAGATGGGGTCACCATGGGTTCTCCCCTAGGTATCCTGTTTGCGAACTTCTACATGGGTACCATCGAACAAAAGGTCTTAGTTGACATGAACTTGAAACCGGCCATATACTGCAGGTATGTTGACAACATTTTTACACAGGTACCTGATGTTAGACATCTGCAGGAGCTGAAGGAGGCATTTGAGCGGGATTCTATGTTGCGTTTCACTTATGAGATGGAGAAGGATGGGAAGCTGCCCATTCTAGATGTAACAGTCATGGAAAGGCGCGGAGGTTTCCACACTGCAGTCTACACTAAGGAAACAAACATAGGAATGTGCCTCAATGCCAATAGTGATTGCCCAGACAGGTACAAGAGAAGTGTTGTTAATGCTTATGTCGACCGTGCTCTCAGCCACAGCTCAGGATGGAAGCAAGTCGGTGAAGAACTCTGTAGGGTAAGGCAGGTCCTAGTCAACAACATCTTCTCCAATGGTTTCGTTGAAGACATCATAATAAGGAAGGTGAAACGCCATGCATCCTCTGAAGAGATAACTAACACAACACCTGTATCCCCTATTAGACTATTTTACAGGAACTTCTTTTCCACAGCTCATAAAACGGAGGAAAGGGTCCTGATAGATATTGTTAATAGGAACGTTATCCCTACAGACAAAAATCAGAAGATACAATTGACGATTTACTATAAAACCATATAAAACGGCCAATCTACTCATGAGAAATTCTCCAGACACAAAGCAGAACGCTTTAAAAGAGACCAATGTCGTCTGTGCTTTCAAATGACTACTTGGGGGCTGTAAGCCTCAAAGAACTCAGTATATTGGCAGGACAACAACATCTCTTTCTAGGCGATTAACGATGCATAAGCAACAGGGATCCATTAAGGAACATATAATCTCTTCCCACAACCAGACAATCACCAGAGAAGTCTTAACAAAAAACATGGAAATCATCGAAAGATACAGCGATAGCAGGCGGCTTGATATCTGCGAGGCACTACACATTAAGAAGTCGACACCAGCAATCAACAGCCAATTAATGCACAACTATATTCTACCCATTTCAAGACTCCGGACCAATATAGAAGGATCAAGAAATATGGGCCAATGGGCCCTTTGCAGTTACTTCCATTCTTCCCTTTAATTTACCCAATTTATACCCATTGTTTCGTGTTCTATCTTGTGTTGAAAGTTTTGTTCACCTCATCCAAAACTGTTGTAACATACCACCTCACCCAAAATGCGGGTATAAAATGAAAGCTGTTTAAAATCATAACATAGTAGAACTCTGTTTAGTGTTTAAAGGTTATAGTTGTGTGTGTGTAAACTAAAGTCTTTGAAAATGTAATAAGTTATTACGATGCAATAACTCGCATTGTATTATCTCGACCGCGCACCCCGCTACTAGCACTGAGCTCACTGTCCAATCTCCGCTCTTCCTATGGTAATAACAGATGCTCTACCGATCATGTAAGATGTTAACACTTGGGCTGTCATACTAAGACGTAAACCAGTACACAGAGGAGAGAAGAGAGAGAGAGAGAGAGAGAGAGAGAGAGAGAGAGAGAGAGAGAGAGAGAGAGAGAGAGAGAGAGAGAGAGAGAGAGAGAGAGAGAGAGAGAGAGACAGACAGACAGAGAGTGAGAGAGAAAGTGAGAGAGGTAGTGCGGAAGAGTGAGGCAGAGCGAGAACGAGAGCAAGGGAGGGAGAACGAGAGCGAGTGAGGGCGAGACACAAGTGAGGGAGAGTGAGACAGAAAGATAGAGATATTCGTAGTCACAGCCTATCGTATGAGTTATCGAGTAACGCTGCTACCACCCTGAATTACCGGACAGGGGACTGGAGTGAGATTCGTAGGTCTTGAAGATGGAATAACCTACCAGGACAGGTGTAGGGGACAATTGAACGGTACAAGGATCCTGGCCTGACACTCGAATAATCCTGACCACTTGGGAACTATAGAGTACACAAGAATAAGGCGGGACACACTCAATACTAACACCTCAACAGGGACGGACGGGGGGAGGAGTATTGGATAATTACGAACACTAGGTCACTAGGGCAAAGAGGACGGTTGGCCCAATATCACTAAGACAAGGAAGAATTAATACACATTTAATAACACCTAACCCTCCCTGAGTTCACTCACACCATCCTACTTGGCTGCACCCACTCTACTGTCCCTTCCATGATCTGCTCCTCAGCTGAACATGGAAGGGTTCATGTTCATGGAAGGGTTTGCAAAACCATTGATGTTTAGGGGTTAATCCCTGAAGATTATCATGACGGCATCAACTCTGACCTCTTCGAAACTGGTAACCGCTGACCTGTCCTCCTGGTTAACTGGTACTGAGGTGTAACTTTTACATTGTCTGCCGCCGCCTGTGGTTTGTTCATCCTCCACGTGGCTTGTTCATTCTGTTATGATGCTCATGTTGTACCACTATGTACTGCTCTCTTATTACATATCCCCCAATGTCCCGGTTTAAGAAAACCCGTGGGCGAGGAACTCGAACATGGCTTTTCTTATCCCAGACCATAAAGGAACTAGCACATGCCTCGAAAAAAACTACCCTCTCTAAATATAAACATTTCACAGTCGAGAAATATTTATAAAAAAAAACTCTCTAGAATAACAGTTACCATGGTAACTCAGAATCCAGGCTGACCATACCCACAATGGCAGCCCAGCAATCCTCTCAGATGGCAAATCAACATTAATTTGAAAAAAAAAATACACACAATTTATGACAAACAATTAAATTTATATTGGAACCATCTTTCCGCTGGTTCCCCAGTTCACCAGAGTCTACACAAAATTTGTCATTCATAACTTATTTTCTCTGTAACGGTGAACACCAAGTTTTCTGAGCTTTAAAAAAAAACTACATATATTGTACATACAAATTAACAAATAGTCTTTATTCCCGACGAGTCCGTTGTCACGATGTTGTTGACTCGCCCCTTGCTGTATTCTCGCTGTAGTTCTGCAACGATACGTCGTGTTCTTCACCAACGATGTTCTTCAGCTGGCCTCAGTTGTTGTGAGAAGAGATCCACTTCCCTCCTGTTTAGAGTCTTCCACTGATCTATTCCACAATCCGCAGAACATCCGCGCTGCTGGTCCATCCTTCCGGGTCGTCGACGAGGCGATGACGTCGGTGTTGACAGCGATGATTGACTTGCTGTCCGGTCACAGGGGGAACTCTGGCGTACCTGGGTTCCATCCTCTTGTAAGATGTTGTTGCCTGCTGGACGTCTGCTGGCGATGTTCTGTCTGCCGTATACATGTTGACTTCCAGGGAGTACTGAGACGTTTACACCAGACGAGGTCTCGCTTGATGAGTGAACAGCTCCAGTTCGTTGAGGCGGGGTGGGCGTGGCGGCAGAACCCTCGGGTCCCGGCTCCAGCTCTAGGGTTCCATCCACTTACAGGTGTTTCTTCTGCTACGTCGTACTAGGCCTTTACGACTTTCTTCGTTATCCCATCATGTACATGATTGTAGGCCCAAGATGCAAATCGTGCATCCGCGTTGGTGTATCATGCACACTCTAGAGGGAACGTGATGTTCTTACGTAGCCACCAAGTTTCATATCTTGTTGCTCGGCGAATCAGAAACCTCATGAGTGAGCGTTGTGTAATCCCTTGTGTTGCGGGAACCTTGTGTAATCCCGCAACCGTTGCCCAGTTCACTCCGTTGTTCTTGGTTGTTCATTTCCGGTCACCGGTGTTCTTCATGCAAGGCAGGTGACCTCATTAATGTCTCATCTGATATGTTGAATCAGTCCTCCTGATGACAGCTAGTGTTGTCAGTACCATAACCTCATTAAGTCATTCTCCCACCCCCCAGTTACAATGATAGCAGCGGTGTTGAACAATGTTTAAGGTAGATGGTGTTCATTTAACATTGTTCAGTCCCACGTGTCCTTTTGCCACTCTGGCGCTATCAGGGAGATCTTGATAGGTGTTTAACTTTCGCGAGTTAGCGAGTTTTTTTCAGGTTAGGAGATAGTGATTCTCTGGCGTTGTGTTGTAGTGATTTTGGGAGTTTTGTGAAGTTCAGGGAATGTTCACCAGAACTTGCGTGTGTAGTGATTTATGTTAGTGATAATATTTGATAATTTGGGAACTTAGCAGTTGGTGGTAGTGCAGGTCAGCTGAGTGTGACAGGTGACCACGCATGTCCCAAGGGAACACCCAGCCTACGCTGGTCTCCAGGTCGATTGGGGAGTGGCAGGTGTAGTTCTTAAGTAGTTTTAAGTAGTGGTTCTGCTCAGATTATTGCGATCGACTGCTTTACCCCATTTGAACACAATAACCCGAGGTGTACTGGTATTGTACAGCATGCTAGGGGGAGGCTTAGTATGTCAGTAGACTTCCCGTTGGGAACGCTCGACGTTAGATAGTCTGGTCACAAGGGTGGCAAAAGTTTTGAGTTGTGGACCCGCAGAGAAGCGAGGGAAACACTCTGGGTCACATAAGTGGCTGTAGGATAAGGGTGGGAGTAACGGTTAATTAAGTACTTATACTAACGCCTATATACCAACTATCTTGTGTCCTACCACCACATTCCCCATAGCAGTTCCAGTAAAGAACATTACGGCTGCTACTGTGGTGAAACAACTAATGAAGATCTTCACCCAGTATGGATTTCCAAGAGAGGTTCAAAGTGACTGTGGCACCCACTTCACCAGTGATCTCTTCAAGAAGACACTGGAGGAGTTCAGCATCACACAGGTACTGTCCAGCCCCTATCATCCTGCTTCACAGGGTTCTCTTGAACGTAGTCATCAGACTATTAAAGCACTCCTTAAGAAATTTTGCAATAAAACCTTGAAGGACTGGGATAAACAACTTGACCTCATTATGTGCATTTTCAGAAGTCTCCCCAATGAGTCTCTAGGAGTATCTCCTTATGAGATGCTCTACGGACGTAAGTGCCGTACTCCTCTCAAAGCTTTCAAAGACTCTTTACGTAATGCCACCTTTAGTGACCCTCAGAATGTGCCCCAGTTTCTTCAAAACTTAAAACACATTCTAGAGAGAGTACGTAAATTTGCTAATGACAAGCTATTGAAAGCTCAGGAGAGGATGAAGACTAATTTTGACCAACGCGGCAAACTAAGGAAATTTAAACCCAGAGACTTCGTGTTGGCATATTTTACTATCCCACGTTCTCCATTGGAAAACAAGTTTTCAGGACCTTACCGCATCAAGGAGTGCAGGAACAATCACAACTACGTTCTTGAGACTCCAGATAGGCTGCGGAAGACTCAGTTGTGCTACGTCAACCTCCTGAAGCAGGATCAAGGTACTCCCCCTACTGTGTTGTTGTCATTATCCACCTTTAAAGGTCCATACCTCCACAGTGACACCTTCCCTGCTTCTCCTCCCGAAAGCACTAACACTGAGTCAGTGCCTTCCAACTCGGAAATCCTTAATGATCTTCATACCTATTTGTAGGACAGTAATAGTGCTCCTCTCATCAGAATCTTCAAGGAACATCAGAAGTTGTTCAGGGATGATCCACAGGAGTGTAATGTGGTTCAGCACGACATCCAGCTGCTCCCTGACACCCGGCCGATTCGTCAATCTTTCTACAGAATCAGCCCGAGCAAAAAGGAAGTCATGCGTGCTGAGGTACAATACCTCCTGGATCATGGGCTGGCCACCCCTTGTGAGTCCCCTTGGGCTTCACCCTGCATCTTGGTGCCGAAACCGCAAGGTAAAGTGAGGTTGTGTACTGATTACCGGAAATTGAATCTTCTGACTATCAAGGATGCTTATCCATTACCTAGAATAGATGACATCCTTGACGCCATTGGTAATGCTCGGTATCTATCAAAATTAGACTTACTCAAGGGATACTACCAAGTATGTTTGATTGAAGGAAGCACCATACTGTCCCCCGAGCTCAAAGCGGCAGCTAAGAGCCTTCGTGAGAACAAGGAGATAGTTGTCAGAAGAGGCGACAAGTCGTCAATATACGTCATTCTTAAAAAAGACGAATATCTGGCGAAAATGAACCTCATACTCTCTGACCAAACTAAATTCCAAAGGGTAACGAAGGACACTACAGCCGAACTGAAAGCAAAGGTCAACAAATTGATCGAAACTGTGAACGCCAAGAAATCTGGACTCCACCTGCCAAAGATTATTGGGCAATATAAACCTGGATATGCGTATGAAAATGTCAAGACACACAAGCCTGGAAACCCACTTCGGCCAATCATCAGCCAGATACCCACACCCACGTACAGACTGACGAAACGACTCAACGGCTTGCTGACTCCTTATGTCCCTTGCGCCTTCAGCCTGATGTCTCCAAAGGAATTTGTTGACTTACTGCGGGGAACACGGGCCACAGGGATAAGAGCCTCGTTGGACGTAGAATCTCTGTTTACCAACGTACCTGTGGATGAAACAATTGGGATGATATATATATATATATATATATATATACCAGAAAATATTCTGATGAAACTACTCCAAGCTTGTACTAAAGAGGCACCCTTCTTGAGCCCGGATGGGCACATGTATAAGCAAGTAGATGGGGTCGCCATGGGTTCTCCCCTAGGTGTCCTGTTTGCAAACTTCTACATGGGTACCATCGAGCAAAAAGTCTTAGTCGACATGAACTTGAAACCGGCCATATACTGCAGGTATGTTGACGACATTTTTACACAGGTACCTGATGTCAGACATCTGCAGGAGCTGAAGGAGGCATTTGAGCGGAATTTTGTGTTGCGTTTCACTTACGAGATGGAAAAGGATGGGAAGCTGCCCTTTCTAGATGTAACAGTCATGGAAAAGGGCGGAGGTTTCCACACTGCAGTCTACACTAAGGAAACAAACATAGCAATGTGCCTAAATGCCAACAGCGACTGCCCAGACAGGTACAAGAGGAGTGTTGTTAACGCATATGTCGACCGTGCTCTCAGCCACAGCTCAGAATGGAAGCAAGTCGACGAAGAACTCTGTAGGGTAAGGCAGGTCCTAGTCAATAACGGCTTCTCCAATGGTTTCGTCGAAGACATCATAAGAAGGAAAGTGAAAAGCCATGCAACCTCTGAAGAGACAACTAACACAACACCTATACCCCCTATTAGACTATTTTACAGGAACTTCTTTTCCACAGCTCATAAAACGGAGGAAAGGGTCCTGAAAGATATTGTTAATAGAAACGTTATCCCTACAGACAAAAATCAGAGGATACAACTGAAGATTTACTATAAAACCAGAAAAACGGCCAGCCTACTCATGAGAAACTCTCCAGACACAAAACAGAACGCTTTAAAAGAGACTAACGTCGTCTATGCCTTCAAATGCCCTCTTGGGGACTGTAAGCTCCAAAAAACCCAGTATATAGGCAAGACAACAACATCTCTTTCTAGGCGTTTAACGATGCATAAGCAACAGGGCTCCATTAAGGAACATATAATCTCTTCCCACAACCAAACTATCGCCAGAGAAATCCTAGTAAACAACACAGAAATCATCGATAGATACAGCGATAGCAGGCGGCTTGACGTTTGCGAGGCACTACACATCAAGAAGTCAACACCAGCAATCAACAGCCAATTATGCACAACTATATTCTACCCACCTCAAGACTCCGCTCCAATATAGAAGCATCAAGAAATATGGACCAATAGGCTTTCTACAAACACTTCTATTCAATATCCATTGTTTCGTGTTCTGTCTTGTGTTGATGAAATTAATACCCTATTAATACTCTTGTTCTGTCTTGTGTTGATGAAATTAATACCCTATTAATACCACATCTTGTTCTGTCTTGTGTTAATGCCAAATCACCCCTTCCACCTCACTCAAATGTAGATATAAAATCGGAGATGCGTAAGTTCTATTCAGTTGTGTATTTGTGAACTAAAGTCTTTGAAAATGTAATAAGTTTTACGAAACGCGCTCGTGTCGCTTCAGACTAGAAATAAAAATGAATTTTGGAGAATTGATTTTTGATTTACCTCCAACAGTGAAACGAAATGTACGAAAGATTGAGAAAATTCGTGTTAGAATTATTAATCTTACTTTTTCGGTCATATTTAATAATATATATATATACATATATATATATATATATATATATATATATATATATATATATATATATATATATATATATATGCAAACAAGCCTGAATGGTCCCCAGGACTATATACAACTGAAAACTCACACCCCAGAAGTGACTCGAACCCATACTCCCACAACTGGTATGTACAGGGACGCCTTAATCCGCTTGACCATCACGACCGGACATAAGGAAGTGATAGCCGAGGCTATATGAACCACTTCCCCGCCGGCACTCGGATGGTAATCTTGGGCATATCATTTTATCATTTTATCAAACACCCCAAAGAATGAGGTGATTTGATAAAATGCTATGCCCAAGATTACCATCCGAGTGCCGGCGGGGAAGTGGTTCATATAGCCTCGGCTATCACTTCCTTATGTCCGGTCGTGATGGTCAAGCGGATTAAGGCGTCCCTGTACATACCAGTTGTGGGAGTATGGGTTCGAGTCACTTCTGGGGTGTGAGTTTTCAGTTATATATATATATATATATTTATATATATATATATATATATATATATATATATATATATATATATTTATATATATATATATATATATATATATATATATATATATATATATATATATATATATATATATATATTTATATATATATACATATATATATATATATATATATATATATATATATATATATATATATATATATATATATATATATATATAATAGCCAGAACGCACTTCTCAGCCTACTATGCAAGGCCCGATTTGCCTAATAAGCCAAGTTTTCCTGAATAAATATATTTTCTCTAATTTTTTTCTTATGAAATGATAAAGGTAAGTTAGGTTAGGTTAGGTTAGGTAGGTTAGGTAATCGAAAAACAATTAATTCACATAACTTGGCTTATTAGGCAAATCGAGCCATGCATAGTAGGCTGAGAAATGCGTTCTGGCTACTAGGTAAGACATATATATATATATTTAGGCGGCATATAGATATATATATATATATATATAGGCGGTGAGGCGGCAGCCCATGCAGCTCGAGCCTTCATCGCCAACATCACAGATGAAAAGGCCCTTATCAAGCTAGATTTCAAAAATGCCTTCAATTTCGTGCGGAGGGATGCTGTACTCCGTGCGATTCATAGTCATTTCCCTTCCCTCTACCCTTTTGTACATTCATAATACAGTATGGATCTTAAGCTACTTTTTGGCGAATATGAAATTGACTCGCCAGAAGGCGTCCAACAGGGTGACCCCCTTGCTCCTCTCCTTTTCTGCTTAGTCATCAAACAAGTCACAGAGGTCCAGTCCAGCGAGCTTAACATCTGGTTCTCGGATGATGGTACCTAGCTGGTTCCCAAGACTCCCTCCTGGAGGACATCAGTAAAATCCAGGAGCAAGGTGCAGTTTTAGGCCTCACCCTGAACCCTTCTAAATGTGAAATAATATGTTCCAACCAGGGCATCGTAGAGAGAATAGAGGGTCTTCTGCCAAATATCCATAAAACTAAACCTGAAGACAGCACTCTCCGAGGAGCTCCCCAGGGGTTGAAAGCCATCAATGAGGTCTTTGATAAGAAAATCGCCGACCTTAAGAGGATGGATGGGAGGATTGAGGATATTGATGCTCATGATGCACTCTACTTTATCACCAGATGTCTGTCCCTCCCCAGGTTAACCTACTTTCTGAGGTGTTCACCATCTTACAGTAGCCAAAAACTAAGTGAGTATGGCCGGTTATTGAAATCAATGCTAGAAAAAGCCCTTAACCTCTCTCTTGATGACCTACAGTGGAAACAAGCCTCTCTTCCTATAAGACTTGGGGGACTCGGAGTTCACACAGCAACGCAAATCGCTGTTCCAGCCTTCCTGTCCTCCTTATCAGCATCCGACGACCTTGTGAAGGAAATTCTACCTGCCCACTTACATCAGCTGGCAGGTGTACATGATCCCTATTTTACATGCTGTGCCACAGAGTGGGCCTCTCGTGCAGGCCAATCACCTCAACCACCATCCCCAAAAGCCCACAAGCAATGCAGCTGGGATGGCCCCATTGTAGACCAAGTTGCTGCAGAGTGCCTGGGTGCGGCAACAACACAACACGACATTGCTCGCCTCACAGCAGTAGCAGCCTTACATGCAGGGGATTTCCTGTTAGCAACCCCAATGTCGGCAACTGGCACGCGTCTCACACCACACGCCCTCCAAATTGCTGTGGCCCTCCGCCTTGCTGCCCCAATCCACACCAGATATAGGTGTATTTGCGGATAGATGGTGGTCGCTGACAGGTACGGCCACCATGGCCTACTCTGCCAAAGCACAGGGGGATGACACTCGAGGCACAGTGAAGTTAACGACATCATCAAGAGGAGCCTCACCACAGCTGGATGCCCAGCTGAAAGAGAGCTCTGTTACCAAATGCCCCGTAACTCTGATGCTCTTATTGGTCGCCCGGATGGTAAACAGTGAACCCATGGAAGAATGGCAAGCATTTGGTATGGGACACCACGTGCATATGAACCCTGGGTAACACCTACATTAACCTCAGTGTTGCACAACCAGGTGGTGCTGCCACCTACAGGGAAGCAGCCAAATCCCGTAAGTATAGAGAACTGGATCACCACTACAATTTTGTCCCCATTGCTTCTGAGATACTCAGCGCCTGGGGTAAAAGTGCTACCAGTTTTTTGAATGAACTGGGTTCTAGGCTCATTGAAACAACAACGGACCCTAGAGCTGCCAGCTTTCTTTTCCAGCGCCTCAGCGTGGCGATACAGAGGGGAAATGCCAACTGCATCCAGGGTTCCTGCCCGCCATCTGAGGAGCTGGAGGAACTAGACAACCTATGATAACCATCTTTGTAACCTATATGTAACTCCTTTTTTGTAACAAAGTTCAAATAAAGCAAATATATATGTGTACATACAAAAGAATGGGGGTGGTAGGAGAAGATAATATTAGTGTTCAGTGAGAAGCCACAAGGTCTCCTCTGAATACTTTTTCTTTTCTTCTCCGAGGCTATGGGTCCCCACATTGGCACCAGAGGTGGTACCCAATTATATGAATAAAAAAAAAAAAAAAAAAAATATATATATATATATATATATATATATATATATATATATATATATATATATATATATATATATATATATATATATATTTTTTTTACCTAGAAGGGGTACCACCTCTGGTGCAAATGTAGGGACCCATAGCCTCGGAGAAGAAAATAAAGAGTACTCAGAGAAGACCTTGTGGATCTTCACTGAACACTTTGTTATTTCTTCTCCTACCACCCTATTCTTTTGGTATGTGTGTATATTTATCTAACTTTATTTGAAAATGTCATTACACAAAAAAAAGTTACAATATTGATTACATGCGGGGTGCAAGGCTGCTTGTCACAAGTTGTACAGCTCTTCCAGCTCCTCAGATGGCGGGCAGGAACCATGGATGCAGTGAGCATTTCCTCTCTGGATTGCCACACTAAGGCGCTGAAAAAGAAAACTGGCAGCTCTAGGGTCTCTAGTTGTTTCGATTAGCTTAGACCCCAACTCCTTCAAAAAGCTAGCAGCACTTTTACCCCAGGCACCAATGTCTCTGAGGCAATGGGGACAAAATTGTAGTGGTGCTCAAGGTCTCTGTATTTACGTGACTTGGCCGCTTCCCGGTGATTGGCAGCTCCTCCTGCTTGTGTAGCACTGAAGTCAACATAGGTATCGGCTAAAGTTGAAACGCATGTGTAGTCCCACACCAACTGTCTACCATTCTTCCAGGGGTTCACCGTGATTCCGTCTGGGCGACCGACAGGCTCATCAGAGTTGCGGGACATTAGGTAAAGGGGCTCTCTCTCTGCTGGACAACCGGCTGTGGTAAGGCTTCTCTTAATAATGTCATTAACCTCGCCGTGTCTTGCATGCCATCCTCCCGTCCTTTGGCAAAGAAGGCCATGTCGTCCATATCTGTCGGCCTCTGCCTCGCCGCAAATACACCTGTATTCGGTGTGGATTGGGGCAGCGAGGCGGAGAGCCACGGCAATTCGGAGGGCCTGCGGTGTGAGACGGGTGCCGGTTGCTGACATTGGGGTTGCTAATAGGAAATCACCTGCATGGAGAGCTGCTACAGCTCTAAGTCGGGCAGTGTCATGTGGTGTTGTCGCAGCTCCTAGCAAAGTTGCAGCTTCTTGGTCGGCAATGGGGCGATCCCAGCTGGATTGCTTATGGGCTTCAGAAGGCGGTGGTTGGGGTGCTGATCCTGTGAGAGAGACCCATTTGGTTGTGCAGTCTGTGAAGCTGGGATCATGTACCCCTGCCTGTTGAACTAGGTGCTCAGGTAGGATTTCCTTCACCAAGTTGTCAGACCCCACTGAAGAGGACAGGAACGCTGGTACAGCAATTTGTGTTGCTGTGCGCACGCCAAGGCCCCCGAGTCTGACAGGAAGGGAGGCCTGTTTCCACTGTAAGTCGCTGAGGGAAAGATTGAAGGCTTTTTCTAGTGTTGATTTCAGCAAGCTGTCGTACTCTTCTAATTTAATATTGTTGAAAGATGGCGAACATCTTAGAAAGTAGGTCAGCCTGGGGAGGGACAAGCATCCTGGGGAGGGACAAGCATCCTGGGGAGGGACATATATATATATATATATATATATTATTAAATATGACCGAAAAAGTAAGATTAATAATTCTAACACGAGTTTTCTCGATCTTTCGTACATTTCTTTTCACTGTTGGTGGTAATTCAAAAATCAATTCTCCAAAATTCATTTTTATTTCTAGTCTGACGCGACACTTGAGCGCGTTTCGTAAAACTTATTACATTTTCAAAGACTTTAGTTTACACATACACAACTGAATAGAACTTACACATCTCCGATTTGTTTATATCTACATTTGAGTGAGGTGGATGGGGTGAGGTGGTATTAATAGGGTATTAATTTCATCAACACAAGACAGAACACGAAACAATGGGTATTGAATGGAAGTGATTGTAGAAAGCCTATTGGTCCATATTTCTTGATGCTTCTATATTGGAGCGGAGTCTTGAGGTGGGTAGAATATAGTTGTGCATTAATTGGCTGTTCAACAGCCAATTAATGCACAACTGGCCAGCTGATATTGGCAATTAATTAAGAGACTCCCATTAATATCCTGTCATCCCCACAGGCGCATGTCATTTCGAAAAAAAAAATATTTTTTCTTCCTAACCTGTTAATTTATGTTCACTGATCACGGGAAAAATAATAAAAAGATCGTAAGTGGCATATATTGCCCGCTATAGGGCGAGGAAGTCTGGCAAATTATAGGCACCGACTCAGCATGCGTCCCAGGTGGTCTGTTGCTCGCCAGCTGTCAGGCCAGAGTTGCCACAAAGAGATAATTACCTAATTATTTCAATGTCTCTGATTGATTTTTCATAGTTTTTTTGCTGTAATATTATTCAATAGTGTGTAGTTTCATATATTTATATAATAAAATGAGTGAATCATTGCTGTACTCAAAAATATGGTGTGTGCATATTGTTAATTCAATTATGTTCATCAATCAGTGAACAAATACTTTGTCGGTTATTACACTATATACACAGGTTATATATAAGTATCTGCATGTTTTGTTCACTATAACGAACTACTAAGTAGCTATTATGAGCCAAAAAGTAACGAGGAGTGACCGCCGTGTACCAGCCAGCCACTCCCGCCCTCCCTCCAGTCATCTGACTCACCCACATTCTCCTCCCACAATATTATTTTTGTTACAATTCACTATATACAGACGGTATATATAAATATCTACATGTTTTGTTCACCATAACTGTATATCTCAGCTTGTATGGTGAGTAAAGGCATAAAGACGTAGGACCTCACACAGTAATCTGATGGCTGCAGCCCTCAAGGCCAGACGCACTAATATTTCTCCTCCAACAATACTGTGTGGTGTTATTACGCTATATACACATTATATAATAAATATCTACCTGTTTTATTTACCATACTTGTACAAATAAACTGGTATGGTGCCCAAAGAGCATCATGGTAACCAGTAAACAACACCGTCGTCTGCACGGTGGCGTCGTGCAGACGACGCCGCCGCCCCCACCAAAATGGCGGCTCCAAACCTTCTCTTGCTGTTTATACCCTCTATATACACGTTACATATAAGTATCTACATTTGTGTTCACCATAGCGAACCACTAAGCTGGTATGCTGAGTGCAGTCAATAAAACGTGGCCACACACAGTCAGAAGACATCACCACCATCCTCCCTCCCACAGCATTACTCCTCCCTCCATGGCACACAGCGCTAAATATCACCACAATCCTGCTATTATCAGAATCCTGGTCAGTTTTATCACAGTTAGGGGTCTTCTGTAATAATATCATCGCTACATAATAGCATGAACAACTATATTTTGGCATTTTTAGGCGATGCTGTGGTCACAAGCTGAACAGCAGTGCTGTCAGCAGTGCTGCGTGCGTCAGGCTTGGTTGCTCACTCAATACTGAGGCCAATAACACCCGGAAGCTTGGCCCACGATTTTTTTTTTAAAAATGGTGTCTGTTTACTAGAGCCATGATGAAGGTGTGGTGAACCCCGTGTATCCGCTGGCCGTTTAAATCTTGCGTAGTACTCCAACACATCATATGACGTGATGCGCAGTTGACTGGAACAACGTCCAACACGTCATATGACGTGATGCGCGCTTTAAGGGTTAAACCCCGAGCATGTTAAGGGTTAACCTAATCTCATCTGAAAACCTCACCCAAGCGATCATAGCGACGTCTGTTAGAACATTACCACACATCCCAAAAGCAGCCCACCCAAATGCAGCAGCAGATTACAAACTGTAATTTTCTGAAAAGGGTCAATGATGCCCCGGAAAACATTCAAGCATGGCATAATGTCCTTCTGTTTGGCAATGTATGCCTCACCGTCCCTCCAAGGAGGGATGAATCACTTGCTTCCTCGGTCCTGAGGGCAATAAATGAACACCCAAGGGGGGATAACCTAGTTCGCCTGCCTCTCCGAGCAAAACACACCCACCGCAGAAATGGTAACAACAACATACCGGAAATGTACAAAATCAGAACACAAATCATCAAGAAAATTGAAGAGGGAAATACCGCAAGTGCTATTAGAGTACTCACCAGTGACGAGAAAATTGCTCCTCGAAACTCAGCCACAGCATGGGCCCTGCAAAGCAAGCACCCACCCAGAGCCCCTCAAGGCAACACCATCGTTCCGCCATCAGCCGACACCATTTCAGACCCATTAACCGTTGGTGAATCTGAGGTCTACAAAGCAGCCCTTTCTTTTCCACCTGGGTCAGCAGGCTTTACAGGGTTAAAACCTCAACACATCAAGCAAATGTTGAATCCTGCGGTTGGTGATGCTGCACAAGATCTTCTTATGGAACTCACAAGGTTCGTCAACATGTGCCTGGCTGGTGATATACCTGGGGTCATAAGGCCCCTCTTTTTTGGTGCCTCCCTCTGTGCTCTCAAAAAGAAGGACGAAGGAATCAGGCCAATCGCTGTTGGCAACACTCTCCGGCGCCTGATTGCCAAGGCTGCTACGAGGGTAGTCAGCCAGTAAACGGCTGAATTGCTGAAACCAATCCAGCTATGATTTGGAATCCCCCAAGGCTGTGAAGCGGCTTCCCATGCAGCACGAGCATACATCACCAACATTTCTGATGAAAAGGCCCTGCTCAAACTGGCCTTTAAGAATGCCTTCAACATGGTCAGAAGAGATGTGGTACTTTGTGCCGTACATTACCATTTCCGGCCCCTCTTCCCGTTTATACTATCGTGCTAAAGTGGTGAGTCAAAACTGCTCTTTGGTGAACATGAAATCAGATCATGTGAAGGTGTTCAGCAAGGTGATCCTCTTGCTCCCCTTCTTTTCTGATTAGTCTTAAAAGAAATCACAGAAAGCTTGTCCAGCGAGTTCAACATCTGGTTTTTGGATGATGGCACTATAGCTGGCACCATAGACCACCTCTTGGGAGATATCATGAAAATAAGGGAGCAAGAAGTAAGCCTGGGTCTCGTCCTGAACCCTTTCAAGTGTGAAGTAGTCTCCTCCAACCCAAACATCGTAGTTAGAATAAGGTCTGCCTTCCCTGGAGCTCATGTCATTAGGGCCAAGAACAGCACACTCCTTGGAGCACCCCCTCTGGTCTAACGCCATTGAGGAGATCCTTGACAAGAAAATCACAGACCTTAGGAGGATGGAAGACAGAATAGGTGACATCGATGCCCACGATACTTTTTATCTCCTCACCAAATGCCTATCCCCTTCCAAGGCTAATCTACTTTCTGAGGTATGCCCCATCTTACGACAACCGAAAGCTTGAAGAGCTTGAAGAGACCATGCTGGAAAAAGTTGTTAACCTCTCCCTCAACGAATGCTAGTGGAAACAAGCCACTCTTCCTGTTAGGCTCGGTGGCATGGGTGTCCGCACCGCCACCCAAACTGCTGTCCCAGCCTTCCTGTCTTCCTCCTCAGCATCAGATGACCTGGTTAAGGAAATTCTACCTGACACCCTGAGTGATGCAGCGGATATACAGGACCCCCACTACACGGAATGCGACACGAAATGGGGTGCCATGGCAGACCCAGCACTCAGACCAGCCATGCCGAAAGCCAAGAAACAATCCAGTTGGGTCAGCCCCGTTGAAGACAAAGAAGCCACAGCATTGCTGGAGGCAGCAACGCTCCCAGTGATCGTGCACGCTTCTCAGCTGTGCAGGCTCCCCATGCAGGGTCTTCATTTTGGCAGTCCCTATGTCTGCGACAGGCACACGTCTTGATCCGCAGGAGCTCCGTATTGCAGTCGCTCTCCGCCTTGCTGCCCCTATCCACACTGTTCATAGGTGTATTTGCGGCGAGGCAGATGCTGGCGAATATGGATTGCATGGCCTGCACTGTGGAAAATCTAGTGGTTGGCACAATAGACACTACGAAGTCAATGACATCATTAAAATAAGCAATGCCTCTGCTCAGCGTCAAGCGGAGAGAGAGCCCCGCAACCTACAGAACCGTGACTCTGTTAGCTTTGCTGGCCGACCAGACGGAATCACACTGCATCCATGGAAGGATGGCAGACAGTTGGCATGGGACTATACTTGCGTATCCACCCTGGCAACCACATATATCAACCTTTCTGCAGGCACAGTAGGAGCCGGAGCGACACACAGAGAAAGACACAAGTCAGCCAAGTACAGGCAATTAGATCATCGGTACAACTACGTTCCAATAGGGTCTGAGACTCTGGGCCCATGGGGAGAGAGTGCAAGAAAGTTTCTTAAGGATCTTGGTTCCAAGCTCATTGACACCACAAGAGACCCTAGACTGGCAAGTTTTCTCTTTCAGCGCCTCACTGTCGCGATCCAAAGGGAGAATGCCTGCTGCATCCTCTGTTCCTGCCAGGCGTCGGAGGTGTTCGAGGAAATCTACAGCCTCTAGGAAGCGAACTTTTTCTTGTGTCCTCTTAATGTTCATTTTTTGTATAAAATCAGATATGTAACTGTATAACCTTGCATAATAAAGTGTACATCATAAAAAAAGGGGGGTAGTAGGAGAAGCGAACACTCTTACGTATTCAGAATTAAATGGCAAGTTTTTCCCTAAATGCTCTGTACTCAACTAGTTGTACTCACCTTGTTGTGCTTGCGGGGGTTGAGCTCTGGCTCTTTGGTCCCGCCTATCAACTGTCAATAAACAGGTGTACAGGTTCCTGAGCCTATTGAGCTCTATCATATCTACACTTGATACTGTGTATGGAGTCAGCCTCCACCACATCACTTCCTAATGCATTCCATTTGTCAACCACTCTGACACTAAAAAAGTTCTTTCTAATATCTCTGTGGCTCATTTGGGCACTCAGTTTCCACCTGTGTCCCATAGTGCGTGTGCCCCTTGTGTTAAACAGTCTGTCTTTATCAACCCTGTCAATTCCCTTGAGGATCTTGAATGTGGTGATCATGTCCCCCCTAACTCTTCTGTCTTCCAACGAAGTGAGGTTTAATTCCCGTAGTCTCTCCTCGTAGCTCATACCTCTCAGCTCGGGTACTAGTCTGGTGGCAAACCTTTGAACCTTTTCCATTTTAGTCTTATGCTTGACTAGATATGGACTCCATGCTGGTGCCGCATACTCCAGGATTGGTCTGACATATGTGGTATATAATTCCTTACAAATTCCTGAAAGATTCCTTACACAAGTTTCTAAAGGCCGTTCTAATGTTAGCCAACCTGGCATATGCTGCTGCTGTTATCCTCTTGATATGAGCATCAGGGGACAGGTCTGGCGTGATATCAACCCCCAGGTCTTTCTCTCTCTCGTACTCTTGAAGTATTTCGTCTCCCAAGTGATACCTTGTATCTGGTCTCCTGCTTCCTACCCCTATCTTCATTACATTACATTTGCTTGGATTAAACTCTAACAGCCATTTGTTCGACCATTCCTGCAGCTTGTCCAGGTCTTCTTGAAGCCTCAAGCTGTCCTCCTCTGTCTTAATCCTTCTCATAATTTTGGCGTCGTCAGCAAACATTGAGAGGAATGAGTCTATACCCTCTGGGAGATCATTTACGTATATCAGAAACAAGATAGGTCCAAGTACAGAACCCTGTGGGACTCCACTGGTGACTTCACGGCAGTCTGAGATCTCACCCCTCACTGTAACTCTCTGCTTCCTATTGTTTAGGTACTCCCTTATCCACTGGAGCGCCCTACAAGTTACTCCTGCCTGTTTCTCTAGCTTATGCATCAACCTTTTATGGGGTACTGTGTCAAAGGCTTTCCGACAGTCCAAAAAAATGCAGTCCGCCCACCCTTTTCTTTCTTGTTTAATCTTTGTCACCTGATCGTAGAATTCTATCAATCCTGTAAGGCAAGATTTACCCTCCCTGAACCCATGTTGATGGGTTGTCACGAAGTCTCTTCTCTCCAGATGTGTTACTAGGTTTTTTCTCACAATCTTCTCCATCACCTTGCATGGTATACAAGTTAAGGACACTGGCCTGTAGTACAGTGCCTCTTGTCTGTCACCCTTTTTGTATATTGGTACTACATTAGCAGTCTTCCATATTTCTGGTAGGTCCCCCGTTTCCAGTGACCTACTACGCACTATGGAGAGTGGTAGGCAAAGTGCTCCTGCACACTCCTTCAATACCCATGGCGAGATTCCATCCGGCCCAACAGCTTTTCTCACATCCAGCTCCAATAGGTGCTTCTTGACCTCATCTCTTGTCATTTCGAACCTATCCAAGGTCACCTGGTTTGCTGCCACCTCTTCTAGCGCCGCAAAATCTCCCTGTTCTATTGTAAAGACCTCCTGGAACTTTTTGTTGAGTTCTTCACACACCTCTTTGTCATTCTCTGTGTACCTGTCCTCGCCCACCCTAAGTTTCATCACCTGTTCCTTCACTGTTGTCTTCCTCCTGATGTGACTGTGTAGTAGCTTGGGTTCGGTCTTGGCTTTATTAGCTATATCATTATCAGAAAGTAGAAATTAGCTATATCTGTGTTCCCTGCTCTGAGGCTGTGGGTCCCTATAATTGCACCAGAGGTGGTACCCCCTATATATATATATATATATATATATATATATATATATATATATATATATATATATATATATATATATATATATATATATATATATATATATATATATATCTATATATATATATATATATATATATATATATATATATATAAATATATATATATATATATATATATATATATATATATATATATATATATATAAATATATATATATATATATATATATATATATATATATATATATATATATATATATATACATATATATATATATATATATATATATATATATATATATATATATATATAACTTTTAAGACACTCAACCCACCAGGGGACTCGAACACTGGCCAACAAGGTGGCAGTTGCATGCTGTATACACTACACTATACTTCAAAGCCATAAGAGAGGTAGGAATTCTGGGGTATTTAACCAACCAGAACTCCAATCCTCTCCCAGGCAATGAGACAGTGTGGGACCTCGGATGCTCTTTCATCGGTTCCTGTTATATGGGAAAACTCAGTGCCAAATACTTAATGCACAGACTACCCTATTCCAGTAGCTGAAGTTTATAACTTTTTAGACACTCAACCCACCAGGGGACTCGAACACTGGCCAACAAGGTGGCAGTTGCATGCTGTATCCACTACACTATACTTCAAAGCCATAAGAGAGGTAGGAATTCTGGGGTATTTAACCAACCAGAACTCCAATCCTCTCCCAGGCAATGAGACAGTGTGGGACCTCGGATGCTCTTTCATCGGTTCCTGTTATATGGGAAAACTCAGTGCCAAATGCTTAATGCACAGACTACCCTATTCCAGTAGCTGAAGTTTATAACTTTTTAGACACTCAACCCACCAGGGGACTCGAACACTGGCCAACAAGGTGGCAGTTGCATGCTGTATCCACTACACTATACTTCAAAGCCATAAGAGAGGTAGGAATTCTGGGGTATTTAACCAACCAGAACTCCAATTCTCTCCCAGGCAATGAGACAGTGTGGGACCTCGGATGCTCTTTCATCAGTTCCTGTTATATGGGAAAACTCAGTGCCAAATGCTTAATGCACAGACTACCCTATTCCAGTAGCTGAAGTTTATAACTTTTTAGACACTCAACCCAGCAGGGGACTCGAACACTGGCCAACAAGGTGGCAGTTGCATGCTGTATCCACTACACTATATTTCAAAGCCATAAGAGAGGTAGGAATTCTGGGGTATTTAACCAACCAGAACTCCAATCCTCTCCCAGGCAATGAGACAGTGTGGGACCTCGGATGCTCTTTCATCGGTTCCTGTTATATGGGAAAACTCAGTGCCAAATGCTTAATGCACAGACTACCCTATTCCAGTAGCTGAAGTTTATAACTTTTTAGACACTCATCCCAGCAGGGGACTCGAACACTGGCCAACAAGGTGGCAGTTGCATGCTGTATCCACTACACTATACTTCAAAGCCATAAGAGAGGTAGGAATTTTGGGGTATTTAACCAACCAGAACTCCAATCCTCTCCCAGGCAATGAGACAGTGTGGGACCTCGGATGCTCTTCCATCGGTTCCTGTTATATGGGAAAACTCAGTGCCAAATGCTTAATGCACAGACTACCCTATTCCAGTAGCTGAAGTTTATAACTTTTTAGACACTCAACCCATCAGGGGACTCGAACACTGGCCAACAAGGTGGCTGTTGCATGCTGTATCCACTACACTATACTTCAAAGCCATAAGAGAGGTAGGAATTCTGGGGTATTTAACCAACCAGAACTCCAATCCTCTCCCAGGCAATGAGACAGTGTGGGACCTCGGATGCTCTTTCATCGGTTCCTGTTATATGGGAACACTCAGTGCCAAATGCTTAATGCACAGACTACCCTATTCCAGTAGCTGAAGTTTATAACTTTTTAGACACTCAACCCACCAGGGGACTCGAACACTGGCCAACAAGGTGGCAGTTGCATGCTGTATCCACTACACTATACTTCAAAGCCATAAGAGAGGTAGGAATTCTGGGGTATTTAACCAACCAGAACTCCAATCCTCTCCCAGGCAATGAGACAGTGTGGGACCTCGGATGCTCTTTCATCGGTTCCTGTTATATGGGAAAACTCAGTGCCAAATGCTTAATGCACAGACTACCCTATTCCAGTAGCTGAAGTTTATAACTTTTTAGACACTCAACCCACCAGGGGACTCGAACACTGGCCAACAAGGTGGCAGTTGCATGCTGTATCCACTACACTATACTTCAAAGCCATAAGAGAGGTAGGAATTCTGGGGTATTTAACCAACCAGAACTCCAATCCTCTCCCAGGCAATGAGACAGTGTGGGACCTCGGATGCTCTTTCATCGGTTCCTGTTATATGGGAAAACTCAGTGCCAAATGCTTAATGCACAGACTACCCTATTCCAGTAGCTGAAGTTTATAACTTTTTAGACTCTCAACCCACCAGGGGACTCGAACACTGGCCAAAAAGGTGGCAGTTGCATGCTGTATCCACTACACTATACTTCAAAGCCATAAGAGAGGTAGGAATTCTGGGGTATTTAACCAACCAGAACTCCAATCCTCTCCCAGGCAATGAGACAGTGTGGGACCTCGGATGCTCTTTCATCGGTTCCTGTTATATGGGAAAACTCAGTGCCAAATGCTTAATACACAGACTACACTATTCCAGTAGCTGAAGTTTATAACTTTTTAGACACTCAACCCACCAGGGGACTCGAACACTGGCCAACAAGGTGGCAGTTCCATGCTGTATCCACTACACTATACTTCAAAGCCATAAGAGAGGTAGGAATTCTGGGGTATTTAACCAACCAGAACTCCAATCCTCTCCCAGGCAATGAGACAGTGTGGGACCTCGGATGCTCTTTCATCGGTTCCTGTTATATGGGAAAACTCAGTGCCAAATGCTTAATGCACAGACTACACTATTCCAGTAGCTGAATTTTATAACTTTTTAGACACTCAACCCACCAGGGGACTCGAACACTGGCCAACAAGGTGGCAGTTGCATGATGTATCCACTACACTATACTTCAAAGCCATAAGAGAGGTAGGAATTCTGGGGTATTTAACCAACCAGAACTCTAATCCTCTCCCAGGCAATGAGACAGTGTGGGACCTCGGATGCTCTTTCATCGGTTCCTGTTATATGGGAAAACTCAGTGCCAAATGCTTAATGCACAGACTACCCTATTCCAGTAGCTGAAGTTTATAACTTTTTAGACACTCAACCCACCAGGGGACTCGAACACTGGCCAACAAGGTGGCAGTTGCATGCTGTATCCACTACACTATACTTCAAAGCCATAAGAGAGGTAGGAATTCTGGGGTATTTAACCAACCAGAACTCCAATCCTCTCCCAGGCAATGAGACAGTGTGGGACCTCGGATGCTCTTTCATCGGTTCCTGTTATATGGGAAAACTCAGTGCCAAATGCTTAATGCACAGACTACCCTATTCCAGTAGCTGAAGTTTATAACTTTTTAGACACTCAACCCAGCAGGGGACTCGAACACTGGCCAACAAGGTGGCAGTTGCATGCTGTATCCACTACACTATACTTCAAAGCCATAAGAGAGCTAGGAATTTTGGGGTATTTAACCAACCAGAACTCCAATCCTCTCCCAGGCAATGAGACAGTGTGGGACCTCGGATGCTCTTCCATCGGTTCCTGTTATATGGGAAAACTCAGTGCCAAATGCTTAATGCACAGACTACCCTATTCCAGTAGCTGAAGTTTATAACTTTTTAGACACTCAACCCATCAGGGGACTCGAACACTGGCCAACAAGGTGGCTGTTGAATGCTGTATCCACTACACTATACTTCAAAGCCATAAGAGAGGTAGGAATTCTGGGGTATTTAACCAACCAGAACTCCAATCCTCTCCCAGGCAATGAGACAGTGTGGGACCTCGGATGCTCTTTCATCGGTTCCTGTTATATGGGAAAACTCAGTGCCAAATGCTTAATGCACAGACTACCCTATTCCAGTAGCTGAAGTTTATAACTTTTTAGACACTCAACCCACCAGGGGACTCGAACACTGGCCAACAAGGTGGCAGTTGCATGCTGTATCCACTACACTATACTTCAAAGCCATAAGAGAGGTAGGAATTCTGGGGTATTTAACCAACCAGAACTCCAATCCTCTCCCAGGCAATGAGACAGTGTGGGACCTCGGATGCTCTTTCATCGGTTCCTGTTATATGGGAAAACTCAGTGCCAAATGCTTAATGCACAGACTACCCTATTCCAGTAGCTGAAGTTTATAACTTTTTAGACACTCAACCCACCAGGGGACTCGAACACTGGCCAACAAGGTGGCAGTTCCATGCTGTATCCACTACACTATACTTCAAAGCCATAAGAGAGGTAGGAATTCTGGGGTATTTACCCAACCAGAACTCCAATCCTCTCCCAGGCAATGAGACAGTGTGGGACCTCGGATGCTCTTTCATCGGTTCCTGTTATATGGAAAAACTCAGTGCCAAATGATTAATGCACAGACTACCCTATTCCAGTAGCTGAAGTTTATAACTTTTTAGACACTCAACCCACCAGGGGACTCGAACACTGGCCAACAAGGTGGCAGTTCCATGCTGTATCCACTACACTATACTTCAAAGCCATAAGAGAGGTAGGAATTCTGGGGTATTTAACCAACCAGAACTCCAATCCTCTCCCAGGCAATGAGTCAGTGTGGGACCTCGGATGCTCTTTCATCGGTTCCTGTTATATGGGAAAACTCAGTGCCAAATGCTTAATGCACAGACTACCCTATTCCAGTAGCTGAAGTTTATAACTTTTTAGACACTCAACCCACCAGGGGACTCGAACACTGGCCAACAAGGTGGCAGTTCCATGCTGTATCCACTACACTATACTTCAAAGCCATAAGAGAGGTAGGAATTCTGGGGTATTTAACCAACCAGAACTCCAGTCCTCTCCCAGGCAATGAGACAGTGTGGGACCTCGGATGCTCTTTCATCGGTTCCTGTTATATGGGAAAACTCAGTGCCAAATGCTTAATGCACAGACTACCCTATTCCAGTAGCTGAAGTTTATAACTTTTTAGACACTCAACCCACTAGGGGACTCGAACACTGGCCAACAAGGTGGCAGTTGCATGCTGTATCCACTACACTATACTTCAAAGCCATAAGAGAGGTAGGAATTCTGGGGTATTTAACCAACCAGAACTCCAATCCTCTCCCAGGTAATGAGACAGTGTGGGACCTCGGATGCTCTTTCATCGGTTCCTGTTATATGGGAAAACTCAGTGCCAAATGCTTAATGCACAGACTACCCTATTCCAGTAGCTGAAGTTTATAACTTTTTAGACACTCAACCCACCAGGGGACTCGAACACTGGCCAACAAGGTGGCAGTTGCATGCTGTATCCACTACACTATACTTCAAAGCCATAAGAGAGGTAGGAATTCTGGGGTATTTAACCAACCAGAACTCCAATCCTCTCCCTGGCAATGAGACAGTGTGGGACCTCGGATACTCTTTCATCGGTTCCTGTTAAATGGGAAAACTCAGTGCCAAATGCTTAATGCACAGACTACCCTATTCCAGTAGCTGAAGTTAAAACTTTTTAGACACTCAACACACCAGGGGACTCGAACACTGGCCAACAAGGTGGCAGTTGCATGCTGTATCCACTACACTATACTTCAAAGCCATAAGCGAGGTAGGAATTCTGGGGTATTTAACCAACCAGAACTCCAATCCTCTCCCAGGCAATGAAACAGCGTGGGACCTCGGATGCTCTTTCATCGGTTCCTGTTATATGGGAAAACTCGTGCCAAATGCTTAATGCACAGACTACCCTATTCCAGTAGCTGAAGTTTATAACTTTTTAGACACTCAACCCACCAGGGGACTTCGAACACTGGCCAACAAGGTGGCAGTTGCATGCTGTATCCACTACACTATACTTCAAAGCCATAAGAGAGGTAGGAATTCTGGGGTATTTAACCAACCAGAACTCCAATCCTCTCCCAGGCAATGAGACAGTGTGGGACCTCGGATGCTCTTTCATCGGTTCCTGTTATATGGGAAAACTCAGTGCCAAATGCTTAATGCACAGACTACCCTATTCCAGTAGCTGAAGTTTATAACTTTTTAGACACTCAACCCACCAGGGGACTCGAACACTGGCCAACAAGGTGGCAGTTCCATGCTGTATCCACTACACTATACTTCAAAGCCATAAGAGAGGTAGGAATTCTGGGGTATTTAACCAACCAGAACTCCAATCCTCTCCCAGGCAATGAGACAGTGTGGGACCTCGGATGCTCTTTCATCGGTTCCTGTTATATGGGAAAACTCAGTGCCAAATGCTTAATGCACAGACTACACTATTCCAGTAGCTGAATTTTATAACTTTTTAGACACTCAACCCACCAGGGGACTCGAACACTGGCCAACAAGGTGGCAGTTGCATGATGTATCCACTACACTATACTTCAAAGCCATAAGAGAGGTAGGAATTCTGGGGTATTTAACCAACCAGAACTCTAATCCTCTCCCAGGCAATGAGACAGTGTGGGACCTCGGATGCTCTTTCATCGGTTCCTGTTATATGGGAAAACTCAGTGCCAAATGCTTAATGCACAGACTACCCTATTCCAGTAGCTGAAGTTTATAACTTTTTAGACACTCAACCCACCAGGGGACTCGAACACTGGCCAACAAGGTGGCAGTTGCATGCTGTATCCACTACACTATACTTCAAAGCCATAAGAGAGGTAGGAATTCTGGGGTATTTAACCAACCAGAACTCCAATCCTCTCCCAGGCAATGAGACAGTGTGGGACCTCGGATGCTCTTTCATCGGTTCCTGTTATATGGGAAAACTCAGTGCCAAATGCTTAATGCACAGACTACCCTATTCCAGTAGCTGAAGTTTATAACTTTTTAGACACTCAACCCAGCAGGGGACTCGAACACTGGCCAACAAGGTGGCAGTTGCATGCTGTATCCACTACACTATACTTCAAAGCCATAAGAGAGGTAGGAATTTTGGGGTATTTAACCAACCAGAACTCCAATCCTCTCCCAGGCAATGAGACAGTGTGGGACCTCGGATGCTCTTCCATCGGTTCCTGTTATATGGGAAAACTCAGTGCCAAATGCTTAATGCACAGACTACCCTATTCCAGTAACTGAAGTTTATAACTTTTTAGACACTCAACCCATCAGGGGACTCGAACACTGGCCAACAAGGTGGCTGTTGAATGCTGTATCCACTACACTATACTTCAAAGCCATAAGAGAGGTAGGAATTCTGGGGTATTTAACCAACCAGAACTCCAATCCTCTCCCAGGCAATGAGACAGTGTGGGACCTCGGATGCTCTTTCATCGGTTCCTGTTATATGGGAAAACTCAGTGCCAAATGCTTAATGCACAGACTACCCTATTCCAGTAGCTGAAGTTTATAACTTTTTAGACACTCAACCCACCAGGGGACTCGAACACTGGCCAACAAGGTGGCAGTTGCATGCTGTATCCACTACACTATACTTCAAAGCCATAAGAGAGGTAGGAATTCTGGGGTATTTAACCAACCAGAACTCCAATCCTCTCCCAGGCAATGAGACAGTGTGGGACCTCGGATGCTCTTTCATCGGTTCCTGTTATATGGGAAAACTCAGTGCCAAATGCTTAATGCACAGACTACCCTATTCCAGTAGCTGAAGTTTATAACTTTTTAGACACTCAACCCACCAGGGGACTCGAACACTGGCCAACAAGGTGGCAGTTCCATGCTGTATCCACTACACTATACTTCAAAGCCATAAGAGAGGTAGGAATTCTGGGGTATTTACCCAACCAGAACTCCAATCCTCTCCCAGGCAATGAGACAGTGTGGGACCTCGGATGCTCTTTCATCGGTTCCTGTTATATGGAAAAACTCAGTGCCAAATGATTAATGCACAGACTACCCTATTCCAGTAGCTGAAGTTTATAACTTTTTAGACACTCAACCCACCAGGGGACTCGAACACTGGCCAACAAGGTGGCAGTTCCATGCTGTATCCACTACACTATACTTCAAAGCCATAAGAGAGGTAGGAATTCTGGGGTATTTAACCAACCAGAACTCCAATCCTCTCCCAGGCAATGAGTCAGTGTGGGACCTCGGATGCTCTTTCATCGGTTCCTGTTATATGGGAAAACTCAGTGCCAAATGCTTAATGCACAGACTACCCTATTCCAGTAGCTGAAGTTTATAACTTTTTAGACACTCAACCCACCAGGGGACTCGAACACTGGCCAACAAGGTGGCAGTTCCATGCTGTATCCACTACACTATACTTCAAAGCCATAAGAGAGGTAGGAGTTCTGGGGTATTTAACCAACCAGAACTCCAATCCTCTCCCATGCAATGAGACAGTGTGGGACCTCGGATGCTCTTTCATCGGTTCCTGTTATATGGGAAAACTCAGTGCCAAATGCTTAATGCACAGACTACCCTATTCCAGTAGCTGAAGTTTATAACTTTTTAGACACTCAACCCACTAAGGGACTCGAACACTGGCCAACAAGGTGGCAGTTGCATGCTGTATCCACTACACTATACTTCAAAGCCATAAGAGAGGTAGGAATTCTGGGGTATTTAACCAACCAGAACTCCAATCCTCTCCCTGGCAATGAGACAGTGTGCGACCTCGGAAGCTCTTTCATTGGTTCCTGTTATATGGAAAAACTCAGTGCCAAATGCTTAATGCACAGACTACCCTATTCCAGTAGCTGAAGTTAAAACTTTTTAGACACTCAACACACCAGGGGACTCGAACTCTGGCCAACAAGGTGGCAGTTGCATGCTGTATCCACTACACTATACTTCAAAGCCATAAGAGAGGTAGGAATTCTGGGGTATTTAACCAACCAGAACTCCAATCCTCTCCCAGGCAATGAGACAGTGTGGGACCTCGGATGCTCTTTCATCGGTTCCTGTTAAATGGGAAAACTCAGTGCCAAATGATTAATGCACAGACTACCCTATTCCAGTAGCTGAAGTTTATAACTTTTTAGACACTCAACCCACCAGGGGACTCGAACACTGGCCAACAAGGTGGCAGTTGCATGCTGTATCCACTACACTATACTTCAAAGCCATAAGAGAGGTAGGAATTTTGGGGTATTTAACCAACCAGAACTCCAATCCTCTCCCAGGCAATGAGACAGTGTGGGACCTCGGATGCTCTTCCATCGGTTCCTGTTATATGGGAAAACTCAGTGCCAAATGCTTAATGCACAGACTACCCTATTCCAGTAACTGAAGTTTATAACTTTTTAGACACTCAACCCATCAGGGGACTCGAACACTGGCCAACAAGGTGGCTGTTGAATGCTGTATCCACTACACTATACTTCAAAGCCATAAGAGAGGTAGGAATTCTGGGGTATTTAACCAACCAGAACTCCAATCCTCTCCCAGGCAATGAGACAGTGTGGGACCTCGGATGCTCTTTCATCGGTTCCTGTTATATGGGAAAACTCAGTGCCAAATGCTTAATGCACAGACTACCCTATTCCAGTAGCTGAAGTTTATAACTTTTTAGACACTCAACCCACCAGGGGACTCGAACACTGGCCAACAAGGTGGCAGTTGCATGCTGTATCCACTACACTATACTTCAAAGCCATAAGAGAGGTAGGAATTCTGGGGTATTTAACCAACCAGAACTCCAATCCTCTCCCAGGCAATGAGACAGTGTGGGACCTCGGATGCTCTTTCATCGGTTCCTGTTATATGGGAAAACTCAGTGCCAAATGCTTAATGCACAGACTACCCTATTCCAGTAGCTGAAGTTTATAACTTTTTAGACACTCAACCCACCAGGGGACTCGAACACTGGCCAACAAGGTGGCAGTTCCATGCTGTATCCACTACACTATACTTCAAAGCCATAAGAGAGGTAGGAATTCTGGGGTATTTACCCAACCAGAACTCCAATCCTCTCCCAGGCAATGAGACAGTGTGGGACCTCGGATGCTCTTTCATCGGTTCCTGTTATATGGAAAAACTCAGTGCCAAATGATTAATGCACAGACTACCCTATTCCAGTAGCTGAAGTTTATAACTTTTTAGACACTCAACCCACCAGGGGACTCGAACACTGGCCAACAAGGTGGCAGTTCCATGCTGTATCCACTACACTATACTTCAAAGCCATAAGAGAGGTAGGAGTTCTGGGGTATTTAACCAACCAGAACTCCAATCCTCTCCCATGCAATGAGACAGTGTGGGACCTCGGATGCTCTTTCATCGGTTCCTGTTATATGGGAAAACTCAGTGCCAAATGCTTAATGCACAGACTACCCTATTCCAGTAGCTGAAGTTTATAACTTTTTAGACACTCAACCCACTAAGGGACTCGAACACTGGCCAACAAGGTGGCAGTTGCATGCTGTATCCACTACACTATACTTCAAAGCCATAAGAGAGGTAGGAATTCTGGGGTATTTAACCAACCAGAACTCCAATCCTCTCCCTGGCAATGAGACAGTGTGCGACCTCGGAAGCTCTTTCATTGGTTCCTGTTATATGGAAAAACTCAGTGCCAAATGCTTAATGCACAGACTACCCTATTCCAGTAGCTGAAGTTAAAACTTTTTAGACACTCAACACACCAGGGGACTCGAACTCTGGCCAACAAGGTGGCAGTTGCATGCTGTATCCACTACACTATACTTCAAAGCCATAAGAGATGTAGGAATTCTGGGGTATTTAACCAACCAGAACTCCAATCCTCTCCCAGGCAATGAGACAGTGTGGGACCTCGGATGCTCTTTCATCGGTTCCTGTTAAATGGGAAAACTCAGTGCCAAATGATTAATGCACAGACTACCCTATTCCAGTAGCTGAAGTTTATAACTTTTTAGACACTCAACCCACCAGGGGACTCGAACACTGACCAACAAGGTGGCAGTTGCATGCTGTATCCACTACACTATACTTCAAAGCCATAAGAGAGTTAGGAATTCTGGGGTATTTAACCAACCAGAACTCCAATCCTCTCCCAGGCAATGAGACAGTATGTCTCATTGCCTGGGAGAGGATTGGAGTTCTGGTTGGTTAAATACCCCAGAATTCCTACCTCTCTTATGGCTTTGAAGTATAGTGTAGTGGATACAGCATGCAACTGCCACCTTGTTGGCCAGTGTTCGAGTCCCCTGGTGGGTTGAGTGTCTAAAAAGTTATAAACTTCAGCTACTGGAATAGGGTAGTCTGTGCATACATATATATATATATATATATATATATATATATATATATATATATATATATATATATATATATATATATATATATATATATGTCGTACCTAATAGCCAGAACGCACTTCTCAGCCTACTATGCAAGGCCCGATTTGCCTAATAAGCCAAGTTTTCATGAATTAATTTATTTTCTCTATTTTTTTTCTTATGAAATGATAAAGCTACCCATTTCGTTATGTATGAGGTCAATATTTTTTATTGGAGTTAAAATTAACGTAGATATATGACCTAACCTAACCAACCCTACCTAACCTAACCTAACCTATCTCTATAGGTTAGGTTAGGTTAGGTAGCCGAAAAGGTTAGGTTAGGTTAGGTTAGGTAGGTTAGGTAGTCGAAAAACAATTAATTCATGAGAACATGGCTTATTAGGCAAATCGGGCCTTGCATTGTAGGCAGAGAAGTGCGTTCTGGCTACTAGGTACGACATATATATATATATATATATATATATATATATATATATATATATATATATATATATATATATATATATATATATATATATATATATATATATATATATATATATATATATATATATATATATTATTTAATATGACCGAAAAAGTAAGATTAATAATTCTAACACGAATTTTCTCAATCTTTCGTACATTACGCTTCACTGTTGGAGGTAAATCAAAATTCAATTCTCCAAAATTCATTTTTATTTCTAGTCTGACGCGACACGGGCGCGTTTCGTAAAACTTATTACATTTTCAAAGACTTTTAGTTCACAAATACACAACTGAATAGAACTTACGTATCTCCGATTTTATATCTACATTTGAGTGAGGTGGGAGGGGTGATGTGGCATTAACACAAGACAGAACAAAAGGGGATATTAATAGGGTATTAAAAGTATCAACACAAGACAGAACACAAACAATGGGTATTGAATAGAAGTGTTTGTAGAAAGCCTATTGGTCCATATTTCTTGATGCTTCTATATTGGAGCGGAGTCTTGAGGTGGGTAGAATATAGTTGTGCAATAATTGGCTGTTGATTGCTGGTGTTGACTTCTTGATGTGTAGTGCCTCGCAAACATCAAGCCGCCTGCTATCGCTGTATCTATCGATGATTTCTGTGTTCTTTACTAGGATTTCTCTGGCGATGGTTTGGTTGTGGGAAGAGATTATATGTTCCTTAATGGAGCCCTGTTGCTTATGCATCGTTAAACGCCTAGAAAGAGATGTTGTTGTCTTGCCTATATACTGGGTTTTTTGGAGCTTACAGTCCCCAAGTGGGCATTTGAAGGCATAGACGACGTTAGTCTCTTTTAAAGCGTTCTGTTTTGTGTCTGGAGAGTTTCTCATGAGTAGGCTGGCCGTTTTTCTGGTTTTATAGTAAATCGTCAGTTGTATCCTCTGATTTTTGTCTGTAGGGATAACGTTTCTATTAACAATATCTTTCAGGACCCTTTCCTCCGTTTTATGAGCTGTGGAAAAGAAGTTCCTGTAAAATAGTCTAATAGGGGGTATAGGTGTTGTGTTAGTTGTCTCTTCAGAGGTTCCATGGCTTTTCACTTTCCTTCTTATGATGTCTTCGACGAAACCATTGGAGAAGCCGTTATTGACTAGGACCTGCCTTACCCTACAAAGTTCTTCGTCGACTTGCTTCCATTCTGAGCTGTGGCTGAGAGCACGGTCGACATATGCGTTAACAACACTCCTCTTGTACCTGTCAGGGCAGTCGCTGTTGGCATTTAGGCACATTCCTATGTTTGTTTCCTTAGTGTAGACTGCAGTGTGGAAACCTCCGCCCTTTTCCATGACTGTTACATCTAGAAAGGGCAGCTTCCCATCCTTTTCCATCTCGTAAGTGAAACGCAGCACGGAACTCTGCTCAAATGCCTCCTTCAGCTCCTGCAGATGTCTGACATCAGGTACCTGTGTAAAAATGTCGTAAACATACCTGCAGTATATGGCCGGTTTCAAGTTCATGTCGACTAAGACTTTTTGCTCGATGGTACCTATTTAGAAGTTTGCAAACAGGACACCTAGGGGAGAACCCATGGCGACCCCATCTACTTGCTTATACATGTGCCCATTCTTAAAAAAGACGAATATCTGGCGAAAATGAACATCATACTCTCTGACCAAACTAAGTTCCAAAGGGTAACGAAGGACACTACAGCCGAATTAAAAGCAAAGGTCAACAAACTGATCGAAACTGTGAACGCCAAGAAAT
Organism: Procambarus clarkii; assembly: GCF_040958095.1. Classification (NCBI taxonomy): domain Eukaryota; kingdom Metazoa; phylum Arthropoda; class Malacostraca; order Decapoda; family Cambaridae; genus Procambarus; species Procambarus clarkii. The sequence goes on from NC_091176.1 coordinate 34,572,289, forward strand.
CCGGACTCCACCTGCCAAAGATCATTGGGGAATATAAACCTGGATATGCGTATGGAAATGTCAAGACGCACAAGCCTGGAAACCCACTTCGGCCAATCATTAGCCAGATACCCACACCCACGTACAGACTGGCGAAGCGACTCAACGGCCTGCTGACTCCTTATGTTCCTTGCGCCTTCAGCCTGAAGTCTCCAAAGGAATTTGTTGACTTACTGCGGGGCACACGGTCCACAGGGATAAGAGCCTCGTTGGACGTAGAATCGCTGTTTACCAACGTACCTGTGGACGAGACAATCGGAATGATAGCCGACAGAGTGTATCGTGATCCAGCCTGTACTCCTCTTGACATACCAGAAAATATTCTGAGGAAACTACTCCAAGCTTGTACTAAAGAGGCACCCTTCTTGAGCCCGGATGGGCACATGTATAAGCAAGTAGATGGGGTCACCATGGGTTCTCCCCTAGGTGTCCTGTTTGCAAACTTCTACATGGGTACCATCGAGCAAAAAGTCTTAGTCGACATGAACTTGAAACCGGCCATATACTGCAGGTATGTTGACGACATTTTTACACAGGTACCTGATGTCAGACATCTGCAGGAGCTGAAGGAGGCATTTGAGCAGAGTTCCGTGCTGCGTTTCACTTACGAGATGGAAAAGGATGGGAAGCTGCCCTTTCTAGATGTAACAGTCATGGAAAAGGACGGAGGTTTCCACACTGCAGTCTACACTAAGGAAACAAACATAGGAATGTGCCTAAATGCCAACAGCGACTGCCCTGACAGGTACAAGAGGAGTGTTGTTAACGCATATGTCGACCGTGCTCTCAGCCACAGCTCAGAATGGAAGCAAGTCGACGAAGAACTTTGTAGGGTAAGGCAGGTCCTAGTCAATAACGGCTTCTCCAATGGTTTCGTCGAAGACATCATAAGAAGGAAAGTGAAAAGCCATGGAACCTCTGAAGAGACAACTAACACAACACCTATACCCCCTATTAGACTATTTTACAGGAACTTCTTTTCCACAGCTCATAAAACGGAGGAAAGGGTCCTGAAAGATATTGTTAATAGAAACGTTATCCCTACAGACAAAAATCAGAGGATACAACTGACGATTTACTATAAAACCAGAAAAACGGCCAGCCTACTCATGAGAAACTCTCCAGACACAAAACAGAACGCTTTAAAAGAGACTAACGTCGTCTATGCCTTCAAATGCCCACTTGGGGACTGTAAGCTCCAAAAAACCCAGTATATAGGCAAGACAACAACATCTCTTTCTAGGCGTTTAACGATGCATAAGCAACAGGGCTCCATTAAGGAACATATAATCTCTTCCCACAACCAAACCATCGCCAGAGAAATCCTAGTAAACAACACAGAAATCATCGATAGATACAGCGATAGCAGGCGGCTTGACGTTTGCGAGGCACTACACATCAAGAAGTCAACACCAGCAATCAACAGCCAATTATTGCACAACTATATTCTACCCACCTCAAGACTCCGCTCCAATATAGAAGCATCAAGAAATATGGACCAATAGGCTTTCTACAAACACTTCTATTCAATACCCATTGTTTGTGTTCTGTCTTGTGTTGATACTTTTAATACCCTATTAATATCCCCTTTTGTTCTGTCTTGTGTTAATGCCACATCACCCCTCCCACCTCACTCAAATGTAGATATAAAATCGGAGATACGTAAGTTCTATTCAGTTGTGTATTTGTGAACTAAAAGTCTTTGAAAATGTAATAAGTTTTACGAAACGCACCCGTGTCGCGTCAGACTAGAAATAAAAATGAATTTTGGAGAATTGATTTTTGATTTACCTCCAACAGTGAAGCGTAATGTACGAAAGATTGAGAAAATTCGTGTTAGAATTATTAATCTTACTTTTTCGGTCATATTTAATAATATATGTCTACAGGAAAGACTGCTACCAAAATATACTAATATATATATATATATATATATATATATATATATATATATATATATATATATATATTTATATATATATATATATATATATATATATATATATATATATATATATATTTATATATATATATATATATATATATATATATATATATATATATATATATATAAATATATATATATATATATATATATATACATATTTATATATATATATATATATATATATATATATATATATATATATATAGATATATATATATATATATATATATATATATATATATATATATATATATATATATATATATATATATACATGTGCCCATCGGGATGATAGCCGACAGAGTGTATCGTGATCCGGCCTGTACTCTTCTTGACATAACAGAAAACATTCTAAGGAAACTACTCCAAGCTTGTACTGAAGAGGCACCCTTCTTGAGCCCGGATGGGCACATGTATAAGCAAGTAGATGGGGTCGCCATTGGTTCTCCCCTAGGTGTCCTGTTTGCGAACTTATACATGGTTACCATTGAGCAAAAAGTCTTAGTCGACATGAACTTGAAACCGGCCATATACTGCAGGTATGTTGGCGACATTTTTACACAGGTACCTGATGTCAGACATCTGCAGGAGCTGAAGGAGGCATTTGAGCGGAATTTTGTGTTGCGTTTCACTTACGAGATGGAGATGGATGGGAAGCTGCCCTTTCTAGATGCAACAGTCCTGGAAAGTAGCGGAGGTTTCCACATTGAAGTCTACACTAAGGAAACAAACATAGGAATGTGCCTAAATGCTAACAGTGACAGCCCAGACAGGTACAAGAGGAGTGTTGTTAACGCTTATGTCGACCGTGCTCTCAGCCACAGCTCAGAATGGAAGCAAGTCGACGAAGAACTCTGTAGGGTAAGGCAGGTCCTAGTCAACAACGGTTCTCCAATGGTTTCGTTGAAGACATCATAAGAAGGAAAGTGAAACGCTATGCAACCTCTGAAGAGACAACTAACACAACACCTATACCCCCCTATTAGACTATTTTACAGGAACTTCTTTTCCACAGCTCATGGAACGGAGGAAAGGGTCCTGAAAGATATTATTAATAGAAACGTTATCCCTACAGACGAAAATTAGAAGATACAACTGACGATTTACTATAAAACCAAGAAAACGGCCAGCCTACTCATGAGAAACTCTCCAGACACAAAGCAGAACGTTTTAAAAGAGACCAACGTCTTCTATGCCTTCAAGTGCCCTCTTGGGGACTGTAAGCCTAAAAAAACTCATTAAATAGGCAAGACAACAACATCTCTTTCCAGGCGTTTAACGATGCATAAGCAACAGGGCTCCATTAAGGAACATATAATCTCTTCCCACAACCAAACCATCACCAGAGAAATCTTAGCAAACAACACAGAAATCATCGATAGATACAGCGATAGCAGGCAGCTTGACATCTGGGAGGCACTACACATCAAGAAGTCAACACCAGCAATCAACAGCCAATTAATGCACAACTATATTCTACCCACTTCAAGACTCCGCTCCAATATAGAAGCATCAAGAAATATGGGCCAATAGGCCCTCTGTAATTACTTCCTTTCTTACCTTCAATACCTATTGTTTCGTGTTCTGGCTCGCGTTGAAAGTTGGTTTTCACCTCATCCAAAACTGTTGTAACATATCTCCTTACCCAAATGCAGGTGTAAAAAATCGAAGATGTTTAAGCTCTATTCAGTTATAGATGTGTGTGTGTGTAAACTAAAGTCTTTGAAAATGTAATAAGTTTTATATATATATATATATATATATATATATATATATATATATATATATATATATATATATATATATATATATATATATATATGTCGTACCTAGTAGCCAGAACGCACTTCTCAGCCTACTATGCAAGGCCCGATTTGCCTAATAAGCCAAGTTTTCATGAATTAATTGTTTTTCGACTACCTAACCTACCTAACCTAACTTAACCTAACTTTTTCGGCTACCTAACCAAACCTAACCTATAAAGATAGGTTAGGTTAGGTTAGGTAGGGTTGGTTAGGTTCGGTCATATATCTACGTTAATTTTAACTCCAATAACAAAAAATTGAACTCCTACATAATGAAATGGGTAGCTTTATCATTTCATAAGAAAAAAATTAGAAAAAATATATTAATTCAGGAAAACTTGGCTTATTAAGCAAATCGGGCCTTGAATAGTAGGCCAAAAAGTGAGTTCTGGCTACTAGGTACGACATATATATATATATATGGGCACAACTCTCCTAAACACGAGAGTGAAGTATACAACTTTAGAACACTTTCCTACCAGGAGACTCGAACCCTAGCCAGCACAGAAGCCTTCCAGCAACTGGCATAACAGGTACGCCTTAACCCACTCCACCACCTGCTCAGACCCTTAAAAGAGATGGTAATTTCGTAGTATTTATACACTCCAAAGACCAGCACCTCCCAAGAGCACTAGAGCAAGTGAGGGGTCATTTTTACGTTTTTTCATCAAGTCCCTGTCAATATGGGGGAACACTGTGTCTATGCTTAAGGCACAACTCTCCTAAACATGAGAGTGAAGTATACAACTTTAGAACACTTTCCCACCAGGAGACTCGAACCCTAGCCAGCACAGAAGCCTTCCAGCAACTGGCATAACAGGTACGCCTTAACCCACTCCACCACCTGCTCAGACCCTTAAAAGAGATGGTAATTTCTGAGTATTTATACACTCCAAAGACCACCACCTCCCAAGAGCACTAGAGCAAGTGAGGGGTCATTTTTACGTTTTTTCATCAATTCCCTGTTAATATGGGAGAACACTGTGTCTATGCTTAAGGCACAACTCTTCTAAACACGAGAGTGACGTATACAACTTTAGAACACTTACCCACCAGGAGACTCGAACCCTAGCCAGCACAGAAGCCTTCCAGCAACTGGCATAACAGGTACGCATTAACCCACTCCACTACCTGCTCAGACCTTAAATGAGATGGTAATTTCGGAGTATTTATACACTCCAAAGACCACCACCTCCCATGAGCACTAGAGCAAGTGAGGGGTCATTTTTACGTTTTTTCATCAAGTCCCTGTCAATATGGGAGAACACTGTGTCTATGCTTAAGGCACAACTCTCCTAAACACGAGAGTGAAGTATACAACTTTAGAACACTTTCCCACCAGGAGACTTGAACCCTAGCCAGCACAGAAGCCTTCCAGCAACTGGCATAACAGGTACGCCTTAACCCACTCCACCACCTGCTCAGACCCTTAAAAGAGATGGTAATTTCAGAGTCTTTATACACTCCAAAGACCACCACCTCCCAAGAGCACTAGAGCAAGTGAGGGGTCATTTTTACGTTTTTTCATAAAGTCCCTGTTAATATGAGAGAACACTGTGTCTATGCTTAAGGCACAACTCTCCTAAACACGAGAGTGAAGTATACAACTTTAGAACACTTTCCCACCAGGAGACTCGAACCCTAGCCAGCACAGAAGCCTTCCAACAACTGGCATTACAGGTACGCCTTAACCCACTCCACCACCTGCTCAGACCCTTAAAGGAGATGGTAATTTCGGAGTATTTATACACTCCAAAGACCACCACCTCCCAAGAGCACTAGAGCAAGTGAGGGGTCAATTTTACGTTTTTTCATCAAGTCCCTGTAAATATGGGAGAACACTGTGTCTATGCTTAAGGCACAACTCTCCTAAACACGAGAGTGAAGTATACAACTTTAGAACACTTTCCCACCAGGAGACTCGAACCCTAGCCAGCACAGAAGCCTTCCAGCAACTGGCATAACAGGTACGCCTTAACCCACTCCACCACCTGCTCAGACCCTTAAAAGAGATGGTAATTTCAGAGTCTTTATACACTCCAAAGACCACCACCTCCCAAGAGCACTAGAGCAAGTGAGGGGTCATTTTTACGTTTTTTCATAAAGTCCCTGTTAATATGAGAGAACACTGTGTCTATGCTTAAGGCACAACTCTCCTAAACACGAGAGTGAAGTATACAACTTTAGAACACTTTCCCACCAGGAGACTCGAACCCTAGCCAGCACAGAAGCCTTCCAGCAACTGGCATAACAGGTACGCCTTAACCCACTCCACCACCTGCTCAGACCCTTAAAAGAGATGGTAATTTCGGAGTATTTATACACTCCAAAGACCAGCACCTCCCAAGAGCACTAGAGCAAGTGAGGGGTCATTTTTACGTTTTTTCATCAAGTCCCTGTTAATATGGGAGAACACTGTGTCTTAAGGCACAACTCTCCTAAACACGAGAGTGAAGTATACAACTTTAGAACACTTTCCCACCAGGAGACTCGAACCCTAGCCAGCACAGAAGCCTTCCAGCAACTGGCATAACATGTACGCCTTAACCCACTCCACCACCTGCTCAGACCCTTAAAAGAGATGGTAATTTCGGAGTATTTATACACTCCAAAGACCAGCACCTCCCAAGAGCACTAGAGCAAGTGAGGGGTCATTTTTACGTTTTTTCATCAAGTCCCTGTTAATATGGGAGAACACTGTGACTATGCTTAAGGCACAACTCTCCTAAACACGAGAGTGAAGTATACAACTTTAGAACACTTTCCCACCAGGAGACTCGAACCCTAGCCAGCACAGAAGCCTTCCAGCTACTGGCATAACAGGTACGCCTTAACCCACTCCACCACCTGCTCAGACCCTTAAAAGAGATGGTAATTTCGGAGTATTTATACACTCCAAAGACCACCACCTCCCAAGAGCACTAGAGCAAGTGAGGGGTCATTTTTACGTTTTTTCATCAAGTCCCTGTTAATATGGGAGAACACTGTGTCTATGCTTAAGGCACAACTCTCCTAAACACGAGAGTGAAGTATACAACTTTAGAACACTTTCCCACCAGGAGACTCGAACCCTAGCCAGCACAGAAGCCTTCCAGCAACTGGCATAACAGGTACGCCTTAACCCACTCCACCACCTGCTCAGACCCTTAAAAGAGATGGTAATTTCGGAGTCTTTATACACTCCAAAGACCACCACCTCCCAAGAGCACTAGAGCAAGTGAGGGGTAATTTTTACGTTTTTTCATCAAGTCCCTGTTAACACTTTCGCGCTCTCCGCAAAGGTCACTCAGCCAATCGAATGTGCGCGCTGCGTTTTTATCGCTTAAGCGTAAAAACAAAAATGTGTATACTCTTTTTACTCTTCTGACCTTAGTTCCTATGCTACGTATTTCATTTTGGTACCAACGTGTTCGCAATAAAATTCTCTAGAAGAACATTAGTAAAATAAGTCACGAAACATATAGGGATACCAGCACCAAATAAATAACTACGTAGATGACTCGCCGTGAGCGCCCATCACCAACAAAATGTTTTTACTCTTGGGATTGTAATCACCTCCACACTTGCTCTAGAGCGTTAATTTTGGTATCAATGGACTCGCAATGAAATTCCCAACACGTTGATATGAATATAAGCGTAGAATAATGATGCGGCCCGCCCGCAAGAGTGTGGGAAGTGGTGAAATTGTTACCCGGTATCGGTGACGGGACGACGCACGGCGCTTTGAAAGTTTATACTTATTTCACTCTCATGACATTAATTTTCTATGTACGTCATTCATTTTTATGTCAATGTGTTTGCAATAGAATGTTCTATGTGCCCATAGGTAAAAAATATCAACAAAGCGTAAGTTAGAATAGCGACAAATATAAAACAACGCTGGAACATATCAGTGAGCGTCAAACACACACGAAATATTTTTACTTTTGTTATGTTTGTCAAGATTATACTTGTTGCACACAGTTATTTTTGGTTGTATATTGATCGGAATAAAATTCCCTAAACAGACATATGCATATTATACATGATATGGGGGAAGAATTACCAGTATAAACGGCTAAAGTCACCCACCTGCAACCCGTTTGGGACAAAATACCATTTGATCGAAGTTATCCACACCTTTCATGAACTTATTGTACCATGCAGCCTAGTGGTGAGAAAGAGAGCCTCATAGCGCGCAGTTTGAAACAAACCCAAAGTAAATCGGATAAAAATTGAATTTTATACAAATATTTTAAAAGTTGACATAACTTTATGTCCACTATGCGTTTACGTTAGACGAAACCGAACGCGCCGGCGCGTCCAGATAGCGCGAAAGTGTTAATATGGGAGAACACTGTGTCTATGCTTAAGGCACAACTCTCCTAAACACGAGAGTGAAGTATACAACTTTAGAACACTTTCCCACCAGGAGACTCGAACGCTAGCCAGCACAGAAGCCTTCCAGCAACTGGCATAACAGGTACGCCTTAACCCACTCCACCACCTGCTCAGACCCTTAAAAGAGATGGTAATTTCGGAGTATTTATACACTCCAAAGACCACCACCTCCTAAGAGCACTAGAGCAAGTGAGGAGTCATTTTTACGTTTTTTCATCAAGTCCCTGTTAATATGGGAGAACACTGTGTCTATGCCTAAGGCACAACTCTCCTAAACACGAGAGTGAAGTATACAACTTTAGAACACTTTCCCACCAGGAGACTCGAACCCTAGCCAGCACAGAAGCCTTCCAACAACTGGCATTACAGGTACGCCTTAACCCACTCCACCACCTGCTCAGACCCTTAAAAGAGATGGTAATTTTGGAGTATTTATACACTCCAAAGACCACCACTTCCCAAGAGCACTAGAGCAAGTGAGGGGTCATTTTTAAGTTTTTTTCATCAAGTCCCTGTTAATATGGGAGAACACTCTGTCTATGCTTAAAGCACAACTCTCCTAAACACGAGAGTTAAGTATACAACTTTAGAACACTTTCCCACCAGGAGACTCGAACCCTAGCCAGCACAGAAGCCTTCCAGCAACTGGCATAACAGGTACGCCTTAACCCACTCCACCACCTGCTCAGACCCTTAAAAGAGATGGTAATTTCGGAGTATTTATACACTCCAAAGACCACCACCTCCCAAGAGCACTAGAGCAAGTGAGGGGTCATTTTTACGTTTTTTCATCAAGTCCCTGTTAATATGGGAGAACACTGTGTCTATGCTTAAGGCACAACTCTCCTAAACACGAGAGTGAAGTATACAACTTTAGAACACTTTCCCACCAGGAGACTCGAACCCTAGCCAGCACAGAAGCCTTCCAACAACTGGCATAACAGGTACGCCTTAACCCACTCCACCACCCGCTCAGACCCTTAAAAGAGAAGGTAATTTCGGAGTATTTATACTCTCCAAAGACCACCACCTCCCAAGAGCACCAGAGCAAGTGAGGGGTCATTTTTACGTTTTTTTCATCACGTCCCTGTTAATATGGGAGAACACTGTGTCTATGCTTAAGGTACAACTCTCCTAAACACTAGAGTGAAGTATACAACATAAGAACACTTTCCCACCAGGAGACTCGAACCCTAGCCAGCACAGAAGCCTTCCAGCAACTGGCATAACAGGTAAGCCTTAACCCACTCCACCACTTGCTCAGACCCTTAAAAGAGATGGTAATTTCGGAGTATTTATACACTCCAAAGACCAGCACCTCCCAAGAGCACTAGAGCAAGTGAGGGGTCATTTTTACGTTTTTTCATCAAGTCCCTGTTAATATGGGAGAACACTGTGTCTATGCTTAAGGCACAACTTTCCTAAACACGAGAGTGAAGTATACAACTTTAGAACACTTTCCCACCAGGAGACTCGAACCCTAGCCAGCACAGAAGCCTTCCAGCAACTGGCATAACAGGTACGCCTTAACCCACTCCACCACCTGCTCAGACCCTTAAAAGAGATGGTAATTTCGGAGTATTTATACACTCCAAAGACGTAAAAATGACCCCTCACTTGCTCAAGTGCTCTTGGGAGGTGGTGGTCTTTGGAGTGTATAAATACTCAGAAATTACCATCTCTTTTAAGGGTCTGAGCAGGTGGTGGAGTGGGTTAAGGCGTACCTGTTATGCCAGTTGCTGGAAGGCTTCTGTGCTGGCTAGGGTTCGAGTCTCCTGGTGGGAAAGTGTTCTAAAGTTGTATACTTCACTCTCGTGTTTAGGAGAGTTGTGCCTTAAGCATAGACACAGTGTTCTCCCATATTAACAGGGACTTGATGAAAAAACGTAAAAATGACCCCTCACTTGCTCTAGTGCTCTTGGGAGGTGCTGGTCTTTGGAGTGTATAAATACTCCGAAATTACCATCTCTTTTAAGGGTCTGAGCAAGTGGTGGAGTGGGTTAAGGCTTACCTGTTATGCCAGTTGCTGGAAGGCTTCTGTGCTGGCTAGGGTTCGAGTCTCCTGGTGGGAAAGTGTTCTTATGTTGTATACTTCACTCTAGTGTTTAGGAGAGTTGTACCTTAAGCATAGACACAGTGTTCTCCCATATTAACAGGGACGTGATGAAAAAACTTAAAAATGACCCCTCTCTTGCTCTAGTGCTCTTGGGAGGTGGTGGTCTTTGGAGTGTATAAATACTCCGAAATTACCATCTCTTTTAAGGGTCTGAGCAGGTGGTGGAGTGGGTTAAGGCGTACCTGTTATGCCAGTTGCTGGAAGGCTTCTGTGCTGGCTAGGGTTCGAGTCTCCTGGTGGGAAAGTGTTCTAAAGTTGTGTGTGTATATATATATATATATATATATATATATATATATATATATATATATATATATATATATATATATATATATATATATATATATATATATATATATATATATATATATATATATATATATATATATATATATATATATATATTCTTTTTTAAACCTAAATTAAAAAAAAAAGGAATGGAGTACCACCTCTGGCAGGAAGAAGGGGGACCCATAGCCTCATAGAAAACCACACATAACGCATTGGAAAGAATGTAGGTCCCCTCTAATACAGTTTCTGTGTGCTTTTCTCCTACCACCCCCTTTCTTTTTTTTTTTTTTTTGCTTTATTGTGTATTTAAAGGTTACAAAACATGCAAGACAAATGCCTAAAGGTTATGGCTCTCTTGAAGCTCCTCCTCTTCCAGAACGGAACCGAGGACGCAGCAAGCATTTCCCCTCTGGATCGCCACACTGAGGCGCTGAAACAATAAACTGGAAGCTCCTGGGTCTCTTGGAACTTGAGCTTGGAACCCAACTCCTTGAGAAATCCCAAGGCACTCTTGCCCCCAGGGGCCATGCGTCTCAGACGCTATAGGAACAAAGAGGTATTGACCTTCCAGTCCCCTGTACTTGAGTGATTTAGGTGTTTCCCTGTGGTTGGCTGCCCCACCTGCTTGATCAGCTCCGAAGTGTACATAGGTGTCAGCCAGGGTGGATACACATGTGTAGTCCCACACCAACTGTCTACCCTCCTTCCATAAGTATATGGTGATGCCATCAGGGCAAAGTGCGAGGAAATCCGGGTTTTGGACCCCTAGGATGCGAGGTTTTCTCTCCGCTGGGCACCTAGCTGAGATGAGGCTTCTCTTGATGATGTCATTGTCCTCGTTGTGTCTTGCATGCCAGCCCTTTGTGCTTCCGCAATGCAACGCATGCAGTCCGTGTTGGTCTGCTTCCACCCTGTTGCAAATACGAGTGTATTCAGTATGAATTGGGGCACCAAGGCGGAGGGCTACTGCTACACGAAGGGATTCTGGATCTAGGCGCGTGCCCATTGCTGATATGGGTACTGCCAGGAGGAAGTCTCCTGCATGGGGGGCACGCACTGCTCTGAGGCGGGCTTTCTCCTTGTCTGATGTTGCGACGCTGAGCATGGCATCAGCAACTTTTTCCACTAGAGGGTGGTCCCAGCCGGACTGTTTGTGTTGTTTTGTTGGCTCTATAATGGTTGATGGGGCTGCAAGAATATCCCACTGATTTGAACATTCAGTGAAAGCAGGATCGTGTATTCCTGCTCAATCTCTCAGGGTTGCAGGTAAGATATCTCTGACGAGGTCGTGCGATGCGTGGGAGGAGGAAAGGAAGGCTGGTAGAGCAATTTGGGAGGCTGTGCGGACACCAAGGCCGCCGAGTCTTACAGGAAGGGTTGCTTGCTCCCACTGAGAGTCGTCCAATGGCAGGTTAAGGACTTTCACCAGCATGAACCTCAGAAGGGTGTCATACACATTTATCTTAGTGCTGCTGTAGGATGGAGAACATCTCAGAAAGTAGGTCAACTTAGGGAGAGACAGGCATCTTGTGAGGAGAAAGAGAGCATCATGGGCATCAATCTTGTCAATCCTGTCCAGCATTCTCTTTAGATCAGTGATTTTTGCAGCCAGGACCTCCTCGATTGCTCGTGGGCCAATGGGGCGAACCCAGAGGAGTGCAGTCCGGTGGCTCGACAACGAGAATGTCTGGAAGAACATTTCGTATTTGCCCAGTAATGTTTGGGTTGCGGGAGATTATTTTACATTTGGATGCATTGAGAATGAGGCCTAAGGCTGCTCCCTGCCCCTGGATTTTCCTTATATCCTCCAAAATGGTTTCCGGGGTTCCAGCGAGAGTGCCATCATCCAGGTACCAGATGTTTAGCTCGCTTGTCAGACTATCAGTGACCTCTTTGATAGCTAGGCAGAAAAGGAGGGGTGCTAAGGGGTCGCCTTGTTGGACACCTTCACAGGAGTTTATTTCATGCTCCCCAAAAAGAAGCTTAGAGTCCCCACTGTAGCACGATCGGATGAACGGGTAAAGGGGACGGAAATGGTTGTGTACAGCCCTGAGGACAGCGTCTTGTCTGACTTGATTGAAAGCATTTTTGAAGTCAAGCTTTACTAGTGCCTTCTGGTCCGGGAGATCAGCAATGTAAGCCCGCGCTGCATGTCCTGCAGCTTCAAAACCTAGGGGAATCCCAAACCCGAGCTGATGAGGTTTCAGCAAGGTGGCTGCTTCCTGGCTGATAGATCTCACTGCAGCCTTAGCTACGAGGCGTAGGAGGGTGTTGCCAACGACAATGGGCCTGATACCCCTATCCTTCTTCTTAAGAGCACAGAGTGCTGCACCATAAAAGACAGGCCTGATGTCCTGAGGGATGCCGCCAGCCAAACACGTGTTGGAGAATCTGGTAAGTTCCACTAGAAGGTCCTTTGCAGCATCTCCAAGCATCGGGTTCAGCATTTGTTTGATGTGCTGGGGTCTTTGGCCTGTAAAGCCCCCTGCTGAACCTATTGGGAAAGACATCGCTGCTTTGTAAACCTTTAATTCTCGAACAGTCAAGGGTTCTATGCCAGCATTGTTTTCCTGGGGATCCCTGCTGCTGTCTGGGGCTCTGGGTAGGTGTTTATCTTGAAGAACCTCTGCTGTCGTGGTGTTCCTGGGGGCAATAGTGTCATCGCTGGTCATGATTCTGATGGCACCTGTGGTATTGCCCTCTTCCATTTTCCTGGTGATCTGTGCTTTCATTTTGTGGTTCTCAGATGAGTTATTGTTGGTCGTCCTGCGGCTGGTGTTCTTGGCACGAGGGGGGGAGGCGGACCAGGTTGTCTGCTCTGAGGAATTCATTAAGTGCCCTGATTACGGAGGTTGCTAATGACTTGTCTCTCCTGGGCGGTAATGCTAGGCATGCATTCCCAAAAAGAAGGAGATTGCGCCACGATCCAGAGGTTCTGGGAGCATTGTTGACCTTTGTCAGCAGACTGATGAGTTTGGCTGCTGCTTGGTGACGGGCAGCCTTGGGGATGTGGTGCAAGGTCCTGGTGGACGTCGCTGTGACTGCTTCAAGCAGATTATCTGCTGAAATGAAGCAGAGGGAGGTATTGTTCCTCGCTCCTGCAGCAGGTTGACCATCGTCACTTCCCCGGGGCAGACGCCTAGAGCCTAGACAACCACCTGAATTCATAGAATAAAAGCGGACAGTTCCATTTGAATTGAGACGATACCGTATGTCATACACTTGACAGTTTCCTCTTGGATGGTCATCTTCTTGGCTGGAAAGAGGCTGTGTATCAGGTGCGACATGTACCATTCCTAGATGTGATGACGCCTGGCTGCCCACTGAGTGCACCCTCTCCTTCCCAGGTGTAGAGTAACACGGCAAGCATTACCCTCCTGGGGGAGTTGGGCATGGCCTGGGCACCATGTGTGGGTAGGCTGTGTGTTGATGGGCGGCTGGCTGGGTCGGGCGCAGGTAGCGGGGTGGGGAAGATGGCGGGCGGGGGTGGTGGAGGGGGGGCACGCGAGGGAGGCCGCCGTCACACTTGTTACACATTATCAACACTCGGGGAAATCACTAGTGCACTTTGTTTGCACTTTCTGGGGGTTATATATATATATATATATATATATATATATATATATATATATATATATATATATATATATATCCCTCCCTCTCTCTCTCTCTCTCTCTCTCTCTCTCTCTCTCTCTCTCTCTCTCTCTCTCTCTCTCTCTCTCTCTCTCTCTCTCTCTCTCTCATTCTCTCTCTCTCTCTCTCTCTCTCTCTCTCTCTCTCTCTCTCTCTCTCTCTCTCTCTCTCTCTCTCTCTCTCTCTCTCTCTCTCTCTCTCTCTCTCTCTCTCTCTCTCTCTCTCTCTCTCTCTCTATAGTGTAGGTGCCAGAAGCCACAGAGCGACCTGGGACAAGACGTTTACAGAGGTTGCGTAAACGACACAAAGATTTGAATGCAGGTTCGATTGCAAGAATGTCACCTGCATCGGTCCTGACTTATATTTCTCTATTGCTGCTGTCGCCGCCACTTTTCCGCCCCTTTTCCACGGCAAATGGGTGTGGCTTCCAAACCTATCCAATAACGAGGGAACTGTTATTTCCCACGTTATTGTGGCCATCTATTTATATGAACATTTCTGTGATGTTTTAGTTAGATAACTTGTGAGATTTGTTTATAATAATTATCCTGTTTAACACTGGTATCACCCTATCACCCATGCTTCAAGCATTATTATAGCATAAAAAATTACATAATGCTGAATATTCTTATATTCTTTACACATAACTAATTATTATCTAACCATACTGTACTTGAAGAAATAATTATTTTTTATGTTTAGTTTAATTTTAGTAAAAAATAATTATTTTTTATGTTTAGTTAAGCATGATATTACTATTGCTTTTTTAACAAGATGCTAATTATTGAAATTCTTGGTTGCAGTCTAACCTTGCCAGCTAAAGAGAATAACCAAAGTTAAATGGTGTGATTAACTGTGTTTATCGTTTAGAGCTAGCAAGGTTAGACTGCAACCGGTGTGATAAACGATTTCACTACTTAACCTCTTGTTAAATAAGCAACTGTAACATCATGCTCATTTAAAATTGTAAAAAAAAATTCTTTCTCCATGCACTGTATGGCTAGATAATAATTAGTAATGTGTTGGGAACCAATAATTATTATCTTACTTAATTGTTGAGAGAAGCACGGGAACTATTACCTCACCCAAGTATGGTCAGATTTTGAGGGGTATAAGATATCTTTGTTGATCATTAAATTTGCATGACAGTATCACCAATTATACTTTCGTCTCAAGCAATACCAAATGGTAGTGTGCCGGATGTCTTTATTTATCATCTTTAACTTTGTGAAAAAGAAAATATTCATACCAAATTGTACTACTTAATATTCAAAGCAGGCCTAATTCCCCGGAATAACATTTCATAATGTGCATGAAGATTATTTCAATAATTTCCAAATGCTTCTGGAGTCGTGATAGTGTTAATAACAATTTTGTGTGTTGGCAGGGTTGACAGCTCTTCTCGAGGCGGCCAGTTACGGTAAAAGTAGCGTGTTGCAGTTCCTTTTCCACGCCGGGGCAGACATCAATGTCACAGATAAACAAGGTAAGACCCCACTAATATTGTCAGCACTCAAATCACACAAAACATCATGACACTTATGCTATCAGGTTAGTATCATAAGTTGACAACACGCCAGGAATACAGTTTACCACAGTCAGTCTTGCAGGATATTCATATAGGGGTCAAAATACTACAAAGGATGCTAATACGAGAGCTATAACCATATCACCAGTGATATTATATGCATGGGATTCACCAAACATTGTATCGAGTGACAAGTAACTCAAGGGGGATATTGGGAATGCAGGACTCACGATTATTATAAAAATTAAGATATTCTACAACGAGGTGCATGACTGTACGGGGAAAAATTATGGTCAGGGTGTTTCATTAAGAGCAATGAAAACACAGGGATGTGTTCAAAGAAAAACCTCAAAATTAAGTCTGAAACCTTCTTAACAATAATATGTTGCAAGGATTGTGGTCATTCTCATTGGACCAATATGAGTCAGATATGAAATTTACCTGCTTAGCCTTGCACCCCCCAAATATTTTCAGGTTTTCTAAGCGAGCTAAAAACGACATTTCATTGCTTTAAGCACGTTTTAAATTATTTTTATATATGTGTTTTGAGAATTTGTAAAGACGAGAATAAAACGTAAGGTCATAACGTTTTAATAAAACGTGTTTTAAATGTTATTATATAACATTTTGGAGCATAGGTTTTTAAAACGTTAATTCTAATTATTAATTATTGAAATTAATAGGAAAACTATCTTTAAAGAGAGAGAGAGAGAGAGAGAGAGAGAGAGAGAGAGAGAGAGAGAGAGAGAGAGAGAGAGAGAGAGAGAGAGAGAGAGAGAGAGAGAGAGAGAGAGCGAGAGAGAGAGCGAGAGAGAGAGAGAGTGGGAGAGAGAGATAGGAGAGAGAGAGATGGGAGAGAGAGAGAGAGAGAAAGATGGGAGAGACAGAGAGAGAGAGACAGAGAGAGAGAGAGAGAGAGAGACAGAGAGAGAGACAGAGACAGAGAGAGAGAGAGAGAGAGAGAGAGAGAGAGAGAGAGAGAGAGAGAGAGAGAGAGAGAGAGAGAGAGAGAGAGAGAGAGAGAGAGAGATGGGAGAGAGAGAGAGATGGGAGAGAGAGAGAGAGAGAGAGAGAGAGAGAGAGAGAGAGAGAGAGAGAGAGAGAGAGAGAGAGAGAGAGAGATGGGAGAGAGAGAGAGAGATGGGAGGGAGAGAGAGAGAGAGAGATGGGAGAGAGAGAGAGAGAGATGGGAGAGAGAGAGAGAGAGAGAGAGAGAGATGGGAGAGAGAGAGAGAGAGAGAGAGATGGGAGAGAGAGAGAGAGAGAGAGAGAGAGAGAGAGAGAGATGGGAGAGATAGATAGAGAGAGAGAGAGATGGGAGAGAGAGAGAGAGAGAGAGAGAGAGAGAGAGAGATACCTGTTTGATACCTGCTTGATGGGGTTCTGGGAGTTCTTCTACTCTCCAAGCCCGGCCCGAAGCCAGGCAAGATTTGTGAGAGTTTGGTCCACCAGGCTATTGCTTGGAGCGGCCCACAGGCCCACATACCCATCACATCCCGTTGGTCCGGCACTCCTTGAAGAAAACAATCCAGTGTTCTCCTGAAGATGTCCACGGTTGTTCCGGTTATATTTCTGATGCTCGCTGGTAGGACGTTGATCAACGGCAGACCTCTGATGTTTATACAGTGTTCTCTGAATGTGCCTATGGCACCTCTACACTTCACTGGTTCTATTCTGCATTTTCTTCCATATCGTTCACTCCAGTACGTTGTTATTTTTCTGTGCAGATTTGGGACCTGTCCCTCCAGTATTTTCCATGTGTATATTATTTGGTATCTCTCTCGTTTCCTTTCTAGTGAGTACATTTGGAGTGCTTTCAGACGATTCCATTAATTTAGGTGCTTCATCTCGTCTATGAATGCTGTATATGTTCTCTGTATTCCCTCTATTTCAGCAATCTCTCCTGCTCTGAAGGGGGAAGTGAGTACTGAGCAGTACTCAAGACAGGACAACACAAGTGATTTTAAGAGTACAACCATTGTGATGGGATCTTTGCACTTGAAAGTTCTCCATCCTATCATTTTTCTGGCTGACGCAATACTTGCTTGGTTATGCTCCCTAAACGTTAGGTCTTCGGACATCATTATTCCAAAACCCTTAACATGCTGTTTTCCTACTATGGGCAGATTCGATTGTGTTTTGTACCCTGTATTATGTTTCAGATCATCATTTTTGCCGTATCTAAGTACCTGGAATTTATCACAGTTAAACATCATGTTAATTTCTGCTGCCCAATCGAAAACTTTGTTAATGTCTGTTTGTAGTTTGTCGATGTCTTCAGCAGAGGTAATTTTCATGCTGATTTTTGTATCATCTGAAAGGATGACACTAAGCTGTGACTTGTATTTTTATCTATATCTGATATGAGAATAAGGAACAGCAGTGGTGCAAGGACTGTACCAAGAGGTACAGAGCTTTTAACTGCACCCGGACTCGATTTTACTTGATTGACTGTTACTCTTTGTGTTCTGTACGACAGGAAATTAAGTATCCAGCGTCCCACTTTACCAGTTATACCCATTGACCTCATTTTCTGTGTAATCACTCCATGGTCACACTTGTCGAATGTCTTTGCAAAGTCTGTGTATACAACATCCGCATTCTGTTTTACTTCTAATGCCTCAGTGATTTTGTGATAATGGTCAAGTAGTTGTGAGAGGCATGATCCTCCTGCTCTAAATCCATGTAGGCCTAGATTGTGGAGGTCATTGGTTTCCATGAATCTTCCATCTAGTGACCTGAGAAGTTTCTAGTCAGGTTTCTGAGCAGTGAGTACTGCTTAGTACTCACTTTTTCTAGAACTAGTTTCCATCTAGTGACCTGACTCCTGATCACTCTCTTAAATATTTTTATTATGTGGGACGTTAGTGGCAACTGGTCTATAATTATTTGCCAATGCTTTGCTACCTCCCTTGTGTAGAGGGGCAATGTCTGCTGCTTTCAGCGCATCTGGTATCTTCCCCGTATCCAAGCTCTTCCTCCACACTATACTGAGTGCCTGTGCTACCGGCACTTTCTATTTCTTTATAAATATTGAATTCCATGAGTTTGGACCTGGGGCTGAGTGCATGGGCATATTGTCAATTTCTCTTTCAAAATCTGCTACGCTCGTGGTGAAATCAGTTATATTTAGAGGTGTCTAGATATCACTCATAAATTGTCCGAATCTTCCACTTTCATGCTGAGTATCGGAGTGCAGTGCTAAACATGTCCTTATACTGCTCTTTTAGGATTTCACTAATTTCTTTGTCATCCTCAGTGTATGAACTTTCACTAATACGAATAGGTCCAATACTGGCAGTGGTATTTGCTTTTTATTGCTGTGAAGAAATATTTTGGATTTTTCTTTATTACTTGAATTGCTTTCTGTTCTAGTTGCCTTTCTTCAGTCTGATAGGAATGCTTCAGTCTCTGTTCGATTTCTTCAATCTCTCTGTTTAAATTATTTCTTCTTTGTATGGAGAGTTGTGCCTGCTTAAGCATTTCAGTTAATTTCTTCCTTCTTTTGCAATGTCGTCTGCATTCTCTTTCTACTTTTGATCTCTTTCTGGCTTTCCTCAAGGGAACATGTTTCGGACAGACTTCATATGCTTCAGAAGTCAGTTTTTTTATTCCTTGTGTAGGATTTTTATTTCTTAGAACATTTTCCCATTGAATGTTTGTAAGTTCCCTGTTTATTTTCCCCCAGTCTATCCTTTTATTATTAAAATTGAATTTATTGAATAACCCTTCTCGCTTGTTGTTTCTCTTCGGCCTACTGCCGTTATTAATGTTAGTTTGCACTTCAATGATCTTGTGGTCCGAGTATGTAGTGTCTGAGAGAGTAATGTCTCTGATTAGCTCATCATTGTTCGTGAATATCAGTTCCAGCGTGTTTTCGTTCCTAGTTGGTTCTGTAATCTGCTGACTGAGTGAGAATTTGTCACAGAACCTCACTAGTTCTCTGACCTGTGGTTGGTTATTTCAAGGTTGATTTCCTGCTATAATGTTATTACATACTATTCTCCATTTTAAACTGGGTATATTGAAGTCTCCATGGAAGATAATATCTGGTACTGGGTTTGCTAGGTTATCAAGGATATTCTCTATTTTCAGGATCTGTTCAGTGAATTCCTCAACTGTTGCATCTGGCGGTTTGTATATTAAAATAATAAGTAGATTCATATTTTCTACCTTGATTCCAAGTACCTCTGCCACCTCATTGGACGAGTTCAGGAGTTCTGTGCATGCCAGCTCCTCTTTAATATACAGACCCAGTCCTCCTCTTGACCTAATTACTCTGTCACATCTATATAGATTATAATTGGGAATCCAGATTTCACTATCTATGTGGTCTTTTGTGTGGGTTTCTATATATGCACCGAATATTGAGTTCGATTCTATTAGGAGGCAATTTATGAACTTTATTTCTTGATTTTGAATTCAAGCCTTGCATGTTTGCAAATATGAATTATTTCCCATATTGCATGTCACTTCTGGTGGGCTTTGATAGTTCTTCCCCCCCACTCAACCCAGGTCCAGGGTGTGTTGTTTTGGAAGTGGTTCGTCCAGTTTTGGTAGTAGGATGGGTGTTGTGTGGTATAGTACCTGTGGCCTTATTGATAATTTGTATTTCAATCTTGTGGGTATCTCCCTTCCCATCTGTAATCCTGTAGTGGTTGCATCTGACTGCTCCTCTCTCTTATATTTTCTACTCTGTTTCTGCCTTCCTCTAAAAAAACTTCCAGTAGTATCATATTGATCTTCCCATCTATAACACTGTGTACCTCTTACGTGGAATTCCGGACTCTGAAGACTGAAGCATTTTTTGTCTAATTGAAAATTGACATAATTTAGGGTGGAAGTATCTACACCCCGTTTCAAAACGGTATGTACCCCTCGCCAACATGTTCCTGCATTTTTGAGGATGCAGAAAATTGTATTTTGCTTCTAATTTTTCATATTTGCATATTCCTTGAGCCTAGAATTTGCAAATATTTTCAGTTTTTACGTTTTTTAGGGTATTTATACTTGTGCCTGTCTTGTCTACCTCTCTATTGGAGCCATCTCCGTCTTTCGTCCCAATTCCTTCATTTATGCACTCTGTCTCACTGTTGCTCTCATTGTTTATATTACCTGGCTCTGCAATATTGCTGTTATTTTGTACCACAATACCCTCTTCCTCCTCACTACTGCTGCGGTTCTCTAAACTATCTGTTCCTGAGTTTTGGTCGTTATCCGGTGTTTTCTTTTCCCAGTCCGCATATATCACTGGTAGCTTTTCTGTGAATGATAATCACTGTGACTCGGGAATATTTTTCATCAGTTTAGTTAAGTTCTCCCACATTAACGAAGTTAATGACCTCTGTTAACATACCGGGGAAGAAAAAGAGTGACTTGGCTTTCATGTGAGTTTTAAAAATCCACGGATGTCCTGCAATCTTAGACGCATGTGCAAGTCTCAACGCCGACTTCTTCAACACCTCTGGGATAACCAGCTGAAAAACTTCACGATCCTTCTGTCCCTTTACATAAAATAAGACCCCATCCCTCATTTCAAAATCATGAATTGCTAAATTACGTTTCTTCGACGGATATTTTCCTTCCTCCAAATGTTCAATAATTTTCTTCCACTTCGGTTCGTTCATCTGGAATTCTCGCATTTTTCCACTGGAAATACTTTCAATATTAAGATTTACGTTAATAGTAGCAATGTTTCTACTCAAAGTGTCTAGTACAACATGTGACGGACCAGGCTTGTAAAGTATTTGGAATGAGTTAGCAGCTAGTTCATGAGACCAACGTGACATGCAAGGGCACTTAGTTCTTTTCTTAAAAATGAGTCAAAGCCCTGTGATCTGTATAAATGACAAAATGACATTGGAAAAGATACGGTTCAAAGTACCTGACACTTTCTACCACAGCCAAAGCTTCCCTATCCGTTGCAGAATAGCGGACCTCCGGACCCTTAACCTTCCTACTGAAATATGCTACTGGATGAGGAAGATTGTCATTATCACGTTGCATTAATTAATCACCCACCAATAGCTATGCCACTGGCGTCAGTGTGTACTTCCCACTCCTTA
This sequence comes from Procambarus clarkii, assembly GCF_040958095.1. Taxonomy (NCBI): domain Eukaryota; kingdom Metazoa; phylum Arthropoda; class Malacostraca; order Decapoda; family Cambaridae; genus Procambarus; species Procambarus clarkii. The sequence goes on from NC_091176.1 coordinate 34,594,095, forward strand.
TCAAAATCAGGTACTGCCAAGACTGGGGTGGTAATGAATTGACTTTTTAATTGTACATAAGCGTTATCATGCTCAGGTTTCCAAATGTATTTAACGTTTTTCTTAGTGAGCTCAGTTAACGGTGCTGTTGTACTTGCAAAACCCTCAATGTGACGACGGAAATATCCGGCTGCCCCCAGAAATATACGAACATTCCTTGCGGTCTTAGGTGTTGGCATATCAACAATGGCAAGACTGGAGTCGGGGTCAGGTCGGATACCATCTGTGCTCACCTGGAATCCTAGAAACTTGAATTTCTGAGATGCCAGAGTGCATTTCCCCACATTGAGTTTGAAACCCGCCTTATCTAACAGTGTCAACGTCTCAGTCAAATCTCGTAAGTGCTCATCAAATGTCTTGGAGTAGATAACTACATCATCCAGGTACGCTAATGAGTGCCTTCCCAATACTGGGTTTAGGATGTAATTGATTGCCCTCTGAAATGATGAAGGCGCTGTCTTTAACCCGAAAGGCATCCGCTTGAATTGATAAGTATGAACCCCATCAGAGAAGGCGGTCTTCTCTCTATCCCTCTCAGCGACTGGGATGGCCCAATACGCAGATTTCGCATCCAGAGTGGAAAAGTATTTTGCTGCCCCAAACTGATCTATTATTTCTAGTATCCGTGGTAAAGGGTACACATCACCTTTAGTAATTTCGTTGATCTTTCGGTAGTCAACACAAAACCTATAACTACCATCCGGTTTACGTACCAGCACCACTGGCGACAACCATGGTGATGTACTAGGCTCTATCACATTCTGCCTCAACATCTTCTGACACTCATCCCTAATTACTTCCTTCGCCCGTTCCAGAAGCCTCCATTGACGAGTGTAAATAGGAGGATGATCGCCTGTAAGAATAACATGATCAATCCTTTCCAGAAGCCCGGTTTGATCATCTTCTGTTGCAAACAGTCTAGGGAATTTGCGTAAAATCCCTCTCAAAAGTACCCTATCTGACTGTTGCACATGTTGGAAATCCAGAGCCGAGATTAACTTATCCACTTCCTGAGTATTACTACTTTTTCCTGTCTCCTCCTTCTGGCTTTGATACTGAAAAATTCCTGTATTTTCTACAATTGTAGCCTGAGACACCTTTTCACCTGCCCTTAAACGATAGGTTTTGTGCGACATATTGACAACTGGAATAAGGGCACCTTTATGAAGCACTGTGATCAAATGATGAGGGATCAACAACCTGTCACATCTCCCAGCCACCTGAAGGGTGGTACCTGGTGCAATGTGACGTCCCACTGATACTTTAATGAATTTAACTGAATGTGGTGGGCAACATTGTTTCACCAAGGCATGTAACCCACATGACTTCTTATCTGTGTCTGGAAGAGACTTAAACAACTACTTAGGGCAATGAATGCTGTACTTCTGTTTCTTACTAATGGAAGCAATCACTGGCGGATGATCTACCATTTTAATTGGATAAACTACCTGGCCCAACTTCAGTCTGCACTTCCTTGCTCCCTCTTGAGCAGACAAAGAAAAGTTAACTTGTCCCAGAAAATTCATTCCCAACAAAATCTGACCAGGGAATGCAAGATTCTCGACAATCGTGCAATTGTGTCGGTAAGCTTCTCCTTTACTCACTTCAAAATTGAGAGTGGCCTGGCCCAAGATATTAATATGTTGACCATTAACTGCTGTTAAATGCTTCCCACAACGCTTAAGGCGTGTCTCTTTAAGTGTGGTGAAGGCTGACTTTTTAATGAAAGTTGCTTGACTTCCGGTGTCCACAGAAACTGTCAATCTCACACCTTCCACCTTCATCTCAAACGTAGGTCTACCAGCCAACGTACTGACCTGTTCTGGGTCACCCTGGACCCGTGTGCATGTGCACACATACCTCTAATGGCCTCAGCCATGACACTTCCAACAAATTTCATCTCCAAATTTACGCATCGCAGAAGCCCGCTGGCTACATTCCCCAGCAACTTCTGTAGAGGCGACAATAGGAATGTGGGTAGGGGGGGAAGAGGGGTTGAGGGGAGGCGAGGAGTAAGGTGTTGGATTAATGGAGGGGGGTAGGGTGGTTAACAGAAGGAGTTGGTAAGATGGGTTGGGGGGATAAGAGGGATGTTGAGGGCAGGACGGGTTTGTGGAGGGGGGTTGTAAACAGGGGGTTGTAAGGGTGGGGGTTTAGAGGAAAATGTATCCTACCGCTGCCACCATTGTAATAACCCTGAATCTTGGCTTGAATGAATCTTTCTTACCCTCCTTCTTCTTCCCCAGCTTAACACTGTTACAGTCCAGTATGACCCCTCACTGGACTGCCACGAATATAAGCTGAATATTAAATGAGGGGGACACCACAAGAATAGCGGTTATTAATTTATAACTAATAATTAAAATCATTAAAACACTGCCACCACCTTCCCAATCAACCATACCTGAGTGCGTCTATCACCAATCCCACAGGAAGGCAAGGAATCAGTAATCATGGAACTCCCGGGTAATAGGAACTTCAGTAATAAGTTTTGGGAATTAGTTTGTTTAATTTACATTACTTATTTAAATCCAAGGGCAACTTTAATATCTATTAAATGGAGAACATGGGGGGTTTCCAAATCACACATAAAAATGACAAAGTAGAAAAATATATCAAAGTGGAATTAAGAGAATACCACTAGACAGGTTATACAATTTATTTTATGAATCATGTAAATTAAAACAATTTGAACATATACCCTGTTCTATTCCCCCTAGAGGCACAATGGGTATCTACTGAGGACATGAAATCAAGTGCACAATACCTTAAAACTGCACTGTCGATGGCTGCCCTCAGCCCCTTGGATGCGGGCCCGATTCCCTATTCCCAACACACTCCCAAGACACACTACCAAAATTTTGTTTTACCAGCTTACCGGTGGAAAGGATTGCTCCTCCCACCATCTAATACAGCCCCAGGGTTCCACCCCTTATTTTGGCAATGACCAACCATTTAACACTAGGCCTGAGGTCTGGTTCTCTAGGGCCAATAAGGACTTGGTACTTATCTACCGCCAATCACCTTCTATGATCTACCGTGAAAGGATACATGAAATTCTTGAAGATTGAGTCAGCTCTCTCCAGCTATTCGAAGGGAATAAGCCGCTTCTATAGTGGACCACCGGAGCCTAGTGCACCTCCGAGCAATGTTTACCAAACTGATAAATTATGTCCAAGCCTGTCTCCTCCAAGATAAAGAGTAGGGACATTTGACTCGCCTGGTATTGGTAAGGAACCGGTGAGAGGGGAAGAGAGGGAAATCTGAGTGGGGAGAATTGAGTGCGGAAGCAAAGGTACCACGAGGGCCAGCTAGCCAGACCACCCTCAGGTCAACCTCTTGGCCCTTGACAAATGGCCGAAGGGGGGGGGGGTTGAAGAGGGGGAGACGAGTGACGGGCAAGGGGAGGGGAAAAAATTGGAGAAAGGGAGAAGGAAGGAGGGGAGAGGGGAGAAACCATGATCTGAGCACCAGATCATTACATATGTCCACCCTGTCAATTCCCCTTAGATTTTTGTATGTGGTTATCATGTCTCCCTTTACTCTTCTGTTTTCCAGGGATGTGAGGTTCAGCTCCCTTAGTCTTTCCTCGTAGCTCATAACTCTCAGGTCCGGGACCAGTCTCGGATGACGCACCCGGTTGTGTCAGATATTCGTATTTGCTGCAGTTCAGGGTCTTCCTGATGGGCCTTGCTGATTACAAAATAGTCAACCTGAGCCGAGTTTTGTACGACCTGGCTTATGGTGGGTCGAGACAATGCACTGGCTATGAACTTGTTAGTTCCTTTGACATGGCGTACATGGAGGTAAAGTGGGACATGAATTTCAGATGCATACATGAAGGGGTTTGGGGACTGTGAGGATGAAGAATTCTCACCCTTCGAGGAAGTGCTGGAAATGTTGGATGGCTGCATAAATGAGGAGAAATTCCCTATTAAAAGTGTTGTACTTCTCTTTAGAGGGTGACTGGCGTGCTTAAAAGAATGCAATTGGACGCCATTTTCCTTCATTGAGCTGTTGTAGTACAGCACCAATAGCTGGGTTGGAAGCGTTGGTGGGGAGATTGGTGGCAGTGTCAGACAGTGGGTGCACGAGGAAAGTGAATTGCTCTAAATGGCCAAGAGCCAAAAAATGCCTTTTATGTCGGTAAATGCCATCTCTGCTTGGGGAGTCAAATCCAATGGGAGCAAGGAAGTGTGTTCCGATCCCGTAAGAGGTCGTACAAATATATTAAAGTGTCTAAGCAATGTGGGATGAATCGATGATTGAAATTCACTTCACCACGAAATTCTTGTAATTTCTTTTGAGTGGATGGGTGCGGGAATTCCTTGATTGCTTTGATTTCCTTCTCTAGCATTTGGATCCCTGCTACTGACACTTACTGTCCCAAGAAATCAAGCCCTGGAATTTTGAAAATGAACTTTTCTGAGTTGAGCTACAAGCTGAGATCTCGCAATCAAGTGAGAGTGAGCCAGAGGTTTAGCACATGTTCTGTTGGTGATTTACGTGCAACGAGAAAATCGTCGATGTAGCCAAAGCAAAACGAAAGGTCTTTAATTGCTTGGTTGATGAAGCGTTGGAAGGTCTGGCCTGAGTTACGTAAACCATAGGGCATCCAGACGAATTCAGAGAGACCAAAAGGTGTTGTGATCACCGTTTTCGGAATGTCTGCCGGTTACACCAAGATCTGGTGGAATGCTCGCACAAAGGTCAAGTTTTCATATAAAACGATTGCGTTGCTGAGTCCCAGGGAGAAATCCTGGATGTGTGGTATTGGGTAGTGATTCGGAGGAGTAAGAACGTTGAGAACCCTGTAGTCCCACACCCTGGGGGCTGTTTTTGGGACAATAGATGATTTCTTGGGAGACCATTCTTGAGATGATTGCCCATGGTAGAGAAGAAGTTCTCAAGACGCTAAAACTAATGTTTATTTATAAAGGGTCCCGGTAGTACAGGCGGGTTCGTTTTCGACACAAATGAAAATTCCGGGTTTGAATCCCGGGCAGGACAGAAATAGTTGGGCACATTTCCTTTCACCTAATGGATCTATTCACCTAGCAGTAAGTAGGAACTCAGCAGGTAGTCTGCTTTTTGTGGGGTCATCAATTCGACCTAAGGTGGGGTGGAGGAACTCAATAAAAGCCTAACGTGCATGAATATACTCTGGCTTTCTGTCCCCCTGCACAATGAATTATTAATTATTATACTAGATTTTTATAGTGACTTTCCATTGTGAGGTGGATGAGTTTGTGCATGTGTGTGTGTGTGTGTGTGTGTGTGTGTGTGTGTGTGTGTGTGTGTGTGTGTGTGTGTGTGTGTGTGTGTGTGTGTGTGTGTGTGTGTGTGTGTGTGTGTGTGTGTGTGTGTGTGTGTGTGTGTGTGTGTGTACTAACCTATTTGTACTCACCTATTTGTGCTTGTGGGGGTTGAGCTCTGGTTCTTTGGTCCCGCCTCTCAACTGTCAATCAACTGGTGTACAGGGTCCTGAGCCTACTGGGCTCTATCATATCTACACTTGAAACTGTGGAGTGTGTGTTTGTGTGTACTCACCTATTTGTGGTTTTGGGGGTTGAGTTCTGGCTTTTTGGTCCCGCCTGTCAACTCTATATTGACTGGTGTACAGGTTCCAGAGCCTATTGGACTCTACCATATCTACACTTGAAACTGTATATGGAGTCAGCCTTCACCACATCACTTCCTAAAGTGTTCCATTTGTCAACCACTCTGACACTAAAAAAAATCTTTCTGATATCTCTGTGGGTCATTTGGGCACTCAATTTCAACCTGTGTCCCCTAGTGCGTGCGCCCTTGTGTTAAATAGCTTGTCTTTATCTATCCTGTCAGTTCCTCTGAGAATCTTGTATGTGGTGATCATATCTTCCCTAACTCTTCTGTCTTCTAGCGAAGTGAGGTTTAATTCCCGTAGTCTCTCCTCGTAGCTTATACCTCTCAGCTCGGGTACTAGTCTGGTGGCAAAGCTTTGAACTTTTTCCAGTTTAGTCTTATGCTTGACTAGATATGGACTCCACGCTGGGGCTGCATACTCCAGGATTGGTCTGACATAGTTGGTATACAAAGTTCTGAATGATTCCTTGCACAAGTTAAATGCTGTTCTTGTGTTAGCCAACCTGGCATATGCTGCTGATGTTATCATCTTGATATGGGCTTCAGGGGGACAGGTCTGGCGTGATATGAACCCCCCAAGTCTTTCTCTCTCTTGGACTCCTGAAGAATTTCATCTCCCAAATGATACTGGCCTCCTGCTCTCTACATGTATCTTTATTACATTACATTTGCTTGGGTTAAACTCTAACAACCATTTGTTCGACCATTCCTTTAGTTTGACTTCGTCTTCTTGAAGCCACAAGCAGTCCTCCTCTTCTTAATCCTTCTCATAATTTTGGCATCGTCAGCAAGCAGTGAGAGGAATGAGTATATACCCTACGGGAGATCGTTTACGAATATCAGAAACAGGATAGGACCGAGAACAGAGCCCTGTGGGCCTCCACTGGTGACTTCACGCCAATCTAAGGACTCACCCCTCACTGTAAATCTTTGCAATATTGTTTAGGTATTGCCTTATCCACTGGAATACTTTACCAGTTACTCCTGCCTGTCTCTCCAGCTTATGTACCAGTCTCTTTTGTGGGACTGTGACAAAGGCTTTCCGACAGTCCAAAAAAATGCAGTCCGCCCAGCCTTCTCTTTCTTGCTTAATCTTTGTCACCTAATCGGAGAATTCTACTAAGCCAGTAAAGCAAGATTTACCCTCCCTGAACCCATGTTGATGATTTGTCACGAAGTCCCTTCTCTCTAGATGTGTTATTAGATTTTTTCTCACGATCTTCTCCATCATTTTGCATGGTATGCAAGTTAAGGACACTGGCCTGTAGTTCAGTGCCTCTTGTCTGTCACCCATTTTGTATATTGGGACTATATTAGCCGCCTTCCATATTTCTGGATGTGAGATTTTTTTTCTACGTCTAGCTCTCTTAGGAGGTGGACCTCAAGCATAAAGAACTGCACACTGCAGATATATCTACTCTAAGCATGAGCTCAATAGAAAAAGAAAAAACGGAAAGCAACCGCCAGGCTTCCACCACAAGGGTGAAAACCTGTCCACTTGAGCCGCTAGTTCCTCCCAGTTAAAAAGGACGTTAAAACCAAAAGAGGTAACCGACGGGATCTCACAATCAAATATTTGTATTTGATGTCGTGCTATGAATTGGAATTCGAATTTCCCAAGAACAACCGTCATTAAAAAAAAAAAAGATCATATTGCAACAATCGTATAAAACAGGACATGGTTGGAAAAGAATGGTTGAAGGGTTGACATCAAAGACCGTTTTCTATAACAAATTAACAATTTATTTACATGAGACTAAACTACTACAACATCGAGTTTACGTTACGTTAATGTCCATCAAGTGGCACTATAACAACAGCTAAATAGCAACGACTCCGGTCCATTGCTGTGCGGCTGCATACTGAACTAACCTGAACACAAGTGTGCCCACTGACGACGCAAAATAGGAAACAAATAATAAACAAGCCTAGTTTAAACCACAGTGGTTATCGTTACGTTAATGTCTATCCAGTGGCACTTGCAACACAGCTATTCAACAGCCCCTCGCACTGCGGGCTAACTAACTAAACTAACGATGAAGTAAATGTAATGAAGTTAGTAAATGAACTAACTGAACAATGATGTCCACTGTTGACACAAGCTTGCAGTCAATATTTTCACGGCTTCACGGTCAACAGATACTATAATCACAATCTTGCGGGTCCTCCAACCCTACAGGAGAGACCCCCGTAACTAGGCGGGTAGTCCAACACTGACTCCCCCTATCACAATCAAATGTGAACACTCCTTGCAGCTCCATGCAAGAAGTTGCAGATGTAAACAAAGCCAGGCAAGGTGGGATTCTGAGACATTTCTCCAGTAATCCCTAAATTACTTTACTCGTCTCCAGACTATAAACAAAAGAAATTGCCTTAATCAATTACAAAATTGATTATGTGATTAATTACGTTAATTGACTGTCCACAGCAGTCAGCAACAAAGTACTTTACGTTAATCACAAACACTTGTCTCTCTCAGACAACAACATGATGGAACTCTACGTTAATCATCAACACTTGTCTCTCTTAACACAAGTCAACTTGTTAACAATAACTCTAAGTCTCTTAAATTACATCACACTTGACTCCTTTCAAGTATTCATTGAGTAATTCCTAATTAATGCCAAACGGACAACTAATTAAATTCTAATCGAGTTAGGTTAACTAAGCCTACCACTATCTTGGTAGCTCTTCAACAGTCTATGTAAAACTTTACTTTAATGAGCGTTAATTACCCTAATTAACCCCGAGCAATTAATTAACTGTCACCAGGACCGATAATTAATCATACATAAATACGTCTCACTCCACACTGCCTAAGCAGGTCTCATCAAACACAGTGAATTTACTGACGATGTGTTAATTACCCTAATTAGCATGAGTGCATCTTAATCAACTGTCACCAGACAGGAAATATTTAATTCAACAAGTTATGCTAGCTCCATGACCTCGCTTTACTGAGTCATCAAGACCTTTGACGTTAATTACTCCACTAATTATCATGAGCCACTAATTTCTATACCCCAGAAAGGTAATTAGTCTCGAGCAAATTAGGATAACACAAATACTGTCAGACCTTGACAGTTCCTTCCCACAATATGAATTCATGACGAGAATGCTAATTACACAATTAACTAGAGTGGTCAATTAGTTGTCACACGGACAATTAATTGCACCTGAAACGTATCTCAACAAGCTCAGCACTGTTTCCCTTAACAGCTCTCTCATTAAGCAATGTGCAACCCCTCATGACGTTAATTACCCCAGTTAACTCTCACTGAATCCTTAAGTCATCAACACAACTTAAAGAACACAAAGTAACCCCAGGTTACACAGGTCACACTTACAGTGACATAAAAAAATAAATGCACAGCCCACATACGGTTGCAGCTCTCTGCAACATGGTAATTGCTGTACCCTCACAGTAATGACACACGGTTAGGCAACACAAAAGTATACTTACATTACTGCCCCCTCTAATCTTGCAACAGTTGCAAGGAACTACTGTGTGGTTTCTACTACTCTAGCAAAACAATTTACGTTAATATAAGACACCGTCACTAATCTGACAGCTGACACTAATTCTCCTAATTAGGCAGATTAGCCTATCAATTGCTTGCTCTCTCATAAGTACTGTGAATTCCCCTTAATAATTAAAGGGACCTCCTTAAATGAACAACACAGTGCCTAGGGCAGTAATATAACGTATACCAAACAAAAACACTGCCCAAACACACAAACAAAATGTTGCCGTCAGTATACCCCACATGCTAATGACATCATTTGGCAATCAGTAAGCAGTCACAATTACTGACTCACCACACAACACCGTGATAATATACATGCAAATGAAACACATGGAAATGGTACACACCAATCAATGATCATAAATAAAATAGCTACCCATCATGCATCAAAAAATTACATATAATAAAATATCACAAGAGAAATTATACATAATTATACAGACCTCAGGGTGTCCACTGACAACCCTACTACACTGGCCTGCCTACCTCTGCAATGATATAATTAACATGCCTCAACATGGCAATAATCTTGATTCTGAACGATATATATATTGAATCAAGAGATCAACAATCACTTATATGATAGAAATATCTACACTGACCGGTTTACATACTCGAGTAAGTCTACATACAAAATATATCAATATACATCTACATGTGTGGTTCTGTGTATACACTCACACGTCACAACACAGACAGTCACCTTCACATCAGTACAGACAGCTGCTTCTCAGCTGTTTCCCTCACCTGGCAGGCGCTACGGGACAACACAGCTGGTACCGGAATTAACATCAGTCCAGAGACACTGCATACATTACATAATAATAAGTACTCACGTTACCATTCTCTTTACATACATTTCCCCGGTCACAGCCTCACTTGCAGAAATACACCTAGATCGCTCCCACATGCGTCGACTAGGTGTGGCCCTAGGGAGTATGGCCAAGGCATGTGTGGCCACCCCATGGCTCTAAGGGGTTGGCCATGAGGAGCGCGAGGCGGTCGTAGCGCCTCGCCCTGGAGGAGGTGGCGCTTGGGTGTGGCCGGTGTCGCCCACAGGCGTGTGGCCAGGGTGTGGCCATCGCATGGCCCCACAGTGTCTGGCCACGGAGCGGTGCGACACGGGGTAGCCGAGACCTCATGCTGGAGCCTCAGGCGTACACAACGTGGGTGGAAGATTCACTCACACCACGAGCATGGCTCGCTCGTACACCGGGTGTGATAATGGCAGGCAACACAACATGGCGGACATGGCAAGGTGGAATTTTTATAGTCCAACAGGGCCTGTAATTTCCTGAATATTACGCTCCGATGAACACTGAGAAGCTCTGCCCAGCCTGTAATTTCCTGAATATTACTCTACGATGAACACTGAGAAGCTCTGCCAAATTCCACCACTTGCCAGTTATCATAGACAAGACAACTCATCAGATGTGAGCAATACCACCAGATACACCACAAGGGGGTGCCTGGTGCCTCATGGGTGAGCACATGTCTCGAGTCTTACACAATTCCTTCCTTACTCCTTGGCCCAAGATCACGCAAATTGAATCCCGACACGATCCACGATGGCAGGATTACCGTGCGCGGTGAGTAATAAAGATGCCACAGCGATTAATGGTGGAGGTGGTAGACATGCCACCTCCACCCCTGAGCATCCATCCCGCTTGATCACCGCCTCTAGACTGCCTTTTGAAGGGCTAGGGAAACTCAAAAATATTCTACAAGGTACTCCTGCAGTTCCTCCAATCAGCAGCAATGAAGTCCTCCTTAAAGGTTAGTGAAGCTCTCTCCAAACGCTTCACACAAACGACGTGTAGCTCCCTACACTACTCGAAGATTCCTTATGTTTCTGGAGTCCCACTCCTCAACTTGAAGTCCTGCACCACCTTGCAGTTCTGCTCCGTCTATGAGTTTCAGCTCACACTTGGAATTGAGCATACACTCCTCCTCTGGTATGAAATTCTCTCACTAACTTCCCCCAGACAAACCGTTGTAGTTCTCCAACCCCAAACGTTGCATTTCTCCCTCACACAAACGCTGCAGTTCTCTCACACAAACGTTGCAGTTCTCCCAGACAAACGTTGCAGTTCTCCCACACAAACCTGCAAATTCATCAGCATGCCATAATTAACGTTTTCCTAACAAAACACAATTAAATGTATTCACAGAAAATAAAACTCCTCCATCCGACATATCTTCAAACACTGTTGCGTCGCCGACAACGGTCCTGCCCCATCCTGGGCAGGGTCCAGTTTGGAACATGACCAGACACGCAGGCCACCTCCCTGGTCTCAAGGCTGAGGCTTCCTTCATTCATTTAGTGCTTGACCTTCGGCAAGGGCGGAGGTATCTCTCCTCCCTTCAGCATGTTCTCCTATCTCTACTCTCTTATTTGAGCTCACCAGCTCAATAAAATATATGTGCTATATACATAACCACTTGTCATGATCGTTGGGCACTCGATCAAGCTCAGGCAACCATGTAATAACTTATTTGATTTTGATGCAGAATTTGTATCTCAAGGGCACTCAGCTGCTGTCTGTGCTTCCAGACGTGTTTCTCTAGGACATCCAACAAGATCTCTTTAAGACTGCCTTACAGCTCTTCTGCTCCTGACTTGTGTATATTAAGTCATCCAACAGGCTTCACATATAAATGCCTGCCTGATTCCTTCTTCTTGAAGGAGCACACAGTTAAGGGTTCCTCCTCTGCCAGGAGCTCAACAAAACACAACACTCTCTCACGACTTCTGTGACTCAAGCAAGGTCATGACGCCCTGCAAGCGCCACATCATGTCACCAAAGAATTGACATCTCATTTCATGTCATTTATTTACATGCTCATCCTCTGCTCATGCTTTTAAAATATTCACTGATATTTATTGTATATTTAATATATACATATCTTTCCTCTGACCTTTCAATCATGTCAGGTAAGTAGAATAACTCAGTATTCTACTTACTCGTTCTACCCTGGCTATGTGGGTCATAACAATAGGTCTCAGGACTGAACCTTGTGGGACTCCGCTGGTGACATCTTGCCATTGTGAGACTTCACCCCTCACAATGACTCGCTGTCTTCTGTTGCATAGGTACTCCCTTATCCAACGGAATACCTTCCCTTTCACTCCTGCCTGCATCTTCAGCTTTTTCACTAGCCTCTTATGTGGTACTGTGTCAAAGGCTTTCTGGCAATCCAAGAATATGCAGTCTGCCCATCCCTCTCTTTCTTTCCTGATTTTTGTTGCCTGGTCGTAGAATTCAATTAATCCTGTGAGGCCGGACTTGTCATCCCTGTACCCATGTTGATGCTGTGTTACAAAGTTCTTTCACTCTAGATGTTCCACTAGCTTTTTCACACAATCTTCTCCATCGGCTTACATGGTATGCAAGTTATGGACACTGGCCTGTAGTTCAGTGCCTCCTGTCTATCCCCCTTCTTGTATATCAGGACTACATTACCGTCTTCCTAATTTTTGGCTGTTCCCCTGTTACCAGTGACTTGTTATACGCTATTGAGAGTGGCAGGCACATTGCTTCTGTATCTTCCTTTAGTATCCAAGGGGAGATTCCATTTGGACCTATAGCCTTTGTCACAGCCAACTCTAGCAAAAGATTCCTCACATCCCCACTGGTAATCTGAAACTCTTCTAGTGGTTCCTGGTTAACTGTTTCCTCTCTTATCTCTGGAACTTCCTCACTTGCTCTAATGTAAAAACCTCCTGGAATTTCTTATCCAGTTCCTTGCACACATCCTTGTCGTTTGTAGTGAATCTGTTTGCCCCTATCCTCAATTTCATTACCTGTTCCTTTACTATTGTTTTCTCCTGATGTGGCTGTGCATGTTACGGCCCTCTCGGGTCGCAACTGGGTTCGTACTCTGATGTTATTAGAGGAAGGGTATCCGGCCCCAAGCCAGTAGTGGCTTTCAAGGGATGAGATCCGTGACGCAAGTAAAATAAAAGGGGAAGGGAAAGAAAGGCAAAAACTTAAGATTATAATTACCTTCACCAATAAGTAATATATAAAAGTTACACAGGGGGAGGGGTATTAACACTACACAGGGGAAGTATATACATGGTCGTCTTTTCCTGAAGACGCTGGATCCTCTCGGTGCCAAGTCCTCGGTGCTTTCGTGGTCTCTTGACGAATCCTTTGATCAAGCTGAGTCTACCCCAGACACAGGCCAGCCAAAACACAGTTCCACTGGGGCACCGCCGTGGAGGCCGTCAACCACAAGTCCAGCAGAACAGCTGGCAGGTTCCGGATCAGCAACGCTGGTCAGGCCACTTCACGAGCGATACTAGGGTAGCGCCCTAGTCAGGAGCCTCGTGTGATACCACAAATCACTCTCCTGTCCTCAATACCCCAGTGGTCAATCGTCTCCAGCAGTCAATCCCGGGTACGAAAATCCTTCTACTGCCACTTCACTGGCAGGGTTACACCACAGTGTTCCTCCGGGAGGCGACTCACAGCACCTGCAGCAAAGCACAAGGTATGGGGATGGCTGCCTTGGGTAGACTGACTCAACTTCCATCACAGCAGTCCCAGGTCGACTCTGTAAGCAGACACGTCATCAATAACAGGAACACACTCAAGCACCTCACTTACAGGCTCAGACACAAACGCCCACCAATCCACTCCATAGATGGCGCTGTCGTCTGAGCACCACCTCACCAGAGGTCAGCAACGGCTGTGTTATGTGCTGAACAGGACTGGAAACTGGCCCTTGTGACCAGTACACTTCGTCCTCACCAGGTGGCATCGTCCATTTGGTGGGGGTTTCGGGAGCTGACCCACAGATGGCGCGGTCGTCACTGCTCCGTGCTCGGACGCTGGATTCGGGTCCGTAACACCTCCCCGCCAAAAAGAATTTGGTTTGGGTTTCTAAAAAGAGAATCACAAACCAAATTAGTACGATGACACAACTCCAAATGGACTCACTTATACCGTAAACTGGAACGGCGAGGCTGTCTCGTCCACAGAACTGTCCTACTGGGCAATTCTGGCACAACGGGAACTTGCAGATAGAAGGCAATGACCTGCCTGACGTAATCTTCCACGTCTCCACAGCGATGTCAAGCAGGGGCATCATCTCACCTCTCTCGAGTAAGGATCGGTGTAGACACGATGAGGGGCGACTCGACACTTCCCTGTGTCGGGGCACCGATGATGGCTGGTCACAGATGGCATTTCTGGTGCCGGTCCGGTAGTCCTTCAGGGAGACGGGAACCTGGAATACAGGGGTCGGATCATTTAGAGTCACAGCGACAGTTAGATCAGTACTCACAGCAGACTCCTCTACTAGGCTCACACCTAGTTCCAACGGAGCTGTTTGTACATCGAAGATGGCATTCGCTCTGCCACCGTCAGGTCGACCAACGTTCCGCATAACGCTGTATTGAGGCTCAGCTATCACGCGGGGGGTGTCAACCTGTCGGAAACAATCACTCATATTATCGTATCGCGTACCTCCTGTATCTACTATCACCTTCCAGGTCCCTTCTTCAACTGCAACATTCACTGTGCACGTCTCCAATCCCTGGGATCTCTTCACGATGTTCAAGGGAGCCATCATCCTTCGGGTCGTCCACTGGTCCTTACTGAGAACAAGAATCAAAAATACCGCTAAGAAACATTTGGTTAACTTAGGGACGAGTTTCCTGAGCTTGAAATGTCCATAGCCGGCTACATCCATTAGCCTGGTTTGGACCAAAGAGGGCACTAGACCTTTCGAACACACCTCACATACCTCTGGCGTCTGGGGAATCTCTGGCCGGTTCAATGAACGCTGTACCTTGCCATACCGCAAGTACACATCCGCCTTCGCTCCAGACTCGTTGGTATCCGTGGGTGCCTGCACACAAGGCCTCTCTTCTTGCCCAGTTACCTCTGCTATCGTAACCGCATGTTCCTCGTCGGGAGAAGAATCAGGAGACACTGTTAGAATACTGTCGATCTGCGGGTGAGAGGACAAATTAAACATGTTTAAATCCGGGTCTGTTTTTACCTGGATATTACCACGGCCCGTCGTTACCTCAGACCTTGCTGTTCTGGCTGACTCGTCCACGACCTTGGGAAGATTGATGCTCCAATCTGTCACCAAGTCGTTGGCTAGTACCACGTCAATCCCAGCCACAGGGAGGGTATCGACTACTGTCAACGCACATGTGCCGCTGAAGTAAGGCGAGTCGAGATGTACCGGCACTAAGGGGGCGATATACTGCGTCCTAGGAAACCCAACCAGGACAACCTGTTGTCTCCCGTCCACACTTACTCCCTCGGGTAACGAGCTTCTCACGATCAGGGACTGGGCTGCGCCACTATCTCTGAGCACTACTACAGATCTACCAGTATGATCACTCGTTACATATTCGCTCGAAGTGTGAAGGGCGAACAAACTTGATCCTTCTTGCGTCGTCGTCGACTGGCTTCCTGCTGGTGGTGTTACACAGCTCATTAACATCACCTTCCTACGTGGGCCGCTACCTATTCTGCCTCGGCACATAGCAGCTACATGCCCTTTCTGCCCACAAGTCCAGCACACCATATTCCTCCTCGGACTCCGGTGTTTCGGACTGCTAGGACTAGTCCTTCGAGGGCTACTTGGGGGCGTCTTCTTAGCGCTTCGTGGGACGGGTCTTTCTTCGTCCTGAGGTTTGTCAAACCGGCGTTGGTAATGCCTTGGGACGTACTTAGCAGACGGCCTATGATTCAGGATGTATTCCTCAGCCATTGTGGCTGCTGCACTCAAGGTCTCTACCTGCTGTTCCTCTAAGTACGTCTTCAAGTCTCCAGACAAACAATCCTTGAAGTCCTCTAGCAGTATGAGCTGCTCGAGGTCTTCTTTGGTCTCCACCTTCCGAGAGGCACACCATTCCTGGAAAAGTCGCTCCTTGATGGTGGCGAATTCGGTGAAAGTGTGCTCTGAGGTCTTTTTCAGGTTTCTGAACTTCTGCCTGTACGCCTCAGGTACCAATTGGTACGCCATGAGCACGACCTTCCTCACCTGGTTATAATCGCCAGAGTCGTCAAGGGATAACGTGGAGTAGGGGACTTCCCGCCAAACACACACCGAAACTACGACGTTGATACAACGTTCGAACAAGTTGTAACACCTCCTAACCAGTTATAACAACCAATATAGCAAGTTGTAACAACGTTCTAATACGTCATAAACACGTTAAGCCAAGATGTAACAACTTTATTACAAGTTGTAACAAGCGGAAAATAGCGACAGTTTCGGTTTGTGTTTCCAGGGTTGGGCCTTCCCAGTCAAGACTGACTGTATCATGATGGCCCAATTCTCCCTTGGCCACTCCAAAGAGGCAGAGACTTTCTCGAAGGCTGCGAAGAACTTTGAAACTTCCTTCTCGTTGAATTTGGGGACCATTTTGATGTTCCTTACCGGATCGAAACTGCTGGCTTCCGTCCTTGGCCTCCGACCACCTAACCGTAATACTTCTAGCTCATGTTGTCTCTCTCTTTCCTCTCTGTCTCGTCGTTCTTGTCTGTCTCGTTCTTCTCTTTCTCTCTCTCGTTCTTCTCTTTCTCTTTCTCGTTCTTCTCTTTCTCGTTTCTCTACTCTTTCTCGCTCTTCTCTTCTTTCTTCTCGTTCTAATTCTAAACGCCTCATCTCTAATTCTTTATCTTGTCTCTCTCTTTCCATTCCTAATTTCATCCATTCTATTTCACGATTTATCTCTAATGCGCGCATTTTGACTGTAAGCAAGCTAATATTCAGCTCGCCTGCATCACTGTCAATGTCACTGCCTTTATCTTCCTTTTCAGTGGAAGCAACTTCTTCACTTTCCTTGGTACCTAGTGCCTCACTTTCTTGTTTTTCTTCGGCCTTCAAATGCCGGTGAACCTTGGATAAGATCTCCACACGCGAATCACTGGCACGGATCTTTATCTCCAAGTAGGCACTAACTAGTACCAGTTCCTGTTTGCTCAGATATTTTAATCTGGCAAGACTGTCCTCTCTGTTCAGAAAAGCCTGAACATCGTCCAGATCATCGATGGTAGCTTTTTCTGCCATTGTCACAGATGGAACACTTAACTAGCACTTAACACACCGCTTCACTTTAGCACTTCACGCACCGAGCACTGTTCTACGTCAATATTGCGCTTTATTGCACCAAACACTGCACTTGCCAATATTGCACGTAATTACTTTGGGCACCGCACTACACAATATTGCACTGAATCCCAGCGAACACTTCGCTCTACAATATTGCACTGAATCACGCCGAGAACCGCACTACACAATATTGCACTTAGTCACTCTGAGCACTGCACAGGACGTATAACGTCCCAATCGTCACACACAGGGGGAATTATTTACAGGGATTACGCCACTTCACCACCCCTGTCAAATATACTTAACAAGGGGACGGATCCCGCTGGGGATGCCAATTATGTTACGGCCCTCTCGGGTCGCAACTGGGTTCGTACTCTGATGTTATTAGAGGAAGGGTATCCGGCCCCAAGCCAGTAGTGGCTTTCAAGGGATGAGATCCGTGACGCAAGTAAAATAAAAGGGGAAGGGAAAGAAAGGCAAAAACTTAAGATTATAATTACCTTCACCAATAAGTAATATATAAAAGTTACACAGGGGGAGGGGTATTAACACTACACAGGGGAAGTATATACATGGTCGTCTTCTCCTGAAGACGCTGGATCCTCTCGGTGCCAAGTCCTCGGTGCTTTCGTGGTCTCTTGACGAATCCTTTGATCAAGCTGAGTCTACCCCAGACACAGGCCAGCCAAAACACAGTTCCACTGGGGCACCGCCGTGGAGGCCGTCAACCACAAGTCCAGCAGAACAGCTGGCAGGTTCCGGATCAGCAACGCTGGTCAGGCCACTCCACGAGCGATACTAGGGTAGCGCCCTAGTCAGGAGCCTCGTGTGATACCACAAATCACTCTCCTGTCCTCAATACCCCAGTGGTCAATCGTCTCCAGCAGTCGGTCCCGGGTACGACAATCCTTCTACTGCCACTTCACTGGCAGGGTAACACCACAGTGTTCCTCCGGGAGGCGACTCACAGCAGCTGCAGCAAAGCACAAGGTATGGGGACGGCTGCCTTGGGTAGACTGACTCAACTTCCATCACAGCAGTCCCAGGTCGACTCTGTAAGCAGACACGTCATCAATAACAGGGACACACTCAAGCACCTCACTTACAGGCTCAGACACAAACGCCCACCTATCCACTCCATAGATGGCGCTGTCGTCTGAGCACCACCTCACAAGAGGTCAGCAACGGCTGTGTTATGTGCTGAACAGGACTGGAAACTGGCCCTTGTGACCAGTACACTTCGTCCTCACCAGGTGGCGTCGTCCATTTGGTGGGGGTTTCGGGAGCTGACCCACAGATGGCGCGGTCGTCACTGCTCCGTGCTCGGACGCTGGATTCGGGTCCGTAACAGTGCATCAATTTTGGTTGAGTCTTTGCCTTGCATGTGATGTCATTTTCGTATTGCCCTTCTGCCCTTCTTCTCAACCTAACATTAATTCCTGCCACTCTGGTATCTTTCTCTGTTCTCAAGTGTCATTTATTTCTTTAGTTTCTGTTATTTCTATTTTCTACTATTTCTATACTGTTATTTCTATAGTTTATCCACGTCCTTTTACTTTGCTGCTTAGCTAGCCTACTTCTCTGATAACACCATGGGTTTCTCATCTGCATTTCGTTGTTTTCCGTTTGGACCTGGATAAACATTTCTTCTGCCTCCTTACTCCTCTGCCTGATGTAGTACATCATGTCTTGGGCCGTCTTTTCCCTGATCTCTGTTTCCCATGCTATATCTGTTATAAATTTCTTTATCTCCTCAAAATTTCCATTTCGGATTGCCAGCCTTTAGTTTTCAGATCCCCTCCTTGAGTTCTTTAACCAGTCTTCAACCAGACACTCAAACATCTGTACACTGTGGTCACTCTTTCCTACCTCGAAACCGATTTCCCTTTTGTCTGAGACGTCCAGAGTGAAGACTAATTCAAGTCTCGCTGGTTCATCATTAACTCTCATTCTTGTGGGTTGCATAAGCCAGCATAAGCCAGCATTAGACATGCTGGATTAAGAAGTTTCTTGTCGCCACCTCCAATAGTTTAGCTCTCCATGTATACTCACCTCCATGTGGTTCCTTGTTCTCCCAGTCTATCCTTCCGTGGTTGAAGTCCCTCATGATGAGAAGATGGGATCTGCTTCTACAGGCAGGTTTATGACTGTTGGCGCTGATGACTGATAAGGCATGCTGCCTGCTCTACCATTTGTCATGCTAATCATCATCATATGATTATCAATGATAACAGGTATCGGACGAAGTTACTTGTGGTTAACTGGTGCCTATGGGGGAAGCTGAGACTCAGTGTTCCCTCCCCCCCCCCCCCCTCACTGCAAGCCTGGATGGACGTACCTGTTGACAACCCGTCCACTTAAAAATAACGTCACTTGTGGCACGTATGCACACTATGGCCAAATTTGGACGCAATTTGAAATGAAATCGACTCACAAAAGTGACGTACTATCATTTTCTGCTTGAGTCGTCCGGCCTACTCAGTAAGGTTAGAAGAGGAAACTTTCAATTAACGTTTTTCATAATGTTTTGAAACTTTCAGAGAATTTCCTGCCCACCTAACCTATCAGAGGACCCTTAAATTACTGTTTTTGAAAAAATAATCTCAAATTTATTTTCATTTTTTTATTTTCAAATTACATCCACTTTCGGCCATACGGACAAACGGCCAAAAGAGCCGTTATTTTTAAAAGGACAGATTGCCTCTCTCACTGTTGACCCTTATCTCTGTCATTGTCTTTTATCTGTTTCTGTCCTAATCTTTGTCTCAATCAAACTCTCTTTGTTTCACTTATCTATTTTGCTCTCTCCTTTTCTCTCTTCCCTTCTCTCTCTCTCTCACTCTTCCATTTTCTCTCCCTCTTTCTCTCTCTCTTCTCTCCATCTCTCTTTCATCTTTTCTCTCTCTTCTTCTCCTCTCTCCTCATTTCCTCTCTCTTTGTCTCTTTCTTTTCTTTCTCTTCTCTCCTCTCTCTCTCTCTCTCTCTCTCTCTCTCTCTCTCTCTCTCTCTCTCTCTCTCTCTCTCTCTCTCTCTCTCTCTCTCTCTCTGTCGCCTCTCGCTGTCTGTCTGTCTCTCTCTCTCTTTCTCTCATTCTCTGTTTCCTCTCCCTCTCTCTCCACTCTCTGTCTGTCTGTCTCTCTCTCTCTTTCTCTCTTTCTCTGTCTCCCCCCCCCCCCCTCTCTCTCTCTCTCTCTCTCTCTCTCTCTCTCTCTCTCTCTCTCTCTCTCTCTCTCTCTCTCTCTCTCTCTCTCTCTCTCTCTCTCTCTCTCTCTCTCTCTCTCTCTCTCTCTCTCTCTCTCTCTCTCTCTCTCTCTCTCTCTCTCTCTCTCTCTCTCTCTTTCTCTCTTTCTCTGTCTCCTCTCCCTCTCTCTCCTCAATCTCTCTCTCTCTCTCTCTCTGTCTCTCGCTTTCACTCTCTCTGGTTGGGTGGTGTTCGTGGGAGAGGGAATGACCTATTGTGTGCGCTCAGTAAAAATCGTGACATTTACCGGGATTTCTTACGACTGCAGCTATGGATCACTGATTACAGACATCACAAAGTGTTTAGTGACTCGTTGGAAAGTTGAATACAGTCATTAACAATGGAACTTTGTGTTAAATAGAAATGAAACAGGAGACCACGTGGAAGCAGTGCCATGAGGCTCTGTGTACATGCGTGTAAGCAATATAAAGAAAAAATAGTGAACAGTGATTCGTGAAACAGTGAAGGGGAACGGGTATCACAACACACACATATAAGTTGGAAGTGTAGGAGACTTGTGCATAAAATAATATAAATGTAGAATATTAGAAATATAGAATAGTGGCAAGAGACGGCATCAGCTAGGCTGTGTATACACAAGCCACGAAGCCTACCCCAGGGCACGACCCTCAGTGATAATATACGGACAATATATAGTGTAATATAGAAATGTGGATCTAGTAATTAGTAATAAAGTGAGTGAATACCATTGCAAACCTGAAGTTAGGCAGAAAATTCCTTTAATAAATCAGTGTTATAAATCGATTAACTGGAAACTGGTGGCATTATCCTGGGACAACAAGGGAGTCAACTGTAATGCACCAGGGACCATCTTCGCTACCCTACACTAAGTACCTGCCACAAAGTTTGAACTAAATAACATGCATAATATTACAAATATACGGTATACATATAATATTATAAATATACGGCATACATATAATATTATAAATATTCAGTATACACATAATATTATAAATATATACATAAGTAGATATTTTGGTGACAGATAGCTCCACCTATGTATGGCAATCAGATAAGAAAATCAGAAGCGGAGTGCCACATACAGCCACTCCACATTAGGTCATCCGAGGTGTGAGTGGTAGCAGTCGAAAAAACAGTGAAGATAGGTATCTATTATGTACCACTATGATCATGTTCATTTATACAAAGTAGCTGCCTATGTAGGGCAATCAGATAAGAAAATCAGAAGCGGAGTGCCACATAGAACCACTCCATTTTAGGTCATCCGAGGTGTGGGTGGTAGCAGTAGAAAAACAGTGAAGATAGGTATCTATTATGTGCCGCTATGCTCATGTTCATTTATACAGTAAAGTATGGCAGTATATTTAAGTAAAAAAAATGAATTTATTTGCATAATAAACACTCACTCAGGTGAGCGGCAGTTACCCCCCCCCCCACTTTCCTCTATGGGACAAGTGTAAAAAAAAACAGGATCCTCTCAGTAGGGGTGGTCCTCCCCCTCACCACCCTTCCTCATACTTGATGACCTTGAGTGTACCGTAAGAGGGACCCACATAACTTAGTTGTTTTTAAGTTGGTTATATACTTAAAAGAAGGAGAAAAGAAATAACCCTTTATGATTTATAGATCATAATAAGAAAGTACAAAGGGGTTAAACATAGTCATATTGTAAGTCATCTCCCCCCTCATAATACTTCCTAACAAGGGCCCTCCTCCATGCCCACAGGTCTGTTGTGGGGTCTTCCTCCCCGTCCTTCCCCTGGGACGAAGATGATGACTCATCATCACCCAGAGAGTGAATGGGGTGTAGTGGCTCTTCTTCCTCAGGTGAGGGACTGCTGACGTCATAGGGTTCACTCTCACTGGTGGGGTGTCGTCCTTCCTCACCTTGTGGCTCAATGACGTCACCACCTTCACTCTCGGTGGACATTCCTTGGGCTGAGGCGTTGGGGTGGGAATCCGGTGGTATGTCTGGGGTGACCATATGCTAGGCTAGTGTATTTATTTAGGTAAAAGCGCTTATCATCAAATGCGCTTAAACCCCTCTTAGTATTGAATGTGGTTGCCATCTGCCCCCCTACGTTCCTGATTTGTGAATAATGGAAAGTATTTACTACACCATTACTGTGTAGGGTCTCTTTAAAGTGGTTATGTGTTAAAGATCTTTGCAGAGCTCAGGAAATACCCTTAGCGGTGATGGAATTTTTATTGTCAAGCAAAAGCACACTATACATTTTGGGCTTGAGCGCCACAACTTCAAGGATGTGTCTGTCTGAAACCTCTGACTTTAAAAGTCCTAAAACACCCTTTTTAGAAGGATCATACAAGGGGTGAGTTTCAGGAAAATTACTCGTATCCATCCACAAACTAAGGGGTTCTTTCCCCATCTCGTTAAAGACATCTTTAGCTAGTAAGCTGAAAATGAAACTGTCTGTATCACTATACAGCAGTTGTACCCTATCCGTATAGTGGTTCTTAAGTACCCTGTACCAAAAATGGTACAAACTGTATTTTGCTAGCTCAAGAATCTGGAACCCAATGTAATTAGGATGAGTAATTTTAATGAATGGTCTGGAACTGACAGACAATAATTTATTGTCACCTAAATGTACCATAGGTTTAAAGCGAGGATTCTTCACCTCTCATAAAAAGACCCTAACTGAAGTCACTAGTTTCGTGTCATTGGCATAACGGGCTGGGTTCAGTAGTGTTTTACCAAAAACACTATTTGTTAATAATTTGAAAAGTGTTTTCCTGTCGTTACTGGTGGAGGCATTTCTATTGTTAACGTTGGTGTTAACAAATTCTGCCATAAAATCTGACTGGCGGAACTCGTAAATTGCATGTATAGTCTCTACTTCAAGACCTATCTCAATAAATAACTGTAAAAGGTGAAGAGATATGAAATAATGTTTTTTGGGGAGATGATCTCCAACCAGTTTAATATTTTTTTAGGGAGATTTGTAATGTTATTTGTTTCCAGAAGTCCCCTACTAAATGGTGAGATATCTGTCATACTTATTCCCCTATGGTGTAAACATAGGGGGTAGATCATCTGTTAGTCTAGCTATTTCAGTTCTTATGTGTTTGGTGTCAATTAAGAGCCAGTACCCTTTGTTAGAAGAGAATGGCTATGCTGTCATTATCTCCCCTCCACTAATGAAGGAGTTTATCTCATCAGATGATAGTCTCCTTAGCCCCCATAAGGCAATTTCTTAGTCATACAACTCCCATAAAGCGAGTTGAAGTCTAAATACAGTAAGAATGAAGATCTATCCTCCTGGGGGTTAAAAGATGGGTTGACATAGCGGTTGTTAGCTCTGGCGTAACTCCTAACTGCAGTTGTAAAACCCCCTCATATGTTTAGTGATAGAAGATTGTGTAACGTCACATCTGTACTTAACTCCAACAATATTTTGCTGCTTTTCAAAAAGCAGTCGTAGGAGTACCCCGGAAGGCTGCAGTAATGGGTCATTTCTAATGAATAGATATCATTTAGAATTACCCTGTGGTGGGTAAAAATGTCAGCCAGTAAACCGACATCACATCTCAAATAAATAAGGAGGTAGTCTTTTAATGTCCTACACCCTGTTGCCTCCCATACTAATTTAGAATGTCTATATTCTTCCAAAGTTATACCTGATTTGTTTAGGGAGCTGTAGAACATTTCAATAGGAGGGAGTGTTGTGTCATTAAAGCAGCTGATTTTTGTGGTATATTCATAAGGGAAAAACTGCTTACCCATTAAGAGTAGGTGGTGACTCTTTTTGGGTAAACCTTCTATCATTGAGTGAGTGAATGTTAAGGGGCTGGCTGAATCAATGTAGGTCTTTGCTAGGGATGAAAGACTACCTGTAATAAAAGCCAGTCAATCAAGAAATTTAAGCTTCCCTATTTCTACCTTAAAATATTTCGTCCCCTGTCTCATGAGGATATTGCTCTTAATATTTGAACCCATGGCAAACTCCCTCAAAACTAAGCTCATGTCATAAGACATATTGTGAGCAATTAGGACTAAAGTCTCTAGAGCATTCTTGTGGCAGAGGTTGCAGTAATTACATAGAGCTCCAATATAATTGAGCTTTTCCCTAAGGTGATCATGATGTTGAACCTTGAAATTGGTGAGGGTAAATACCTCCTCACAAAATTGACAGTGAGTCTGTCTCCTAAAATGGGTCATATCCTCAAGAGACATGTCTATTTCATAATGGGGGAGAGTGGATCTGATAATTTCCCATTTGGTAGCAACTCGCTGCATGAAATGAGTGACACTGTCTCCCACAAAATAAGTAAATTTATCAATGACAGTGTGGTTCCTATCAACAATTATATAGCTGTATGCTATAGGTCTATGTATGGCTGTAACAGAACCTAGACAATCCTCAGTGCTTAGGACACACTCAAAATCAAAATACCCCACATGGGAAGCGGGTAACCTTTCCCCGTATTTTTAAAATGGAGTGTGTCCCCCGCCTGAGGGTAAATAATATTCTGTGTGATGTCGCAGGAAGATATGTGATTTGATAGCTCTGACGAATTTTGATATTCTGAAAGGCAGTTTCTACAGAAGATTGTCTTTCGTCTGTGGCTGCGAGTAAAGCTCCGTAGGAACTTGTCAAACTCCTTAATAAGGGCCACATGAGATTCTCCCAATAACAATAAAGGAACTATGACCGGGTAGTGTCTGCTACCACGACGACAAAGAGAGACGTGATAGACACCATCTGTATGTTTGTGTATTGAATACAAAAAAATGGATAGTTTATTTCTATTCTCCAATTTAGAGATATCCTCCCACGAGAGAGGGGAGGATAAATGGTCGTATTTGACAATTTTCCTAACCCTAGAGTGAGACTCTACAAGTCTCCCTATACGTCTCCACTTCCACCCTTGTTGTGATGCCAGAAAAGCAGCAATTCATTGAATAATGCATGTTCTATTGTTACCAGCAGGGTTTGGGTTGAAGACCTCATATCGTCTCCTTAGAAAGGGGGGATAAGGGACATAATCCCCAAAAACTGACCTTACACTTGCATTACAAATGACGATTTTGAGGAAATCGACATTATATAGTATGAAACCACTCCCCTCTGTTTCTGAAAGGAGATCCTCCAGTCATGTAATCATATAATCCATCCAGTTATCAATAAGATTACCCAGCTCCTCAAGAGTTACCAGTCTAGTAGGTGTTGTTATGAAGTGTTCCCTAAAGTCATCATCTTCTGTGAGTCGTTGTTTTAAAAGTGTTACCTTCACTTCGAGAAGGATTTTTAATGATGAGGTAAAATTGCCATGTCCCCCAAGAGAATTCATGTAATTCTCTATTTCAGATATGTAATAGTCCCTAAAGTTGCTTAGGAATCCTATAGGGTCTGTGGCGTAGGCTGAGGGGATGGAATATTCCATCCTAGTAAAGAGATCCCCCAGGGCCCCTACCCTATTAATTAAGTGGGGAGTGTCTATAACATCCTCCTCTTCTGGGGAATTTTCATCGCTAATTAGGTCATTATATCGATTGTTGACATGAGGTCTAAGACCCCTAGGACCTGGCTGAGAGATGTCACCCCTATCACCACCACCATCATCATCATCATCATCATCACTCATCACTTCCTCTCCCCCCTCCCCTCCATTTGCATCAGGCTGTCTAACCCCACCACCTACTAAGGGGTTATTGTCACACTGTGCTTTGTCATGTTCTTCTCCTGCCTGCCTCTGAATCACCCCTGGAAAATAATAATAGTAATAATAATAATAATAATAATAATAATAATAATAATAATAATAATAATAATAATAATAATAATAATAATAAAAATAATAATAATAATAATAATAATAATAATAATAATAATAATAATAATAAAAGGCAACACCCATGCCCCCACGCTAAACCCCATGACATAAGTTCTCAAAAAGCTTCTTAAGAGAAATAAAGGTGGAGGGTTTATTCACTCACCTCGGGGACATGTTTGTAGATGTTCAGAGGTCAAGTCCTCACACAGAGAGGTCCCACAATTATCACAAGCGAATGTGTGGTGAGGTCTCAAGGTGGTATTTCCACACATGAAGCCATCCTCTCTGCAAGGGAGGGTGGGCGAGCGATGTTTACCTATCGAAGGAAATAGTGTATAATTTATATACACTCACTCTCCCACACTCATGGAGATGGGGGAAACCATCTTAATTAATTAATAATAATAATTATCACTTTCACGCATCCGAGCAGACCGTCGTTGTCACCAATTTTATTAATCACACCGCACCCGTGCCCCTCGCGGGAGTCACGAGAAAAAATATTTGTATAAAATCCATTTATTATCCGATCAACTTGGGAATAGTTTACAAATGTTTGCCATGAAATTTACGTTTATTCTAATAGCCGAACAGTTTATTAAAGAGAACGTCGTGGCAGTGAATCATCGTGGTAAAACAATTGTATTATTGACACGACGCGTATAATCGACGTAGTTTTTATATATGTTGCCAGTCGAATGCATCCTTATGCGACCTTTAATACTTATGTTCTTATAGAACATTCTATTGCGAGCACATTGGTACAAAAATGAAATACGTACCCAGACAGGTACAAGAGGAGTGTTGTTAACGCATATGTCGACCGTGCTCTCAGCCACAGCTCAGAATGGAAGCAAGTCGACGAAGAACTCTGTAGGGTAAGGCAGGTCCTAGTCAACAACGGCTTCTCCAATGGTTTCGTCGAAGACATCATAAGAAGGAAAGTGAAACGCCATGCAACCTCTGAAGAGACAACTAACACAACACCTATACCCCCTATTAGACTATTTTACAGGAACTTCTTTTCCACAGCTCATAAAACGGAGGAAAGGGTCCTGAAAGATATTGTTAATAGAAACGTTATCCCTACAGACAAAAATCAGAGGATACAACTGACGATTTACTATAAAACCAGAAAAACGGCCAGCCTACTCATGAGAAACTCTCCAGACACAAAACAGAACGCTTTAAAAGAGACTAACGTCGTCTATGCCTTCAAATGCCCTCTTGGGGACTGTAAGCTCCAAAAAACCCAGTATATAGGCAAGACAACAACATCTCTTTCTAGGCGTTTAACGATGCATAAGCAACAGGGCTCCATTAAGGAACATATAATCTCTTCCCACAACCAAACCATCGCCAGAGAAATCCTAGTAAACAACACAGAAATCATCGATAGATACAGCGATAGCAGGCGGCTTGACGTTTGCGAGGCACTACACATCAAGAAGTCAACACCAGCAATCAACAGCCAATTAATACACAACTATATTCTACCCACCTCAAGACTCTGCTCCAATATAGAAGCATCAAGAAATATGGACCAATAGGCTTTCTACAAACACTTCTATTCAATACCCATTGTTTCGTGTTCTGTCTTGTGTTGATGAAATTAATACCCTATTAATGCCACCTTTTGTTCTGTCTTGTGTTGATGAAATTAATACCCTATTAATGCCACCTCACCCCATCCACCTCACTAAAATGTAGATATAAAATCGGAGATGCATAAGTTCTATTCAGTTGTGTATTTGTCAATTAATCAATTCTCCAAAATTCATTTTTATTTCTAGTCTGACGCGACACGAGCGCGTTTCGTAAAACTTATTATACGAAACGCGCTCGTGTCGCATCAGACTAGAAATAAAAATGAATTTTGGAGAATTGATTTTTGATTTACCTCCAACAGTGAAAAGAAATGTATGAAAGACTGAGAAAATTCGTGTTAGAATTATTAATCTTACTTTTTCGGTCATATTTAATAATATATGTATATATATATATATATATATATATATATATATATATATATATATATATATATATATATATATATATATATATATATATATATATATATATATATATATATATATATATAAATATATATATATATATATATACATATATATAAATATATATATATATATATATATATATATATATATATATATATATATATGTCGTACCTAGTAGCCAGAACTCACTTCAGCCTACTATGCAAGGCCCGATTTGCCTAATAAGCCAAGTTTTCATGAATTAATGTTTTTTCGTCTACCTAACCTACCTAACCTAACCTAACCTAGCTTTTTTTGGCTACCTAACCTAACATTACCTATAAAGATAGGTTAGGTAGGGTTGGTTAGGTTCGATCGTATATCTACGTTAATTTTAAATCCAATAAAAAAAAATTTACCTCATACATAATGAAATGGGTAGCTTTATCATTTCATAAGAAAATAATTTGAGAAAATATATTAATTCAGGAAAACTTGGCTTATTAGGCAAATCGGGCCTTGCATAGTAGGCTGAGAAGTGAGTTCTGGCTACTAGGTACGACATATATATATATATATATATATATATATATATATATATATATATGGTTTATGCAAGTATAGGCTTATATATATATATATATATATATATATATATATATATATATATATATATATATATATATATATATATATATATATATATTTATAGATATATATATATATATATATATATATATATATATATATATATATATATATATATATATATATATATATATAAGCCTATACTTGCATAAACCACAAGTGAAGATAAACAATCTTTGGACAACACCCACCAGTGGGACTCGAACCCAGAAAGCACAACTACCTTCCAGTACCTGGCATAACTAGTATGCTTTAACCCACTACGCCATCAGACCTTACAAAAGAAGTAGATAGTTCGAGATATATATATCTCAAACATCTCTACCTCCCGAAGGCACCAGATGAGTGAGGGGTCAGTCTGCAATTTTCGTCAAGCCACTGTCAATGTGAGAGAACTCGTGTCCAGCTTATAAGCCTATACTTGCATAAACCACAAGTGAAGATAAACAATCTTTGGACAACACCCACCAGTGGGACTCGAACCCAGAAAGCACAACTACCTTCCAGTAGCTGGCATAACTAGTATGCTTTAACCCACTACGCCATCAGACCTTACAAAAGAAGTAGATAGTTCGAGATATATATATCTCAAACATCTCTACCTCCCGAAGGCACCAGATGAGTGAGGGGTCAGTCTGCAATTTTCGTCAAGCCACTGTCAATGTGAGAGAACTCGTGTCCAGCTTATAAGCCTATACTTGCATGAACCACAAGTGAAGATAAACAATCTTTGGACAACACCCACCAGTGGGACTCGAACCCAGAAAGCACAACTACCTTCCAGTAGCTGGCATAACTAGTATGCTTTAACCCACTACGCCATCAGACCTTACAAAAGAAGTAGATAGTTCGAGATATATATATCTCAAACATCTCTACCTCCCGAAGGCACCAGATGAGTGAGGGGTCAGTCTGCAATTTTCGTCAAGCCACTGTCAATGTGAGAGAACTCGTGTCCAGCTTATAAGCCTATACTTGCATAAACCACAAGTGAAGATAAACAATCTTTGGACAACACCCACCAGTGGGACTCGAACCCAGAAAGCACAACTACCTTCCAGTAGCTGGCATAACTAGTATGCTTTAACCCACTACGCCATCAGACCTTACAAAAGAAGTAGATAGTTCGAGATATATATATCTCAAACATCTCTACCTCCCGAAGGCACCAGATGAGTGAGGGGTCAGTCTGCAATTTTCGTCAAGCCACTGTCAATGTGAGAGAACTCGTGTCCAGCTTATAAGCCTATACTTGCATAAACCACAAGTGAAGATAAACAATCTTTGGACAACACCCACCAGTGGGACTCGAACCCAGAAAGCACAACTACCTTCCAGTAGCTGGCATAACTAGTATGCTTTAACCCACTACGCCATCAGACCTTACAAAAGAAGTAGATAGTTCGAGATATATATATCTCAAACTACTGGAAGGTAGTTGTGCTTTCTGGGTTCGAGTCCCACTGGTGGGTGTTGTCCAAAGATTGTTTATCTTCACTTGTGGTTTATGCAAGTATAGGCTTATAAGCTGGACACGAGTTCTCTCACATTGACAGTGGCTTGACGAAAATTGCAGACTGACCCCTCACTCATCTGGTGCCTTCGGGAGGTAGAGATGTTTGAGATATATATATCTCGAACTATCTACTTCTTTTGTAAGGTCTGATGGCGTAGTGGGTTAAAGCATACTAGTTATGCCAGCTACTGGAAGGTAGTTGTGCTTTCTGGGTTCGAGTCCCACTGGTGGGTGTTGTCCAAAGATTGTTTATCTTCACTTGTGGTTTATGCAAGTATAGGCTTATAAGCTGGACACGAGTTCTCTCACATTGACAGTGGCTTGACGAAAATTGCAGACTGACCCCTCACTCATCTGGTGCCTTCGGGAGGTAGAGATGTTTGAGATATATATATCTCGAACTATCTACTTCTTTTGTAAGGTCTGATGGCGTAGTGGGTTAAAGCATACTAGTTATGCCAGCTACTGGAAGGTAGTTGTGCTTTCTGGGTTCGAGTCCCACTGGTGGGTGTTGTCCAAAGATTGTTTATCTTCACTTGTGGTTTATGCAAGTATAGGCTTATAAGCTGGACACGAGTTCTCTCACATTGACAGTGGCTTGACGAAAATTGCAGACTGACCCCTCACTCATCTGGTGCCTTCGGGAGGTAGAGATGTTTGAGATATATATATCTCGAACTATCTACTTCTTTTGTAAGGTCTGATGGCGTAGTGGGTTAAAGCATACTAGTTATGCCAGCTACTGGAAGGTAGTTGTGCTTTCTGGGTTCGAGTCCCACTGGTGGGTGTTGTCCAAAGATTGTTTATCTTCACTTGTGGTTTATGCAAGTATAGGCTTATAAGCTGGACACGAGTTCTCTCACATTGACAGTGGCTTGACGAAAATTGCAGACTGACCCCTCACTCATCTGGTGCCTTCGGGAGGTAGAGATGTTTGAGATATATATATCTCGAACTATCTACTTCTTTTGTAAGGTCTGATGGCGTAGTGGGTTAAAGCATACTAGTTATGCCAGCTACTGGAAGGTAGTTGTGCTTTCTGGGTTCGAGTCCCACTGGTGGGTGTTGTCCAAAGATTGTATATATATATATATATATATATATATATATATATATATATATATATATATATATATATATATATATATATATATATATTGGTGTATACTGGCAGCAGGTTTTCTTTCAAACATGTTTCATTGAATATGACCGCATATTCTGTATTTATTATTTTCTGGTTTAGGGCTTCTATCCCTCTAACTATTTTCTTAGCATCAGGGCTTAATTGGAATAGGAGTTCTCCAAAACTCATTTTCGTACTTTTAAGGTGAAGAAAAGAAGTGATTTACTATAGAGTGTATTACACTTATTTGTATAATTTGCACGACGTTTCGAACCTCCATGGTTCATTCTCAAGTGAACAATCTTACAATACTAGTTAATTTTATACCCACATTAGGTCAGGTGATAATACAATGAAGGTGAAAAACATGGGGGGATACATAAGGGATAAACATAGGGGCTGCAGAAGGCTTATTGGCACAATACGAGGCATCTCCTATCTAAACACAAAGATTAATCCAGTGTAATTGGCCTGTTATGTTGGACATTGTCTTCTGTGTTGGCATCGATATGTTCTTGTCTTGTCCTTACTCTCATGGTGGGTAGAGTAAATAGTTCCGTGATTTGGGTGTTCATGGTAGGTCGCTCTATTCTTATGTGAATTGCCTCAAGAATTTGTAATCTTCTTGAATCTTGGGTTTTGTCTATTATGCAAGTATTCTTGTTCAATATTTCTCTTGTTAGAGTAATGTCATGGGCTTGTCTCATGTGATTCCTAGGGGCACCAGATTGAAGATGGCATGTCAAACGCCTCGTCAGCTTGGTCGACGTCATACCTATGTACTTACATTGAAGGTTACATCCTTCGTGGGGGCAAGTGTACATGTATACAACGCTTGACTGCTGTAGAGGGTTCTCCGTCGGCTTCGGGCTGTTTTTGATAAGGAGTTCGGAAGTCTTCTTGGTTTTGTAGAATATTATCAGGTTTATGTTTTGGTTAGGAGTAGTGCTTTTTACTCCTTTACGGATTATTTCTTTCATTATTCTTTCCTCTTTTATATGTTCACTGTGCATGGTGAACATATAAAAGGACACATTATAGTCCTCTCCCAGGACACATTATATATATATATATATATTTATATATATATATATATATATATAAATATATATATATATATATATATATATATATATATATATATATATATATATATATATATATATATTTTTATATATATATATATATATATAGATATATATATATATATATATATATATATATATATATATATATATATATATATATCTATAAATATATATATATATATAAATATATATATATATATATATATATATATATATATATTTATTTATATATATATATATATATATATATATATATATATATATATATATATATATATATATATATATATATATATATATATATATATATTTCCCCCAGCACTCAAAACAGTCCACTTCTCAATCCTGTTCCTACTTATCTATATAATTGAATATAATTGTCTATATAATTTAACCATTTATGGGGAAAATATGGAGGAGTGTACTTCTGTCACAGACGAGCAACTTAATATTTTCCTCCACCCAGCAAGAATATTTGTAGCTGGATTCAGCAATTCTGGGAAAACGACTCTAGTGGGAAATTTATGTGTTCAATACCACAGAAAATTCTCAAAAATTTTAGTGTCAACTGCAAATAATACAGAACATCCTCTTTCAAACATCCCCTTTCTGCGAAACAAGGTTACTCTCTCCCAGGACCTTATTAACCCATTAGAGTATAAAGATCCTTTTTCAAATGAGTCAGTTTTGTATATAATTGACGACTTATATATAAACTTAGGGTGGAACGACTTATATGACGACTTAAATATTCCGTCGGGCAATATCCCAGAGCAAGTATGGTTACTTATGGGTCGATCTGACGGTTCCTGAGGCATTACAACTACGAACGAGTATCGCCAATGAAGACCGGTGTGAAATTGTTTACCAAATGTAATCATAAAAAATGTCTCTAATGATACAGAAACGGGCAATTCTCATCAACATCTATAATGACATTTCTAGCTTGGCTGGTTTCACAGGATCAATTCAAAAATTGTATGAGGCTGCCAGACTTAAAGACCCCAACATTAGTATTGCAGATGTGAAGGAATTTTCTTCGTGGAGAGTGATCTTACACCTTACATAGGAGAAATTTACTTAGGTTCCCCCGACGGAAGATATTAGCTCCTAAGCCTCGTACCATAATTGCCTGTGACCAAGGGGACTTTTGTAGTTTACAAAAATACAATAATGGTGTTAAATATATTTTAATTTGGGTCGATGTTTATTCCCGCCTAATGCAGACTCAAACTTTAAAAACAACAAATTTGAGTGATGTGTTATTTGCTCTGAAGAAGATATTAGAGGAAACGCCTCAGTTTCTCGGTGTAAGGCGGATATTCACCGACTGAGGTAGAGAATTTTACAACAAGTCAGTTCAAAATTATTTTAATAAGAAAAATATTAAATTATATAGTGTATTTTCGGAAATGAAATCTAGCATAGTGGAGCGGGCCATCAGAACTTTAAAACATAAACTGTATCATTATATGACCCAAGCTAATTCATTAAAATACATCCACATCCTCCCTAAAGTCGTTGACGTGTACAACCACACATTCCACAGGATACTAAAAAATACTCCTCATGCCATTCATAAGTTGCAAAATCTTGAAGATATACGAAGACAGTTTAAGGTCATGTATTTAACCCTTACACTGCTCAGGGGTCATATGGACATTTACACCTCTGTGCGCAAGAAAAAAAAAAAATTCAAAAAAATTTTTTCTTCTTCTAAACATGTTAATTTGTGTCCCCTGAGCACGGAAAAAAAAATCGTAGGTGACATATTTTGGGCGCAATTGACCGAGGAAGTCTGGCAAAAAGTGGGCGTTGACAGAGCGGTTGTCAGACCCGGTCAGCGTCACCTGCGTTGACAGATGGGAGTTGCCACAAAGATATTATTACCTAATTGTTTCAATGTCTCCGATTGATTTTTTCTTAGTTATTTTGCAGTAATATTATTCAATAGTGTGTATTGTAATATATTTATATAATAAAAGTGGTTAATAATCGCTATACTCAAAAGTATGATGTGCATATTAGTGATTCAATTATTATGTTTATAAAACAATAAACAAATAGTTTTGCTGCTATGACACTCTATACACAGGTTATATATAAGTATTGGCATGTTTTGGTCACCATAACGAACCACTAAGTTGGTATTGAGAGTCGAAAAGCAACGAGGAGTTACCGCCACACACCAGCCAGCCACTCGCTGCCACTCCCTCAACACACGCACTAAACTTTCTCCCCCAACAATACCAGTTGTGGTGTTATTACACTATATACAGACGTTATATATAAGTATGTGTATATTTTGTTCACCACAACTGTACAGCTAAGCTGATATAGTTAGTTCAGACACTAAGAGTCGTCGCTATACACAGATGGCGGCTGGCGGCTCCCTCACTCTTTCAAGGTCACACGCACTAAACTTTCTCCCCCAACAATACCTTTTGCAGTGTTATTACCCTATATACACATATTATATATAAATATCTACATGTTTTATGCACCGTAACTGTACACCTAAGCTTGTAGAGCGCCCAAAGAGCATAGTGGCCACCCTCTAAACAGCTAGAGAAATCGTGCAGACGACGTCACCTCCGTCACCCATATGGCTCCTCCCAGCATAATCCTTTTGCTGTTATTACACTAATACACACATTATATATAAGTATCTACATTTGTGTTCACCATAGAGAACCACTGACCTGGTATGGTGAACGCAAACAATAACAGGTGGCCACACAGTCAGTAAACGATGCTGTCTCCCTCCGTCTCTCAGCATCACTCCTCCCACAGCGCTAATTATTACAACAATCCTGCTATTATCACAACCCTGGTTATTTATATCACAGTCATTGGTCATCTGTAATATTGTCATCGCTAAATAATAACAATTATATATTTATTTTGACATTTTTCGGCGATGCTGTGGTCACAAGCTGAACATCAATGCTGTTCGCTCATGCTGCGTGCGCCAGCCTTGGTTGCTCCAACAGTACTGTGCCTCTCACACCTGAGAATATTGCCCACGATTTTTTTTTTAAATGGCATCTGTTTACAAGAGCCCTGAGGAAGCTACTGTGAACCCTGTGTAGCCGCGGGCCATTTGAATCAGGCCTGGCACCCTATGGCGTATATATACGCCATGCGCACCATGCGACATGTTACTCAGGGCGTATATATACGCCATGCGCAGTTTAAGGGTTAAACAATGACTCCTCCATAACTGCCATCAGTCCACGGCTGCACCTTGGACAGCATGTGCGATTGGCAAAGCGTAGGAATATATTTCACAAAGGCTTTTGGTACCAAAATACAGAAGAAATATTTCTAGTGTCACATATTGACAGAACACATCCAATCCCGACATATAAAATCAAAGATTTAAACAACGAGCCGGTCAGTGGCATGTTTTATGAGCAAGAATTGATCCCAACATCCTTTCCAGACTATTTTCCTGTAGCGGTATTACAGTCTAGGAAAACATCGAAAGGACACAGAGAATATTTCGTCAAGTGGAGAGGGTACCCAGATTCTAGCAATAGCTGGATTAAAGCTCAAGACATTGTCAAATTTAACAAAAAATGAGAGTTCATCAGGACTCTCTCGTAGAGAAACATCATCAATTGTTATTTTTATTAAACAATTTATCACCCAAGAAGTGGAATAAACTAATCCAGGCTTTAAAACGGCAGGAAATTGAATCAATTTGTGAAATTTTTGCCAATTTTCTGAAACGAAACATCCCCGTTCAACAGCAGATAATTAATGGCTTACAGAGGTATCAGAATGACATTCGTTCTGTAGCACGTAAGAAAACTCCATTGTACAAAAAGAAGCACATCCTAACCTCCAGGCGTGGTGGGGCGATATTGGCGGCTCTGCTACCTTTAGCTGTATCATTAATTTCAGCCCTAATAAGGTAATTACATAAATAAGTAACGAGATAAAAAAATGGTGAAAGAATATTGCCTGGTACCACGATTCATAGCCAAAAAATATTTATTTAATAAAAACAAGAACTCACCATCACCTCTTAATGCGGTGGGTCTTCCCTCCCCCGGCGGTGATGGTAGTGAAAGTATGTCCTTCTCTTTAAAAAACGAAACCAATTCAAGTAATAATGTTGGTGGTGTCACGTGGGGTGGGTGGTCCGGGGCTCTGCTAACACTTAACTGCTAGTGGCTCAAAAGACCCAAATACTCAGCCCCTCCGACTCCCTGGATTGACCGGAGTCTCCTTGGTCACACAAGAGAGGACCAACAATGCCCACCTCCGCAGGTCTTTGCTTCCACCACAAAGGGGTGCCACTGATTCACCCTGGAAGCCCTTCAGTCAAACACGGGGAAACTGCTGTTAACAGTTCCGGCCTAGACCCGTGTGGGAGTGAAGGAAGACTCAGGCTTACCTATAACCATAACCTCCCTGAGTCTTGCCTGCCAGACAAAAAAGGTTGCAGGAACTCCTTTCCCGCCTGTCTTCTCTATCTTCCTCTTAGCAAGGTCGCCAGCTGGGTTATTATATCTGCACCCCAGCAATGCAGTTCAGTGGGTGTATTATATATTGTTTGTAGCCAGAAATGTATGCTCATAGAGAAATATCATAAATGGAGGCACACTCAAACACAGTGATAAAATGTGTGGATTTACTGATGCAAATTACATGAACACACACACACAATCACAAGTAATACATGAATATGGAAATATGGATAATGAGTCTGGAGATCGTCAGCCTCTTCTTCCACGACCTCCAACCCTCCTTCAACTGGGCAGAAAGACAGGAGTCTCACACTCTCACAGGAGGGCCTCTTCACCACGTCGGCGCCTCTTCTTCACTGTCCTGCCATCCATACACACTGTCCTCTCTGACAGTCCTGGACTCAAGCTGCCTTGCAGCCTATTCTACTATTAAAGTAATAAAGTCTTGCTGCCACATACACAAGTAAATATTGTGGCCTAACTAGCCTACTCATACAAGGGGTAATGGGAGGGAAAATGATCTACCTTACATTCCTGGCTCACGACGCCTGTCCCTCGATGGTGTGAGGTTCCCACGCTTCCTTGGGTCGATCCTTGACGATCCAGGACGTTCCACAGGTCCTCAGGTGTCGTGGAGCCTTCACGTCGTCGCCGTTCCAATCCCTGAGATTCAGCTGCCCCAATCCTGGTTCATCGATGGGCGCTGAGCTAATCACTATTTTTCCCCACACTCGCCTCTCCCACAAGGCGTTGCTCCTTGTCCTAGGCACGGTGTCGTCCTTCCAAGATTCTCAGTGGATGTGACCCCAGTCACAGCTAGGCCTGCCCGCCGCACCTTCCAGACCTCAACGTCCAGCCAGCGGCGCCGCCCAGCGTCGTCGCCGACTATTTTCCAAGTTTGGCACTTCTCTGCTCAATGAACTTGGTTCCTCTTTTGCTTCCCAGAAGCGCAGGGTCTCCAATAACTATGGTGGGCTGCGATGGCTAGTTCAATCCACTGAATAAGGCTTGCAGAGCCTCCAATCCTTGAGAGCAGACCGAGGCGCGTCCTGTCGCTTCCAAGGTCAGATCAACTCTGACGTTGGCGCCGCCCGGGGCACTCGGTGACGTCATGGCGGGCCCTGATTGGTCGCCCACGACCTACGTCGGCCAATCCGCGATCGGCTAATGTCCCTTCCAAAAGGTCATATCTGCCGTAGGGGATACTGTTTCATTTTATAACAGGGCGCCAATTTTCCTTTATTTACAACTTATAATATAACTTCCTTCCCTTAACTGGCAGCCGGTCTGGTCGCCACATATATCATTAGACTCCCTGAACCTCAGAGAATCAGTAGGGAGAGCTGATATGACTCTTTAAGCCGGTAAACGAAAGAAATAGGAGAGGGCACCGTAACAGTGGTACCTGTGACTCTGGTGGGGATGATGGGGGAGTGGGGGAAGTGGACACTCCCCCCTCTCACCCGACAACAACGGGCTGTGGGCGGTGTTGCCGCAGTAGCCCCTCCAGACGGGCGGGGCTGGTCAGACAACCATTAAATGCCATTGAGTCCCCCGCCGACACTCGGACGCCGCCGCTGTTAAAAAAAAAAAAAAACGCTGGCTGGCCGGCGCGACCATCGCCTTTAAAAAAAAAAAAATAAATAAATAAAAAAAGGGAACATTCCATCCTACCACCCGAAATGCGGCTAATTGTTGCTGGGCATACTCCTCATAAAGCCACCATCACCCCCCAAAATCCAAGTCTGGACAACTTAATAAATGTGAATTTTAAAATTGAGGAAATTCCACATGTCAAAGCATTATTGAACATGTTTGGGCAAAACAGCCAACAGGTGATATGGGATAGCCGCAGAAATTTATTAAAGCCTGTACAAAATTTAAATATTTTAGATATAAATAAAACTCTAGCCTTTAATAGGGGCAATTTAGGGCAACTGACAAGGAGGATGTGAGGGTTTTACTGAGGATGGCTGGCATAGACCCAACCCTCATACGTAATTATAGTGCCAGATCACAGTTAAAAGGGGGGAGGGGCATCCATAGAAGACCCCCATTGGGAGCCGCATTGAAGACCTATATGAAGGTCATCTTAAAGACCACCATATTCAGTTGCATATCCACCATGGAGCAAGCTTCTAGACCCACTCCACCTCCAGCTACACCTTCAGAAGACAAATCTCCCTTATTAAAGAAATTGGTTGCTACACAGCGGTACTACAAGTGTGTTGAACACAAATGTAGATTGATATATGCATTGTGGGATTGTTATGACCGTCTTGTGTTGAGTGCCCCTCCAGAACGGTTTTTTAAGTCATTTGGAGAAACGGTGAAATGTTATGAAGAATATTCATCCCAGGAAATCCAGACGGAGATATGGCAAATGGAAAAATTAACCTTCCAACATCGAGACCAGATTACAGCCTTCGAGACTGGGCGGAGTGAGTATGGGCTTTTAAGGTGAGGAAGGCGGCCTCTACCCCACACCCCTACATTCCTGTCCCTCCAGGTGGGGACACAGGTGTATTTAAAGTTCCCCCGCTGTCGCTATAGTTGTCGTCGACACGCTCCTCACAGCCGCCTTTCGCTATGTCTTTATCATCCATCAAGACAATAGACGATGACATCACCGACACCCACGCATTTGGGGTCGGTGATGTTATTGTATATGATTTACCTGCCGCCGTTGTGCGTCCCTATGGGCTGGCGAGCGTGATATGGAAAACATATAACTACGCCCGTGTGGAACGTAAATGTCTGACTAATGTCAACAGGGCCACAATACGTTATCAGTCTACCCCAGAGGACATTGAAGTGAAGATAGCCCCTTACCCCTCCGACTGACAAGATATTGTCGAAGAGCCAGTTCTCTTCCGTCCTACCATATTGGCGCTAATTTTTGCATTCGGTGCAGGAGCACCCTTCGAGTCCAACCCTATAGCTCAGGAGCAAGTGCAGTCTTCCGCCGACATCCACTACATCACCAATGTCACCCTGGATACTGCCAAGAACCGATCGTTTTGGCTCAAATGTGCCTTAACAAAGGTGGGCAATCTAATGGTGAGAATCCCCACCATGTTTCGGTTGGTGGTGCCCCATGGTCTAGGGGCTTCCCGTAATGGCATGGACAACTGGCACAAGGACGTCGGACCCATGCTGATCTCTCTTCATCACGAGCTGAGCAAGCATAACAAGGAGCTGGTAATCCTCAAACGTCCCACTGCTGTTACCCCATCAATGGTACCCCTCCCGATTGATGATCCCAGAGGAGAGGGTGATAGTTTTACTATCACCCTAGACGCAGTGGTGGGGGAGGGTGCCACCACCCCAGGAAGCTCTTCTCGTTCTACACCACCAGCACCACCACGAGCTACCCCCAGGAAGAAGAGACATCTACAAGAGTACTCATCCAGCTCCACCTCCATCCACAACATCTACCACAGCCAAACGACGGATCGAAACCACTATCGACTTCGACCCCCACACAAATCATCGTATTGACACCATCCTCGATGGAGAGTCACAGGAAATATTCCTGTTATCCTCCCCCCCCCCATCGAAAAAACAACGAAAGCTGTAACCATCCCCCAGAAAAGAAGAGGTGGCAGCACCACCACCGACAGTAACAGCAGCAGCAGTACCACCATCTACAGCAGCTCCAGCGGTGGTGACAGCGCTAGCAGCAGCAGCAGCAGCAAAGACAGCAGCAGCAGTACCACCATCTACAGCAGCTCCAGCAGTGGTGACAGCGGTAGCAGCAGCAGCAGCAGCACCAACAACGATGGCAGTGGTGTCAGTGGTACCAACAGCTCCAGCAGCGGTGGCGGCAGCGGCAGCAGTACCACCAACTACAGTGGCTCCAGCGGTGGCAGCAGCAGCAGCAGTACCATCAACGGTGGCAGTGGTGTCAGCGGTACCAACAGCTCCAGCAGCGGCGGCAGCAGCAGCAGCGGCGACAGCAGCAGCAGCGGCGACAGCAGCAGCAACAGCTGCTGTTCTTTATATGTAATTTGATGAGGGAATAATTCCCCTGTTGTAGTTCTTTAAAAAACTAATATTTCCTTTGTAGATTAATAAAGTAAAATATAAGTAATGATGTTTTATTTCCCCCCCCCCAATCAGTACATAAGTGAACAATGGCCGAGGAACATTACATATACCTTACTAGTCTCGACCAAGAAGATATATACAACAACACAAGTTCAGCATTTACAAACACCATCCCCACACTACATTTAAACCCTTCCATTAAACATGAAGTGGCCTTAGTCAACATACT
Source organism: Procambarus clarkii (assembly GCF_040958095.1). Lineage (NCBI taxonomy): Eukaryota > Metazoa > Arthropoda > Malacostraca > Decapoda > Cambaridae > Procambarus > Procambarus clarkii. The sequence goes on from NC_091176.1 coordinate 34,635,522, forward strand.
CCTACCCAGGCGAATTAACGCCATCATTAAGGATGAGGGGGAGTCTGGCATAGACGTCCATGCTACTTTTAAACGTAGAACTCTTTCTAAAAGCCCAGAACACCTAATTTACACCTTCCTCCCCAAAACCAACATATTATCCAGAAACATCACGGGTGAGCTTAGCCGGCAAATAATCACCGACATGAAACCAAGTTTCAGGAGTGATTTCAAAATATTCTTCACAGAAAGAGAACCAATCCTCACCTATGACCAATCCTTAGAGCGAGTATTACTAGCCTCCACTCTTAACAATGAAGGCACTGGTTCGTTATATTCTCTCAGCCTTCAATTTAAACACAGAATAGCTAATGTACTTGGTTTTGACAGCAGTCGCAAATACACCATTTATCGGGCAAAAACAGATGACATTACAACAGCCTCCAAGGTCGTGGCCTCATTCCCCCCAGACAATGACGGAGGTTGTGACTATTTACTCATTTATAGTGACGTCATCGAGCCGGAACGATACGGGGGGGGGGGGGAGGCAAATTGTAAATATCTTAGATGAAATCAATTATCATGACTCATTTTCTAGAGGAGCTCATCCCCTTGGGTACAAGACATTAAATACTAACACGTTGGAGAAAGTAAGTATTAAAATAACAGATCAGTTTGGGTGAATGGTTAGTTTTGAAGATGGGAGGTCCGCATATCCACCCTAAGGTATAGCAATATAATCTATATAAATATAAATATATATAGAAGTGTTTACCCACGTTTCGATTATTATAAGAAGAGGTGTCAGGATGCGTGTACCTTTCCACCCACCTTCTCAGAAGGTCTTCGGAGAGATCTTCTCCCTCCTCTCTAGGAGACATGGGATGAGAGGGGGAGCGATGAATGACATACGTACATTCCAAGCACCTTATCTCAGATCTGGTGGTGTTTTTTTTGGAACCTTGGCTGGCTTGGCTCGACTGGCCATACCATTTTTCATGAAAGCTGTAATGCCGAGTGCAATCGATTTTGGGAAAAATGTTCTTGGTGATTTAACCAGTGGTAAACGGGATGTAAAGAGCGCTCTGAGAATTCACGGTATTGATGCTCTTAAGACTGTGAGGAAGAAATTGGTAACAGGCGGGAAAATTATAAGACTCTAGGAGAATAAAAAATAAAAATAAAAAATGTAAACGAGGTCTTGGGTATAAAAATGACGTATTTTCACTATAGTAAGCAGTCATACTTCACCTTTCAGAGGAGATCATGGTGGAGGCTAGTGGAGCTTGGGTGAAAATACCAGTAGAATATTATAGCTCCAGTATTATTGACCAATTTCCTAGAAGTAACAGAATACGTAATGTGGAAAGTTCAATTGCCTCTACGCAGCAAATAGACATTCTACCTGTCAACCTCCCCATTAATCAACGTTTGCGAGATAATTACTTAGAATTCCGCATCCCTGGATGCAGGGAGCCTTCTTAGATCTAGCTAATATTGTTATAGATTTTAAGATATCTTTAATGAAAGATGAAGATACAACAAAATTGGAAGAGGATGACTATGTGGAATTTGTGAATGGGTTGTCAAATACCATGTTTAAAGGTGTTCAGGTTTTTTTAGGAGAGCAGGTAGTTGAAACAAATTCTAATTTTAATTATTGGTCATTTATTAAATTAATTACCTCCATGCCTCCATCAAAAATGTCTTCCTTGGGGAGAATTGGAGCCTTTCGTAGGGACTGAAGTGATGATGGTGTAATCCCTAACGAATTTACTAATACATTTTTTACTGGAGCAACCGCCAAGGATAAAAAATTTATGTCTGATTTAAAAGGTAAAGGTTGGCAATGTGTTTTCCCCTACTATTGGACGTAACAACCCTAGACCAATACATATTAGATAATATTGATGTGTGTCTATGATTGGAGCTCTCCCCACATGCTTGGGTGCTAAATACAAGTGTGGCCGATGGCTATAAGTATTGCTTGCATATGGATTATGCTAAGTTATGGGAAACACGAGTGTTCCCCTACCCAAGTGCCTACCCAGCCTAAAACAGCTCACTGTTAGCATCCCCTGACCCCATAACCTATACTTTCAATAGAACCATTTCTAAAACATATGTCCTAGCAGGGAATCAAACTAGTCTCTTAATTGATCAGCCTTGGGCGCAAGTAATTCCTCACAAGATATTCATGGTAATTGTACCAATGAATTATTTCGCCGGCCATCACCAAGGTAATGGATTATATTTTAAAAATGCAAAGCTGAAAAATATTGCAATGTATTTGAACAATAACGCAATTTACCGAATTGGCGGTGATTTCGACAATCATTATTCCCGCCTTTATTACGAAACTTTGAAGACATTAGGGTTAGAGCGTGATTCACTACTAGGCTATGACACTTTTAATAAGGGGAGATCAATATTTGCCTTTGACTTAAGCACCATTCAAACAAAAGATTCCTTCCCTGTGGAGAAATCTGGCAACTTGTGTATGGAGCTTGAATTTGGTGGTGGTGTTACATTTAACAGGCTGGTTTTACTGTTTGGGGAAACGACCGGGGTACTATCCATCGACGGGCAGAGAACTGTTCTATGTGACGTGCGAACTTAAAACCATAATGAATTGTTATGATATAAATATTAATTTAAAAAATAATCTAGGGGATTGAGCGCTCTACCTAGGATGTTATAATGCAGACGAGATAGAACATTTAAATATCTCCTCAAGAAAACCTATCGTCCTCATAACTAATATTTTACCATCACACAGCAGATTAACTATGGGACATTGGGTAGCTATTTATGTTGATAAAGTTAAACATCGAATGTTTTTTTTCGATAGTTATGCAATGTCGGCGGTTACTTATGGACATTATTTTCAGGGATTTATTAAAACTAACAAAATAACAGAGGTGTTTGGAATGTGCTACAGACTCCAGAGTGATTTTACTCTTGCCTGTGGGCTCATGTTTGTTCATAGGGTAAGTCACCTGGGGTTGCCTTCAACAGTACATTACTTACATAATGTATTTTCAAGCGTTAATTTAAAATTAAATGATAAACGCGCTCCCGCTTATGCGAGACGATATTTTCCTATGAAACATCATTGTGTTAGGACATTTTGTAGAGGTGTAGGGGTTGGTTCTTATAGGTGGCGTAGAGAATATTTTTGTTAGCTAGGCAACCTACCTAACAAGGGGATTACCCCCATATAAAAAACCCTCTCACCCCACAACCTCCCTAGAAGACCTCCAACCTTCTCCTCCTACAAATGGAAGGTGTCTCTCCAAAAACACCCACAGGGAAGATTGAAGTCCTTGAAGGGCCTCGTTAGTATTACCCTCACTTTCTGGTAAAGATTTATTTCTTTTCCCACAATAGAAAGTTTATACAGCCTCTATTTTACCTCTTTTTTTCAGTGCAATTCTTGGGACCCGTCCACATTTGTAGAGTAGTAATTCTACGTGGAGGGTCTGCCCCAAACAAGATGCTGTTACGTAGCCTAATTGATGATGCCTGCTGTAGAGGACACAAGGTCGCTCCTGCAGGGGGAGAGGTATGTACTAGCCGTTCTTAGAGGTAATAGAATATTTTTCAAATAAAAGATATAATCCTATAAAAACCTTTAATCACTATAAATTATTTCCTTCATCTCTTTCCAGAACACTTCAGATGTGGGGGAGAAGGAAACTCAAGCAAAAGGCAACCACCCAACTCACCCCACACCCTCCAAGAGATGGGGGGAGGGGATCAAGACCTCGCCCCACTCACCACAGATGGGGAGACGTCAGAATTCTACTCAGATGAGGATGGGGAGGTGGAGGGGAGTGAGGAATCCATAACTACAATTATTACCTATCATAATTAACTTCTTATACATCATTTGTGATTTTTACCTAATAAAGCATTAATAAATTCTTTGATTTTTTTTTAACACCTGGGGGTGATTTATAATTTAATACTCTTATATATGACCCACATGACCCCACTGGGTGTGGAACTCTGTTAGGGTAAAGTCAAGGTCATTAGGTGTGAGGTAGGGTACGGGCAACCATCCCTACTGAGAGGAACCTGTTTTACACCTGCCCCATAGAGGAATGTGGGGGTGTAACTGGCACTCACCCGTGTGTGTTTATTATGCAAATAAATTCATTTTTTACTTAAATATACTGTCATACTTTACTGTATAAATGAACATGATCATAGTGGTACATAATAGATACCTATCTTCACTGTTTTTTCGACTGCTACCACTCACTCCTAGGGTGACCTAATATGGAGTGGCACTACGTGGCACTCCGCTTCTAATTTTCTTATCTGATTGCCATACATAGGTGGGGCTATCTGTCACCAAAATATCTACTTACATATAATATTATAAAAAGTAAAATTACTGAAATCAACACGTGATCCATACAGTGAAGCACAAATACAATACATCAGAAAAAGGAGATGTGTTGCGAGTATTCGGAAGTATTGTGAAGACTTGCTGAAGGCGTCAATTCTTGCATCTTAACATAAGATTTCACCTGGGCTATGCAGAATTATCTTCAGGATGTACAAACAGGCAAGAAATTTACTGAGTTTGAAAAGATGACAGGTTAAGTCCTGTGGTCACTGCCAAAGGAGGAAAGGTACCCTTAAGGTACAAGCTCCAGTGCAAGAATTCCCAGAACTTTTGGAACCTTTAGATCGGGTGGGGGCTGATCTGATTGATCTGCATCACAGTCATTCAGGAAACCGTTACATATTCGTGTTGGTAGACCACCTGTCCAGGTACACCACACTGATTGCATTGCCTCAGAAAGATTCACGAACTGTTGCAAAGGCGTTCTTAGATAGGTTCGTCACTATATTCGGTCCCCCTAAAGTGTTAGTTTCTGACCGAGGTCAGGAATTTAATGCGATTATTTTTAGAGAAGTATGTAAAATTGTAGAAACCACTTCAGCATTCACTACGGCTTATCACCCTCAGGCTAACTACATGACAGACCGGACGAACCGGTCAGTTAAAGACATGCTTGCAATTCTTGCAGAGCATGATGCAAATTCGTGGGACGAACAACTCCCCTATGTCCAGTTGGCTCTGAACACTGCCGTTCACCAGTCCATTAACATCCAACCCCTTTTGCTGTTCACAGGTCATTCATGTAATTTCCAATCAGGTCTGCTTAACAGACATAATATTGTATATGGGGAAGACCACCCATCAGAAGTTTTAAATAAGATGAAAAATGCATGGAGAATTGCAGCTAGGGATTCCAAGACAGCACGAGACCGCTATGCTCACCATTATGACAAAATGGTACGACTTCTTGAGTTGAAAGTCGGGAGTCTTGTGTTGAGAGTTAATGAGGCGGCTCCGGCCAATCAGAGTAGGAAACTTGCACCTAGATGGCGGGGCCCTTGTCGAGTAATTGAAAGAAAAGGTCCGGTTAATTTTGTTATTAAAGGCATTTTTGAAGACCAAGTTGAGAGAATGATTCACATTAATAAATTAAAACCTTAACACGCGAGGGAGGAACTAGAGCTGCCTTCAGCAAGTCTAATTCCTGACCTGTCTAATGATCCAGGTGCTGAGTCAGATGATGAAGATGACCTTTTGTCAGATCTCATCAGTAGTCAAGTTCAATCTTGTCACCCCATGGTAACAAGGTCGTGAGCTGTACAGTAATTGTTAATGATCTCCCCTAGTCAGGTTTAGTAACTTCATAATAATTATCCTGTAGAGGCAATGGTGTGTATTTACTGATGTGCATGACTCAGGTAGCATACTTGCCTTACTCTGGGGTTTCCAACTTCCTGTAGAGTAATATCCATGCTTCCGCCATTTGATGTTGCCTGTCTTTCGCAGGTCGGATGGTACACCAGTTCCAGCCTCCCAGTCACACGTGAACCAAAGATCGAGATCAGCAGGTCTGGGGATGACCCACCTGGCTGATAAGATCGGGCTCTGAGGCACGTTACATAAAGTCCACCCCCTTGTGCCCGGTAACTCGTCATTTGGTTATCCGGAAGGGGTGACTGGTGTACAGTCACCCGGCCGACACCTCACATCACTAACGAGGTTGTCCCAGTCCAGCCATGCTGTCTTCACGGAGCAGAGTCCAGTCACCATTACAACCGTGGGCTAGCTGTCTCAAGGTCACCAACCAAGCCCACCAGCCGCGTAGTCAAGACTGCGGGAAAACCGGAAGTGGAAGACGAGTGGTCTACGAAGAACGATAATTGCAACAACTTCTCAGCTCTCTCAAAACCTGTGGTTGCGTCGTCTGTGGAAACCAAGATGCAACGTGGTGGTCTCTGGTACGAACAGCACTACCCCTACAGAGTGCTGCTGAATCGCCAGATGAGGTACAACCCTGTACCTCGGCCCAAGCTCAGCTGCACGGAAGGTGTACCGGCCCAGTTGTACCGGGATATCAAGTAAACGCCGGTAGGTGATGTCGCCCAGGATCTGAGGCAGGGCCCACCTGTCCTGTCACCATGCCATTTTCTTCAACGCCACTCGAACCTCACTACCAACGCGAGACATTGTGACACGTCGAAGCTGTGCTCTACTGTGGCAGCCATGGTTAACAACAATCCATCATGACTGTTTGGGAGCGATAAGAAGAGATGAACCCGGGTTCCTGTTAGCGGGGTCCACCTGAGCTGACAGCCGCCAGCTGTCAGCTGTCACTCAAGTCAGGTGCGGGTAGGAAGTACGAGACCCCCTGTACTGTCCGTAGTTGGCCAAGGCCGGAAATGGAACTTCCAGACGACCAGGATCTTCAACCAACATGAGGTAGTCGCCGGAATCTACAGCAACGAAATGTCACCAGGAAAGAACTATAGAACTTCTTTATAGAAAAGTTTCTTATAAAAATAAATGATATTAATTTAGTAAACGGTGTTAACGGTGAACAATTAGTTCAACTTTTAATTTTCCATCTGATAGTAAAGCACCTATACACCTTCGGAAAGTTCTCTGGAACAGTATTAAATGTTGAAAACTAGAACTAGTGAAATAGAGAAATAAATCTAGAAAGTGAACATCTAGAACATTGTTACTAGAAAATTACCTTGTCCCTAGATAAGTTGTACGAGTGACCTGGTTTGAGAACCATCTAGTAGTCTCTAAAAACGTTGATCAGTGGGGAACTTTATCTAAATTTCTATACATCCTAGATACTGATAGTTATATATACATTTTTTTTTTAATTTTATGTGGTTTACTGTACGATAAGGGTGAGGTACACAGTCTGAAAAATGTGTTCACCCGCTGTTGTTGTGGACTTTGGGATGAACTCTGAGATATTAAGAGTTTGAGAAACTCATATCCAGTGTATTGTTGTTAGTTAAGAGACATGTCTGTGGACATTGACTTTTTTTTTAATAAATATATTTCTGTGTATTTTCTTAGGATTTTAAGGATCTGGATACGCTGTGGTGGACAGTCGCCACAGGTGTGGAGTGGAACACGAGGACCCTGCAGGGTAGTGTTCTCTATTAGATTTTTTCGTTGATTTTTTTTTTTAATGATATTGTTTTAATGTTTCGATTTTATGTGGCTGCATCCAAGTTGGACAGCCAGGATTATGGGGACGTCCTCTGTCCTTATGTTTTAGGTATTATTATTATTGTTATGGTGATAGGTATGCATACATGCTGGGGCACACCTTTTGGGGGTGCCATTATTGTTGTTGAAGGATTGTATATAATTAGTTAGGATTCGATAATTTCTTGTGTTTTTGAGGCATTGGGTTAAAATATGGTTGGGTTAAAAATGTTGTGTTTGGAGTTAATGGTTATGGTAGGGCCGGATTTCCGGATAAGAAAAATGTTCTTTAAATTTTTTTACACACAAATTTCTTAATTTCCGAGGAGGGGGAGTTGTAATGATCTGGTGCTCAGATCATGGTTTCTCCCCTCTCCCCTCCTTCCTTCTCCCTTTCTCCCCTTTTTTCCCCTCCCCTTGCCCGTCACTCGTCTCCCCCTCTTCACCCCCCCCCCCCTTCGGCCATTTGTCAAGGGCCAAGAGGTTGACCTGAGGGTGGTCTGGCTAGCTGGCCCTCGTGGTACCTTTGCTTCCCCACTCAGATTTCCCTCTCCATCCAACTCTCAATTCCCTCTCTTCCCCTCTCACCGGTTCCTTCACCATACCAGGCGAGTCAAATGTCCCTACTCTATATCTTGGAGGAGAAAGGCTTGAACATAATTTATCAGTTTGGTAAACATTGCTCGGAGGTGCACTAGGCTCCGGTGGTCCACTATAGAAGCACCTTGTTCCCTTCGAATAGCTGGAGAGAGCTGACTCAATCTTCAAGAATTTCATGTATCCTTCCACGACAGAGCATGGAAGGTGATTGGAGGAAGATAAGTGCCAAGCCCTTATTGGCCCTAGAGAGCCAGACCTCAGGCCTAGTGTTAAATGGTTGGCCATTGCCAAAATAAGGGGTGGAACCCTGAGGCAGTATTAGATGGTGGGAGGAGCAATCCTTTCCACCGGTAAGCTGGTAAAACAAAATTTCGATAGTGTGTCTTGGGAGTGTATTGGGAATAGGAACTCAGGCCTGTATCCAAGGGGCTGAGGGCAGCCATCGACAATGCAGTTTTAAGGTATTGTACACTTGATTTCATGTCCTCAGTAGATACCCATTGTACCTCTAGGGAAATAGAATAGGGTGTATGTTCAAATTGTTTTAATTTACATGATTCATAAAATAAATTGTATAACCTGTCTAGTGGTATTCTCTTAATTCCACTTTGATATATTTTTCTACTTTGTCATTTTTATGTGTGATTTGGAAACCCCCCATGTTCTCCATTTAATAGATATTAAAGTTGCCCTTGGATTTAAATAAGTAATGTAAATTAAACAAACTAATTCCCAAAACTTATTACTGAAGTTCCTATTACCCGGGAGTTCCATGATTACTGATTCCTTGCCTTCCTGTGGGATTGGTGATAGACGCACTCAGGTATGGTTGATTGGGAAGGTGGTGGCAGTGTTTTAATGATTTTAATTATTAGTTATAAATTAATAACCGCTATTCTTGTGGTGTCCCCCTCATTTAATATTCAGCTTATATTCGTGGCAGTCCAGTGAGGGGTCATACTGGACTGTAACAGTGTTAAGCTGGGGTATTGAGTGATGAAGAAAGAGGGTAGGAAAGATTCATTCAAAGCAAGATTCAGGGTTATTACAAAAATAACAACTCTTTAGTATTGGTGGAACACGAACAAGGTTCACAAGAGGAAACTTAGTACCCAGACAAGCCACAGAGACATTAGAAAGATTTTTTTCAGTGTCAGAGTAGTTAACAAATGGAATGCATTAAGTAGTGATGTGGTGGAGGCAGACTCCATACACAGTTTCAAATGTAGATTTGATAGAACCCAATAGGCTCAGGAATCTCTACATTGGTTGATTGACAGTTGAGAGGCGGGACCAAAGAGCCAGATCTCAACCCCCCGCAAGCACAACTAGGCGAGTTCAGCTCTCCAGTTCATCGATATTCCCCATGGAAGTTGGCGGTATTTTAGCCTGGGACACCTCCTGGACGGAAACTCTTAGGCCTTATTTTCCTGCCCCGTTTCGCTGAAAAATTTTCTCAGCATTTCACTCCCAAGCACACACAGGGGTACATGCTTTCCAGAAGCTACTAACAGAGTGGGTTGCATGGCCAGGAATCAATGCCTTTGTTGTTGATGGAATCTCTCATGTCTCCAGTGCCAGCGGGCAAAAACACATCGTCACACAGAGAGCCCTCTTCAACAGTTCCCGTTACCTTCTGACCGTTTCGAGGTGATGCATATAGACATCTTTGGACCGTTATCACTGGCAAGGGGATACTTTTATCTTCAATATCTTTTTATCTATTAGTTGTTTATGAAAGCGTTTTTATACGCTTTCATAAACAACTAAAGGCACCCTAAGAGTTCAAGCATGCCCTGACGATTGACTCGACAAAATTTTCTTAGTCCTGCTTGGCATCCATTCGATAACAAAGAAGGGCAGTAGATTCTTAGCAGCAGATTTTGTATACGGGGTCCAGCCAATGGCTTCTGAGTGAAGTCTTAACCCCGACGCCACTTGTAACACCTCGAACCCCACTTTTGTCGAGAAATTATGAGCGGCCATGACATGCATTCGGCCATCAAAACCACGCCAACCAACAACTCGTGTTACATATGTGCCCCATGATCTCCACACAGCTGGAGGCTTTAATGTAAGAATCGATGCTGTCCGCCGCCCTCTATAGTCACTTTAAAAGGAACCATTTAAAATGGTGGTTTCTTGCACACTTTCCGAACGTTCCGGAAACACTATGTGTTAATGGCTTAGCAAGAATGTAAAAACACCTATAATATGTAATCTCACATTGTACCTTCTTGTAAGTAATTTATTATTGTTATTATTATGTATTATAACACCGAAGTTCTTCACCTTCGAACGCTGAGGCAAATAAGAAAACACTTCCATCGGTCGCCTAAAACCAGCACATTATAATGTTGCTACACAAAATCCTCAAGAGGCACATTCGCCAACGACGTCGAGCACTTTTCGACCGCAGTTACCAGCAGCACCA